>NC_091188.1:18651693-18681693 GCF_040958095.1 Procambarus clarkii
ACACACATACCCTCCCTATCCCTCTTCCCCCCTCACCCGTATCCTCCATGTCCCCCCTATCTCCTTAATACACACACTACCTCTCCCCCCTTCCCTTAAACCCCCACCCCCCACCCCAAAATCCTCTGAGACCCTGCAAACCACCTCACAGATCTTCTCACCCACGGAACTGCTTCCCACACCAGCAGAATGCTCGCCAAGAAAGGGACAAGAAAATGAACAGAAGAAAGTGAGCTTCAAGATGTTACGGCCCTACTAGGACGCAACCGAGTTCTTCTCTGATGGTAGTAGAGTTTGGGAATCCGGCCCCAAGTTAGTTGAGGCTTTCAAGGGGTGTGTTCCGTAATGCAAGTCAAAGCTATCAAGGAAGGTACATTGAAGTCAAGTATTCTAATTTATATATATATATATATTCCCACCACCGTAATTTAAAGTCATAAAAGGGAATTATTACTACACAATGTACAATGAGGTCTCCCTCTCTGAAGACGCTCAACACTCGGCGATGCTTCTTCTGGGTAGCCCAGGTCTCTGCTTCCGTGGCTCACGATGAATCCACGATAACTCTACGACGAATCTACACTGGCCACAGGCCAGCCAAGTCACAGTCCCACTGGGTGCCCCGTCGTGATGGTCTTCAACCACAATCCAGCCTGTAGCTGGCAGGTACCGGTCAGCCTCGCTGTCAGGCCACTCCACAACTAATACTAGGGTTGCGAGCCCTTGGCAGGAGCCTCGTGTGACCCGCTGATCACTCTCCTCATTAAGCACCACAGTGGCTAGTCTCTTCCACCAGCCACGCCCGGATAAGGCGATTCCCGACACTGCCACGCCTCAGGCAGGCTATTACACTCTCAACAGAGTTCGTCCGGGGGTGGCTCACAGCTTCTTCAAAGCAGACTCGTGAAGAGACCTTGGCTGCCTTGGGTAGACTGGTCCATCGTCCAACACAGCAGTCCCAGGTCGACTCTGCAATCAGACACGTCATTAATACTGGGACGCTTCACTCACAAGCTTAGACAGAAACGTCCACCTCTTCACTCCATAGATGGTGTTCACTGTCTAAGCACTACCTCACCAGAGGTCAGCAGCGGCTACGTCGCGAGTCGACTACGACAGGAATCACGCACCGGTTGCCAGCATATTCTGTCACCACTAAATGGCGTTGTCCATGTTGTGGGGTTTTCGGAAGCGGACTCACAGATGGCGTCGTCGTCACAGCTCCGTGCTCCGACGCTGGACTCGGGTCCGTAACACAAGGCAATGTACACTACCATAGATGGGATTACAAATAAAACAAGTGAACTCAGAGAATGGACACTAGAAGAAAACCCAGACATAATAACACTCACAGAAACAAAGCTAACGAAAACCATAACAAACGCAGTGTTTCCACAGGGCTACTATGTAGTGAGGAAAGAAAGAGAAGGGAGAGCAGGAGGTGGTGTAGCTTCGTTACTAAGAGAAGGTTGGAGTTTCGAAGAGATGGTAATTCCAAACTGTGAAGGTTTCAGTGACTACATATCAGGCACCATAGCAATTGGAGGACAGAAAATTATAGTAGTAGTCATATATAACCCTCCACCGAATGACAGTAAACCCAGACAGGAATATGATAGAAACAACTTGGCCATCATCAATAAAATAGAGAGAGCAGCTACTGTGGCTAGCAGGAACGGATCCAGACTACTAATCATAGGAGATTTCAGCCATGGGAAGATAGATTGGGGAAACACAGACCCACATGGAGGCCCAGACACATGGAGAGCTAAGTTGCTGGATGTAGCAACAAGAAACTTTCTAAGTCAACACGTCAAGGGACCGACAAGAATGAGAGGAAGGGATGAACCAGCCTTGCTTGATCTGATATTTACCCTAAATGAGTAGGATATAAGGGAAGTTAAGTTGGAAGCCCCCTTGGGAATGAGTGATCATAGTGTATTGAGCTTTGAGCACCTGGTTGAGCTAGGAATTATCACCCAAAAAAAGAACTGGGAAACATAGGGCTGGCGTACCGAAAGGGAAACTATGAGATGAATAAATTCCTATGAGATATACATTGGGACACAGAACTCGGATCCAAGTCCGTACAAGACATGATGGACTATGTCACCCAAAAATGTCAGGAGGATGTAAGCAGGTTTGTCCCAGCCCGACAGGAAAAAAACAGAGAAGCAAAGGAAGAATCCATGGTTTAATAGTGAATGTATGAAAGCAAAGGAGCTGAATAAAAGGGCATGGAGGAACTTCCGTAATAACAGAACACCAGAAAGTAGAGAGAGATACCAGAGAACCAGGAACGAGTATATTAGTGTGAGAAGAGCAGCTGAGAAAAGGTATGCAAATGATATAGCTAATATAGCCAAGACTGAACCAAAGCTACTACACAGTCACATCAGGAGGAAGACAAAAGTGAAGGAACAGGTGATAAAACTTAGAGTGTGCGAGGACAGGTACACAGAGAATGACAATGAGGTGTGTGAAGAACTCAACAAAAGGTTCCAGGAGGTCATTACAATAGAATAGGGAAAAGTCACGGTCCTAGGAGAGGTGGCAGCAAACCAGGTGACCTTGGTTAGGTTCGAAATTATAAGAGATGAGGTCAAGAAGCACCTATTGGAGCTGGAAGTGAGAAAAGCTGTTGGGCCGGATGGAATCTCACCATGGGTATTGAAAGAGTGTGCAGGAGCACTTTGTTTGCCACTCTCTATAGTGTATAATATGTTACTGGAAACGGGAGAGCTACCAGAAATATGGAAGACTGCTAATGTAGTACCAATATACAAAAGGGGTGACAGACAAGAGGCACTGAACTACAGGCCAGTGTCCTTAACTTGTATACCATGCAAGGTGATGGAGAAGATTGTGAGAAAAAACCTAGTAACACATCTGGAGAGAAGAGACTTCGTGACAACCCATCAACATGGGTTCAGGGAGGGTAAATCTTGCCTTAGAGGCTTGATAGAATTCTACGATCAGGTGACAAAGATTAAGCAAGAAAAAGAAGGATGGGCGGACAGCATTTTTTTTGACTGTTGGAAAGCCTTTGCCACAGTACCCCATAAAAGGTTGATGCATAAGCTGGAGTAAGAGGCAGTAGTAACTGGTAGGGCGCTCCAGTGGATAAGGGAGTACCTAAGCAATAGGAAGCAGAGAGTTACAGTGAAGGGTGAGACCTCAGAATGGCGTGAAGTCACCAGTGGAGTCCCACAGGGCTCAGTACTTGGGCCTATCCTGTTTCTGATATACATAAATGATCTCCCAGAGGGTATAGACTCATTCCTCTCAATGTTTGCTGACGACACCAAAATTATGAGAAGGATTAAGACAGAGGAGGACAGCTTGAGGCTTCAAGAAGACCTGGACAAGCGGCAGGAATGGTCGAACAAATGGCTGTTAGAGTTTAACCCAAGCAAATGTAATGTAATGAAGATAGGGGTAGGAAGCAGGACACTAGATACAAGGTATCATTTGGGAGATGAAATATTTCAAGAGTCAGTGAGAGAGAAAACCCTGGGAGTTGATATCGCGCCAGACCTGTCTCCTGAAGCTCATATCAAGAGGATAACATCAGCAGCATACGCCAGGTTGGCTAACATAAGAACGGCCTTTAGAAACTTGTGTAAAGCATCTTTCAGAACATTATATACCAGATATGTCAGATCAATCCTGGAGTATGCGGCTGCAGCATGGAGTCCATATCTAGTCAAGCATAAGACTAAACTGGAAAAGGTTCAAAGGTTTGCCACCAGACTAGTACCCGAGCAGAGAGGTATGAGCTACGAGGAGAGACTACTGGAATTAAACCTCACTTCGTTGGAAGATAGAAGAGTTAGGGGGGACATGATCACCACATTCAAGATTCTCAAGGGAATCGACAGGGTTCATAGAGACAGGCTATTTAACACAAGGGGCACACGCACTAGGGGACACAGGTGGAAACTGAGTGCCCAAATGAGCCACAGAGATATTAGAAAGAGCTTTTTTAGTGTCAGAGTGGTTGACAAATGGAATGCATTAGGAAGTAATGTGGTGGAGGCTGACTCCATACATTGTTTCAAGTGTAGATAAGATAGTGCCCAATGGGCTCAGGAACCTGTACACCTGTTGATTGACGGTTGAGAGGCGGGACCAAAGAGCCAGAGCTCAACCCCTGCAAGCACAACTAGGTGAGTACACATACACACACACACATTATATATATATATATATATATATATATATATATATATATATATATATATTAGCATATTTTGGTAGCAGTCTTTCCTGTAGACATATATTATTAAATATGACCGAAAAAGTAAGATTAATAATTCTAACACGAATTTTCTCGATCTTTCTTATGTTTCTTTTCACTGTTGATGGTAAATGAAAAATCAATTCTCCAAAATTCATTTTTATTTCTAGTCTGACGCGACACTTGAGCGCGTTTCGTAAAACTTATTACATTTTCAAAGACTTTAGTTTACATACACACACAACTATAACTGAATAGAGCTTAAACATCTTCGATTTTTTATACCTGCATTTGGGTGAGGTGATATGTTACAACAGTTTTGGATGAGGTGAAAACAAACTTTCAACACAAGCCAGAACACGAAACAATGGGTATTGAAGGTAAGAATGGAAGTAATTGCAGAGGGCCTATTGGCCCATATTTCTTGATGCTTCTATATTGGAGCGGAGTCTACCCACTTCAAGATTTCGCTCCATATATATATATATATATATATATATATATATATATATATATATATATATATATATATATATATATATATATGTGTGTGTGTGTGTGTGTGTGTGTGTGTGTGTGTGTGTGTGTGTGTGTGTGTGTGTGTGTAACTTCACCTTGATTTCAGGTAATATGCTTCTGGCGGTCCAGGTTTGAGTCACTTCTGGGGTGTGGAGTTTTCATTCATATATATTATATATATATATATATATATATATATATATATATATATATATATATATATATATATATATATATATATATATATATATATATAAAATACTGCTATTTGAGTCCTCACCAGTGACGAGAAAATTGCGCCTAGAAACTCTGCCACAGCTGGAGTTTGTTGCAGCAAAGCAAACACTCACCCAGAGCCTAAGAAGTCGACAAAATCGTATCGCCACCAGCCGAGGCCAGTTCAGACTCATTAACTGTTGGTGAATCTGAGGAGTACAAAACAGCCCTTGCTTTTCCACCCGGGTCAGCAGGTGGTTTTACAGGATTAAAACCTCATCACATCAAGCAAATTATGAATCCTGTGGTAGGTGATGCTGCACAAGATTTTCTTGTGGAACTCACAAGGTTCGTCACTGCGTACCTGGCTAGTGGTATATATAAGGCCATCAGGCCTCTCTTTTTTGGAGCCTCCCTTTGCGCTCTCATCAAGAAGGGTGAGGGAATCAGGCCAATCGCTGTTGGCAACACTCTCCGACGCCTGGTTGCCAAGGCTGCCACGAGGATTGTCATCCAGCAAGCGGCTAAATTGCTGTAACAAATTCAGCTAGAATTTGGGATCCCCCAGGGCTGTGAGGCGGCTGCTCATGCAGCAAGAGCATACATCACCAACATTTCTGACGAAAAGGCCCTGCTTAAACTGGACTTTAAGATTGTCTTTAACGTAGGTCAGAAGAGATGCAGTGCTCTGTTCCGTACATCCCCATTTCCGGCCCCACTACCCGTTCATACTATCTTGCTACAGTGGTGAATCAAAATTTTTCTTTGGCGAACACGAAATCAGATCATATGAGGGTGTTCAGCAAGGTGATCCCCTAGCTCTTCTTCTTTTTTGCTTAGTCTTAAAAGAAATACCTGAAAGCTTGTCCAGCGAGTTCAACATCTGGTTTTTGAATGATGGCAATATAGCTAGCCCTTTAAAGCACCTCTTGGAAGACATCAGAAAAATAAAGGGGCAAGAAGTAAGCCTGGGTCTCTTCCTGAACCCTTCCAAGTGTGAAGTAGTCTCCTCTAAAACAGACATCATAGATAGAATAAGGTCTGCCTTGCCCGGAGCCCATGTCTTTAGGGGTTTGAGCAGTGATCTCCTTGGAGCTTCCCTCGGGTCTAACTTGATCCTTGATAAGAAAATCACAGACCTCAAGAGGATGGAAAACAAAATAAATGATATTGATCCTCACCACGATGCTTTATATCTCCTCACTAAATGTCTATCCCTTCCGAGGCTAATCTACTTTCTGAGGTGCGCCCCATCCCACAACAGCCCAAAGTTTGTAGAGTATGACTTATTACTGAAGACCATGCTAAAAAAACTTGTCAACTTCTCCCTCAATGAATGCCAGTGGAAACAATCCACTCTTCCTGTCAGGCTCGGGGGTTTGGGTATCCACACTGCCACCCAACTGCTGTCCTAGCCTTCCTGTCTTCCTCCTCAGCATCAGATGACCTGGTTAAGGAAATTTTACCTGACAACCTGTGTTACTCAGCTGGGATACAGAACTACCACTACACGGAATGCGACACAAAATGGGGTACCATGGCAGACCCAGCACTCAGACCAACCATGTTGAAAGCCGAGAAGCAATCCAGCTGGGAAAAAGACAAAGACTTGTAGACAAAGAAGCCATGGCTCTGCTGGAGGCAGCAATAACCCCCAGTGATCGTGCACGCCTCATATCTGTGCAGGCTCCCCATGCAGGGGAGGCTTCCTTTTGGCAGTCCCTATGTCTGTGACAGACATACGTCTTGATCCACAGCAGCTCCGTATTGCAATCGTTCTCCGCCTTGCTGCCCCTATCCACACTGTTCATAGGTGTATTTGCGGCAAGGCAGAGGCAGACGAATACGGATTGCATGGCCTGCACTGTGGAAAATCTGGCGGTTGGCATTCTAGACACGACGAATTCAATGACATCATTAAAAGAAGCCTTGTTTCTGCCCAGTGATCAGCAGACAGCCCCGCAATCTATTTAACCTCAACTTTGCTATCTTTGCTGGCCGATCAGATGGAATCCGAATACGCCCTTGGAAGGTTGGCAAACAGGTGGCATGGGACAACACTTGCGTATCCACCCTGGCAACCACATACATTGACCTCTCTGTCGACCAAGCTGGAACAGCAACGACACACAGAGAAAGAGACAAGTTAACCAAGTACAGGGAAGTAGATCACCGGCACAACTTCGTTCCAATAGGATCTGAGACTCTAGGTCCATGGGGAGAAAACGCAAGAAGGCTTCTTAAGAATCATGGTTCCAGGCTCATTGACACTACCAGTGACCTTAGAGCAGCAAGTTTTCTCTTCCAGCGCCTCAGTGTAGCGATTCAGAGGGGGAATGTTTGCTGCATTCATCGCATTCGAGCAGAATACTGTGTTGAGTTTCACGTACGAGATGGAGAATGATGGGAAGCTTCCTTTTCTAGATGTAACAGTCACGGAAAGGAACGGAGGCTTCCACACTGCAGTCTACACTAAGGAAACAAACATAAGAATGTGCCTCAATGCGAATAGTGACTGCCTAGACAGGTACAAGACGAGTGATGTCAACGCTTATGTCGACCGGGCTCTCAGCTACAGCTTAGGATGGAAACAAGTTGCTGAAGAACTCTGTAGGGTAAGGCAGGTCCTAGTCAACAATGGCTTCTCTAACGTTTATGTTGAAGACGTCATAAAAAGAAAGGTGAAACGCCATGCAACATCCAAAGAGTCAACTAATACAACACTTGTACCCCCTATTAGACTGTTTTACAGGAACTTCTTTTCGACGGTTCATAAAACGGAGGAAAGGGTCCTGAAAGACATTATTGATAGAAACGTTATCCTACAGAAAAAAATCAGACAATACAATTGACAATCTAGTACAAAAACAAAAAAACGGCCAACCTACTCATGAAAAACACCAAACAGAATGCCTTGAAGGAAACCAACGTCGTCTATGCCCTCACATGCCCGCTTGGGGACTGTAAGCCCCAAAGAACTCAGTATATAGGCAAGACAACAACGTCTCTTCCTAGGCAATTAACTATGCACAAACGTCAGGGCTCCATCAAGGAACATATAATCTCTTCTCGCAACCAGACCACCACCAGAGAAATCTCAATAAGCAACACAGAAATCATCGATAAATACAGCAATAGCAGGAGACTCGACATCGGCGAGGCACTACACATCAAAAAGTCAACACCAGCCAACTAATGCACAACTATGTTCTACCCTACTTCAAGACCCCAAACCAATATGGAAGCAGCAAGAGGAAGTATGGGCCAATAGACCTTCTGCATAAATCATAAGTCAAATGTACTTGCATAAACCACAAGTCAAAGGTAAACAAACAATGGGCACCAATCCCTGCAAGAGACTTGAACCCAGAAAGCCCAGGTGTTTGCGCACCTGAACATAACCGATACGTTCACCAGTACACCACGCATATCCTCAAAGAGAGACCGAAACTACGGAGTTTATCCGCAACATCTCGATCTTCCTAAGGACACCAGCAGTGGTAAGAGGTCAGAATACATTTTTCATCAAGCAATTGCATTACCAGGGAGAACTCGGGCCACATATTCACGGATGTACTTGCACAAACAACAAGTCAAAAGTAAACACGCAATGGACACCAACTCCTGCAAGAGACTCGAATCCAGAAAGCACAGGTGTTTGCGCACCTGTGTAAGAGAAAAGAGTAAGAGAAAGTCAATGTATTGTTCGTGATAAGAGAGTAGTCTGTCAAGTTGTCTAATAAAGTTTTTCAGTAGGCATAGAGGTCAAGAATGTTGGCACTTTCATAAAGAGTTTCGCTGGTATTGAAATCATCCCATCGAGTGTTGAGTACCCCATCTAAGTGCTCTGCCCTGTATTCTCTGAAAATTTACTTTATTAGTGGGTGAGGATAATGAAAGAGCTATTGGAGCGCATGTCTAATGAGTGTTTCATTAAGTTGCATTTTAGTATCAGGTTTTGCACATCTTAGTCTGTATAATTTGTTCATGACCTGGAGAGCTGTTGTATGTTTCTGTGTAATATGTGTGTGAAAGAGTAGTGGTCGATCAAGTGTGAGGCCAAGAACTGTGGTGAAAGGAGATGCAAAGATGTTAGTAGGATTAGGAGTGAGTGAATAGGAGTAAGGCATATAGTTCTTTTACAGAATTTTTTTTTATTTGTTGAACAAATCCAACAAATTTTATTTGTTTGGTTTTAATGCGCCAGTCATAGTCTCATTCTGTGACATTATCGAGTTCTGCTTGTGCTCTGCGTGATAGTGTGTCAATGGTGTTGCTGGTGACAAGGCGAGACATATTATCAGCGTAGCATATGGTTAATGAAGTGTGATGAACAGGGTCAGGCATGTTGTTGATGTATAGGGTGTAGTGTTGGGGCAAGAACAGAGCCTTGGGGAACACCAGCATGTAAGTTGCAGTAGTCAGAGTGTTGTCGGAGGAATTTGATTCTCATTGTCATATAACACAGCGCGATTTTCGGGTTAAATACTCATGTGGAAGAGGTAAAGTTGTGTAGGGGTGAGGTGAAGGGTCGAAGGAGTATTGGGGCAATCAAACTTAGGGTAATGAATAGGGGAATAATGGGGAAGGAAGACTACCAAACATTGGGTAAAACAGGCTTGGAGAATTCGGCAGGGATGTCGTTGTTATCCGATGCTATTTGGTGAGATTTGGATCTGAGTGTAGGCAAAGTAGCGAAGTCGTTATTCACGCTAATGGGTGCTACCTTCCCCATTACTCCCTTATACCCCTTAAGTTTGATTATCCTTCTAATTCTTCGATTTACATCTCACCCTGTTTTATGCTTCAGTATGTTTTTTAATAATTTTCTTTTAATTAATTAAATTGTAATTCAAAATTCACCATGAGTCCTTATGGTCTGATTAATTAATTAAATTAAATAATTAATTTAACTTTGACAAAGTAGATGAAAGTCACGTACAGTACTTTGTACAGACTTAGCCGCAGCCAGGTTAACGCTACGGGATCCTCCAAAGTTCGTTTTTTTATTTTCATGTAAATGAACCTTTGCATTTACAAGTTATATTTCTACTCCTGATAAATTGCATCATGTGATGAGTGAAAGTGGTGTGTATTTTCTGACTCCAGCTATTATTTTCCCATCTAACAGGAGGATCGGGTTTGTCTTCAGGTCTGGGCGGATACGGTTCGGATGCGGGTATTGTGGGTAGCGAGAAAGCAGCAGTGATCAGCGGCTGTGTGGGTGGCCTCCTGCTGGTGGTGGTCCTCGTCGCCACCTACTGTTACTGCCTTCCGTCTACACTAAAGCGGCGACTCAACAGGCGACGCCAGCCCCCCGAGGACTCAGAGAAGGCAGCAACAAGCCTCGTCAACGGGGGTAGCGTCGTCGTGAGATCCTCATCCAGGGGCAGCGTCCTCGCCAACCAGGACCCGGAGACCTCGCACCAGGACACTACTGACCTGGCAGATACACCTCCGGAGGAGAGAAGAGCCATTAGTAAGTCTCCCGAGCCACAGCCTCCTCCCTGTGAGGTGATGCGAGTTGAGCAGGTCTCTCCTCCCGCTGCCAGGCGGGACGGAGACGGGGAGGAACTCGTGGGACGTCGGGGACTCTCAATGTCCATCCCAGACGTGACCAAAGTAGAACGCAGCTCCCGGGAGGCTGAGGAGCGCCCCAGTGTGCCCAGCGTGCCTACCCCACAGTTCTACACGCTGGGACGCCACACTCGCACCACCAACCGCAGCCCTCTCCGTGGCCCTAACGGTCACATCTACGGCTCCACCGACCTAAGTTACCAGCAGCAGCAGCAACAGCAGCAGCAGCTTCCCGTCAGGTACAGCTCTGTGGGCGCCCCGCAGTACTACAGCGTCGTCCGTCCACACCACGTGCCCGTGTCGCAGGAACCTTACAGCGACGACGACGCACAGTACTCGGACCAGCTGCTGTGCGACGACCGTGGGGCCTCGCCGCCACCGCCCGCGCCCGCAGATCACGCCCACGCCTACAGCGACCTGCACAGGCATTCAGCTGCCCTCTTGTAGGATGCCGGCTGGAACACATCCCACTAACAAAGGATATCATGTTTTCAAAATGCTCAGTAGGGGAGGACATGCGAAGTGTTGTCTGGAAAGCAATGGCATGATTCGTACGACAATCATAGAAAATATCACTTCATTTGACATATCAGTTTAAACAAAATCCTTCATATCAAGAAACAAAAGAAATAAAAAACTTAATTATCTTACTTAGTAGCTATGATGATACTCTGAATTAAATTGTATTAGCAGAAATTATGTGAAATATTTAACTACTTATTTTTTAACTTTCTTTCTTTTTTAACATTATTAGAAGTTACCTTATATTACATGAGGCCCATGACGGGACTTTCCAAGCCGCTTTGACTGACTGTAACAATTATCAGGTAATCCAAAGTCCGTGCGGGTATATCAGTTGATTCGATTTGCTTCTCGATTGTAAGTTCATTGTGGTCTGTAGGCATCTACGACTCTCGGCAAATCATATTAGCTACTTCTGGTTTGTGCTCGACTGTCAGCTGATAAAGGTCTGCTTGATTTTCAGCTGATCAAGGTCTACGCTCGACTGTTAGCTGATCAAGGTCTGCTCGACTTGTCAGCTGATCAAGGTCTGTGCTCGACTGTAAGCTGATCAAGGTCTGTGCTCGACTATCAGCTGATCAAGGTCTGTGCTCGAAAGTCAGCGTATCATTGCATGAGTTGACTACCGGCTGATTAAAAAATGTGGTAGACTATCAGCTGATCTAGGTCTGTGCTCGAATGTCAGCTGATCGTGGCTTGAGTTATCAGGTGATCATGGTCTCTCTGGACTGCAGTTTTTTCTGGCATGAGCTCGACTTTCAGCTGATTCCCTTTACGAACTAAGTTGCCGGCCAATCAGATAATCTTGGACGTATCCAGCCTTGTGATAAACTTATTTATCTACCTCCCCCCTTTCTCTCTACGATGTATAAATATTTATTTTTTAAACCCCATACCGTCAGTTATCAACCATGGCTTTCGGGTTTCAGGTTACAAATGTAACTCAAATTGGTTTAAATTTGTGGAAAATCTGAAGTATTTCATTAAAAATTAAGGGGACTTAAAAGACATAGTGTATCTCAAAGTGTTAGTGAGCGAGAGTGTCTGTGTAAGTGTGTGTGTGTGTGTGTGTGTGTGTGTGTGTGTGTGTGTGTGTGCGCGCGCGCTTGCTTGCTTGCGTGCGTGTGTACTCACCTAGTTGTGCTTATGTTTCAGCTCTCTGGTCCCGCCTCTCATCCGTCAATCAACAGGTGTACAGGTTCCTGAGCCTATTAGGCTCTATGATATCTACATTTAAAACTGTGTATGGAGTCTGCCTCCACCACATCACTTCCTAATGCATTCCGTTTATTAACTACTCTGACACTACAAAAATTATTTCTAATGTCTTTATGGCTCATTTGTGCACTCAATTTCCACCTGTGTCCCCGAGTACGCGTGCCCCTTGTGTTAAATAGACTGTCTTTATCTACTCTATCAATTCCTTTGAGAATCTTGTTTGTGATGATCATGTCCCCCCTAACTCTCCGTCTTTCAGCGACGTGAAGTTTAATTCCCGTAGTCTCTCCTCATAGCTCATGCTCCTCAGTTCGTGCATTAGTCTGGTTGCAAACCTCTGAGCCTTCTCCAATTTAGTTTTATGCTTGACGAGATGTGGACTCCATGCTGGCGTTGCATTCTCCAGGATTGGCCTGACATACGTGGTGTACAATGTTCTGAATGTGCGTATGTGTGCGTACTCACTTATTTGAGCCTGCATGATCGAGCATTGGCTTTTTGATCCCGCCTTTTTTGCCGCCCGTTGTTTAAAGCAATTCCTATTTCCCATATCCCTTTCCTATTTCGCAATCATATCTAGTTTTAAAACTATGACTAGAGTTTGCTTCCACAACCTGCTCCTTTAGTTCATTCCATTTTCCCACTACTCTCATGCTAAAAGACAACTGTATACCATCTCTATGAATCATCTGAGTTTCCGCTTCCACACATGTCCGCTTGTTATGTTAGTGATCCTTGTGACATTTCGTCTATTTCCACTCATTCAATCTCCCTAAGTATTTCATATATTGCTATCATGTCTCCCCACTCCCTCTTTTTTTTCTAGCGTATTCAGGTTCAGTTCGTTCAGTCGCACTTCATATCCCATCTCGCGCAACTCTGGGACGAGATTCGTCGCATATTTCTAAACCTTTTCCAGTTTCCTTATGTGTCTCTTCAGGTGTTGGGGAGGGGGCTCAATGATGGGGCTAGGAACTCTAAGACTGGTTTCCCGTAGGCAGTGTAAAGCGCTCTAAATGCCTCCTAACATAGGTATCTGACTGGCGTTCAAACTTTGGCTAACGTAGAGTTCGCTGCTGTCGTTATCCGTTTTATATTTGCCTCAAGAGTTTGATTGGTGTTACGTCTACTCACAGGTCTCTTTCTCTAATCGTCATAGATAGGTAGTTCTGTGTGTGTTTACAAGTTGTGTTTACTAGTTGTGTTTTTGCGGGGGTTGAGCTTTGCTCTTTCGGCCCGCCTCTCAACTGTCAATCAACTGTTTTACTAACTACTAACTTACTACTTTTTTTTTTTTTCCACACCACACACACACACACACACCCCAGGAAGCAGCCCGTGATAGCTGACTAACTCCCAGGTACCTATTTACTGCTAGGTAACAGGGGCACTTAGGGTGAAAGAAACTTTGCCCATTTGTTTCTGCCTCGTGCGGGAATCGAACCCGCGCCACAGAATTACGAGTCCTGCGCGCTATCCGCCAGGCTACGAGGCCCCCTGTGTGTGTGTGTTCGTGTGTATGTGTGTGTGTATATATGTGTGTGTGTATATATGTGTGTGTATATATATGTGTGTGTATATGTGTGTGTGTGTGCATGTGTGTGTGTGTGTGTGTGTGTGTGTGTGTGTGTGTGTGTGTGTGTGTGTGTGTGTGTGTACTCTCCTAGTTGTACTCAATTAGTTGTGCTTGCTAGGGTTGAGTTTTGGCTCTTTGGTCCCATCTTCTGCGTGTATGTGTGTGTGTGTGTGTATGATTACTCACCTATGTGTATGCACCTATTTGTTCCAGCAGGATCGATCGCTGGCTCTTGGATCCCGCCTTCGGTTGTTTAAAGCAATGACTCCTCTCCTACGTCTCTTTCATTCCTAGTTTTAAGCTATGACTAGTATTTGTTTCCACAATGTGCTCCTTTAATTCATTCAAATTCCCACTACTGTCACGCTAAAAGAAAACTTTCTATCATCTCTGTGATTCATTTGAATGTCCAGCTTCCACCCATGTCCCATTGATCTTTTGGTATTCCGTGTGAACAATTCATCTATTTCTACTCTGTCAATCCCCCTAAATATTTTGTATTCTGCTATCATATCTCGCCGCTCCCTCTTCTTTTCTAACGTCGTCACGTTCAGTTTCCTCAGTCGCTCTCCATATCTCATCTCATGCAACTCTGGTACTAGCCTCGTCGCAATTTTTTTAACTTTTTCAGTTTTCAAATGTGTTGGTGAGGCCTAATGATGGGCTGTAAGCTCTAAAGCTGGTCTCACGTAGGCAGCGTAAAGTGTTCTGAATGCCTCTTAACTTAGATTTCTGAATGACGTTCAAACTTTTGCTAGCTTAGAATACGCTGCTGTCGTTATCCAATGTATATGTGCCTCTGGAGTTTGATTTGGTGTTACGTCTACTCCCAGGTCCCTTTCTCGAATCGTCACTGGAAGGTAGTTTCCCTTCATTGTATACTGGCCCTTTAGTCTCCTATCACCTAGTCCCTTTTCCATAACTTTTCACTTTCTCGTGTTGAACTCTAGTAGCCGTTTCTCTGACCATCTCCGGAGCTTGTTTAAGTCCTCTTGGAGTATCCTTGAATCTTTATCTGTCACAACTCGTCTCATGAATTTCGCGTCATCCGCAAGCATCGGTATATAGGACTCAACTCCTGTAGACATGTCGTTCACGTATATTAGAAACAGAACTGGTCCCAGCACCGATCTTTGAGGTACTCCACTCGTTACAGTTTGCCAGTCTGACTTCTCGCCCCTGACTGTTACTCTCTGGCTCCTGCCTGTTAAGTAATTCTTTACCCAAGCTAGGGCTTTTCTGCTTACTCCCGCCTGCCTCTCAAGTTTGAATAGCGGTCTCGTGTGCGGTACAGTATCATAGGTTTTTTGGCAATCCAGAAATATGCAGTTTGCCCTTGCTTCTCTGTCCTGCCTTATTATTGTTACTTTATCATAGAATTCCAGGTTTCTAGGGCATGTTATCTCTTCTCTGAATCCATGTTGGTATTTGTTTACATACCTAGTGTTCGCTAGGTGTGTAACAAGTCTTATCCTGATGATTCTTTCAAGTACTTTACAGGGGATGCTTGTCAGTGATACTGGTCAGTAGTTAAGTGCCTCTTCTCCGTCTCCTTTTTTGAAAATTGGTACCATATTTGCCTTCTATCATCAACTGGACAACTCCCTTTGTAAGTGACTCATTAAAAATCTTTCCCAGAAGCTCGCTGAGGGTCTGCGATGCTTCTTTTAGTTTCCACGGTGATACATTGTCTGGTCCAATGGCTTTACTTTCATCAATGCTTTTAATCTCATCTTACGTTATTATCTGTTTCATTACCTCCTCTGCTGTCACTTCTATATACGTTAGTCTCTTATCTTGGGTCATCTCTTCTAATAATTGGAGCTGCTCTGGCTCGGTTATGAACACTCCTTGAAAACTGGCATTCAGTACCTCGCAGATTTCCTTTTCGCTTTCTGTATATGCCCCCTCTGTTTTCCCGAGTCTTTTCACTTGGTTGTTCACTGACATTTTCCTTCTTATATGACTATGTAGTAATTTAAATTGTTTTTTCGCTTTCATTGAAATATCTTTTTCATAATTCCTTTCCGATACTTTCCTTATATTAATGTATTCATTCCTAGCTCTGTTACATCTAATATTATTGTCCTCTGTGTTTTTTTTTCCACACCCTCCTGCTTCTCATTTTTGCTTCCTGGCACGGTCTATTAAACCACGGGTTTTTATAGTCCCTCCTACGTTTTTCTATTACTGTTGATATAAAACTCTCTTCGGCCTCCTTGCATTTCCACTTGACTAGGTCCATCATATCTTGCACTGTTTTTCCTCTTAGTTCTTTTTCCCACTGCACTTCTCCCAGATATTATCTTATCCTCATGTAATCCCCTTTCCTATAGTTTACTTTCCTTTTCCAGACCTTTTGCTCCGTGGTCACAATTTTAAGCTCGATCATATAGCCAAAGACTAGGACACAGTGGTCACTGGCTCCTAGTGGTATTACTTGTTCCGTATACGTAATGTCTTCCTCATTCTTGGTAAAATTCAAGTCTAATAAGCTTTGTGTATCCCCTCCTCTTTCACTTGTGTCTTTCTTCACATGCTGTGTTAGAAAATCCCGGTCTATAACTTTCTCTAATATTCTTCTAAACGTTTCTGTCCCACCATGGGGGTTACTTGATTCTAAAACGATCTCTCCATGATTGAGGTCGCCCATGACCAACAGTTTCGCTCTCATTATGTGAGCTGGTGCTGCAGCGCTCTGCAACTCATCTATACATGTTGTTATCATCATATTTTTGTCTGGGCCTTCTACTCTTTGGCGGGGAGGGGGGGGGATTGTATATGATGAAGATCACAATCCTCTTCCCATCACTTGTCAGAATCCCAAGTATGGAGCTTGAGTTTCCATTAGTCCCCAGATTTTCTAGTTCCTCAAGTTCCCATTTCCGCTCTATGAGGAGTGCCACTCCCCCTCCCTGTCTCTGTGTCCATTTTATTTTATCACTTGGTATCCCTCTGGGAAGATTGCATCCGAGATCTAATAATTTATTTTAGTTTCCACTATTGAAATTATGCCTGAATTTTCTTCACTAACTCTTTCTTTCATTTCCTCTGCTTTATTGGATACCCTATCAGCATTGGTGTACCAAACATTGAGACTCTTCTTGGAAACTCTGTTACCAGAGTTCATATAGCTGATCTGCCTACCTGTCTCATATAGCTGATCTGCCTACCTGTCTCCATCTGTGTGTGTTGCAAGTGAGAGATGGATGCATTCCTATCTCCAATAAGTGGTTGTGTGGTAGGAAGTGCCCAGGAAGAGGGAAGGGGATGAGAGAATTAGGGGATCTGGGAGCCAGGGGACTGGGGGGGGCAGATGGGGTCTGGGCAGCTAGGGGTTCCTAAGGGGCATAGTGAGTCTGAGAGGCATAGGGAGGCTGAGAGGTTGAGTAAGGTTGGGAGTCAGAAAGAGGGTGTACTAGGGGCAGGGAAGAAGCAGAGGCAAGTATGAGTTTTGGGGTAGAAGAGGAGTAAATGGGAGGTGGGGGGCTCAGGAATAGAGTGGGACAAGAGAATGGGTGTTTGAAGGCAGTGGAGAGGTAAGGGGGAGAGAGGTTGGGGCTTCGCGAAGGGGGGGGGGCATACCATAGACGAGATGCAAAGGGGGGTGAGGGATGTGAGGGGTTTGGGGATGCAGGGAAGGAGAGGGCTTCGGAGGTTGGGATGGAGTAGATATGGGATTAGTTGCAGAGGGGATGGGGCAGGGAAATTGTTGGAGGGGGGTAGATGGATGGGGGGATGGGAGGTGAGAGTTGGGATTAAGGGAACATTGGTTGGATAGTGCATACACATGTGTGAGTGTGTGTGTACTCACCTAGTTGTACTCACCTAGTTGTGTTTGCGGGGGTTGAGCTCTGGCTCTTTGGTCCTGCCTCTCAACCGTCAATCAACAGGTGTACAGATTCCTGAGCCTATCGGGCTCTGTCATATCTACACTTGAAACTGTGTATGGAGTCAGCCTCCACCACATCACCCCCTAATGCATTCCATTTGTCAACCACTCTGACACTAAAAAAGTTCTTTCTAATATCTCTGTGGCTCATTTGGGCACTCAGTTTCCACCTGTGTGTGTGTGTGTGTGTGTGTGTCCGTGTGTTCACCTAGTTATATTCACCTAGTTGTGTTTGCGGGGGTTGAGTTTTGCTCTTTCGGCCCGCCTCTCAACCGTCAATCAACTGTTTACTAACTACTTTTTTTTCTCCCCCCCCACACACACGCACACACACACACACACACACACACACACACACACACACACACCAGGAAGCAGCCCGTGACAGCTAACTAACTCCAAGGTACCTATTTACTACTAGGTAACAGGGGCATTCTGGGTGAAAGAAACTTTGCCCATTTGTTTCTGCCAGGTGCGGGAATCGAACCCGCGCCACAGAATTACGAGCTCACAGCGCTATCCACCAGGCTACCAGGCCTCTAGTATGTATGTGCATGTGTGTGTGTGTGTGTGTGTGTGTGTGTGTGTGTGTGTGTGTGTGTGTGTGTGTGTGTGTGTGTGTGTGTGTGTGTGTGTTTTCTCACCTAGTTGGACTGGTGGGGTTGAGCTCTGCTCTTTCGGCTCGCGACTCAACTGTCAATCAATAATTTTTTTTCACACACACACACACACACACCCAGGAAGCAGCCCCTAACAACTCCAAGGTATTTACTGCTAGGTACCTTGGCATCAGGATGAAGAAACTCTGTCCATTGTTTCTCGCCGGCGCCGGGAATCAAACCCGAGACAGCAGGATTACGTGTACAGCTTGCTGTCCACTCAGTCACCGGCCCTGTGTGTGTGTGAAGGTGTGTTTGTATTCACCTAGTTGTGCTTGCGGGTTGCGGGGGTTGAGCTCTGCTCTTTCGGCCCGCCTCTCAACTGTCAATCAATGAACTGTTACTAACTACTCATTTTTTTTACGCGCGCACACACACACACACACACACACACACACACACACACACACACACACACACACACATTTGATATATTTACTAACAACTATGACACTGAAAAGATTCTTTCGAATGTCTGACTCATTTGGGTACGCAGCTTCCACCTGTGTCCTCTTGTTCGTGTACCACCCGTGTTAAATAATCCATTCTTGTCTACCCTGTCAATTCACCTGAAAATTTTCCATGTGGAGATCATGACTTCCCGAGCTCTTCAGTCTTTCAGCGACATGAGGTGTATTTCACGCAGCCTTTCCTCGTAACTCGCTCCATTTAGTTCTGGGACTAGCCTAGTGGCATACCTCTGAACTTTTTCTAATTTCGTTTTTGCTTGACAGGGTACGGACTCCATGCTGGGTCCGCATACTCCAGGATTGGCGTTACATACAAAGTATACAAGGTTCTAAACGATTCCTTACGCAGGTTCCTGAAGGCAGTTCTGATGTTAGCCAGCCTCGCATACGCCTCCGATGTTATTTTCTTGATACGGGCTTCAGGAGACAGGTTTGGTGTGATATCAACTCCCAAATCTTTCTCTTTGTCCTTTTCATGAAGGACTTCCTCCCCCATTCGGTATCTTGTGTTTGGCGTCCTGTTTCCACTGCCTACTTACATTAACTTACATTTACTCGGGTTGAACCATAGTAGCTATTTGTTGGACCATTCATTCAGTCTGTCTAGGTCATCTTGTAGCCTCATACTATCTTCCTCCGATTCATCCTCCTCATAATTTTTGCTTCATCAGCAAACAATTAGAGGAATGATTCTATACAATCTGGAAGATCATTTACATATGTAAGAAACAGTATGGGTCCAAAGACTGAATCCTGCGGGACTCCACTGGTGACGCCTCGCAAATCTGAGACCTATCCCCTCACAGTGACTCGCTGTCTTCTGTTACTTAGATACTCCCTTATCCAATGGAGTACCTTCCCTTTCACTCCTGCCTGCATTTCTAGCTTTCGCACTAGTCTCTGGTGTGGAACTATGTCAAAGGCTTTCTGGCAATCCAAAAATATGTAGTCTGCCCACCTTCTCTTTCTTGCCTGATGGTTGTTGCCTGATCGAAGAATTCAATTAATTCTTTGAGGCATGACTTGCCATCCCTGAAACCATGTTCGTGTTGTGTCACAAAGTTCCTTCGCTCCAGATGTTCCACTAGCTTTTTTCGCACAATTTCCTCCAATAACCTGCATGGAATGCAAGTTAGGGACACTGGTCTGTAGTTCAGTGCCTCCATGCTATCTCCCTTCTTGTATATCGGGACTACGTTCGCTGTCTTCCAAATTTTTGGCAGTTTACCTATTACCAGTGACTTGTTATACACCATGGAGAGTGGCAGGCACAGTGTTTCTGCTCCTTCCTTTAATATCCATGGCGATATTCCATCCAGGCCTATAGCCTTTGTCGCATCCAACTCTAGCAAAAGCTTCCTTACATCCTCACTGGTAATCTCAAATTCTTCTAGTAGTGCCTGGTTAACTATTCCTTCTCCTACCTCTGGAACTTCTCCTTGCTCCAATGTGAAGACTTCCTGGAATTTCCTATTGAGTTACTTGCACACTTCTTTGTCGTTTGTAGTGAATCTGTCTGCCCCTATCCTCAGTTTCATTACATATTCCTTCACTGTTGCCTATTTCCTGATACGGCTGTGTAGCAATTTGGGTTGAGTCTTAGCCTTGCTTGCTATGTCGTTTTCATATTGCCCTTCTGCCTCTCTTCTTACCCTGACGTATTCATTCTTGGCTCTCTGGTATCCTTCTCTGTTCTCAGGAGTCCTGTTATTTCTATAGTTTCTCCATGCTCTTTTACTTACTTCCTTATCTAGATTACATCACTGAGTAATCCATGGTTTCTCATCTACATTTTCTTTTTAACCTTTTGGGCCTGGATAAACTTTTATGCTGTCTTCTTACATTTCTGCTTGATGTATTCCATCATGTCTTGGGCCGTCTTTCCCCTTATCTCTGTTTCCCATGTTATATCCGTTAGGAATTTTCTCATCTCAAAGTTTCCCTAACGGAATGCTAGCCTTTTGCTTTCAGTTCCTTTTCTCGAGTACTTTAACCCGTCTTCGACCAGGTATTCAAAAGTCAGCACATTGTGATCGCTTATTCCTACTGGGGCCTCGAAGTCAATTTTCCTTATGTCGGAGTCATTCAAAGTGAAAACTAGACCGAGTCTCGCTGGTTCATCGTTTCCCTTCAATCTTGTGGGTTCTCTGACATGCTGGCTTAAAAAGTTTCTTGTTGCCACCTCCAGTAGTTAAGCTCTCCATGTTTCCATGTGTGTGTGTGTGTGTGTGTGTGTGTGTGTGTGTGTGTGTGTGTGTGTGTGTGTGTAGGTCTCTGAGCAGATCTTTGGGTATGCGAGCATATTTGTTTACAAAAGCAAGGTCACGTTGCATAAGATTGTTCAAAACGTGTTAATTATTATTTCAAATCGAATTTAGCATTTTTTTGTGCGAGTGCATATTATATATATATATATATATATATATATATATATATATATATATATATATATATATATATATATTATTATTATTAAATATGACCGAAAAAGTAAGACTAATAATTCTAACACGAATTTTCTCAATCTTTCTCATATTTCTTTTCACTGTTGATGGTAACTGAAAAATCAATTCTACAAAATTCATTTTTATTTCTAGTCTGACGCGACACTTGAACGCGTTTCGTAAAACTTATTACATTTTCAAAGACTTTAGTTTACACACACACAACTATAACTGAACAGAGTTTAAACAGCTTCGATTTTATAGCCGCATTTGGGTGAGGTGATATGTTACAACAGTTGTGGATGAGGTGAAAACAAACTTTCAACACAAGACAGAACACGAAACAATGGGTATAATATTTTGTAAGTTAAAGGGAAGAATGGAAGTATGTGCAAAGGGCCTATTGGCCCATATTTCTTGATGCTTCTATATTGGTACGGAGTCTTGAAGTGGGTAGAATATAGTTGTGCATTAATTGGCTGTTCATTGCTGGTGTCGACTTCTTAATGTGTAGTGCAACAACTATACAACTATATTCTACCCACTTCAAGACTCCGCACCAATATAGAAGCATCAAGAAATATGGGCCAATAGGCCCTTTGCAATTACTTCCATTCTTCCCTTTAACTTACAAAATATTATGCCCATTGTTTCGTGTTCTGTCTTGTGTTGAAAGTTTGTTTTCACCTCATCCACAACTGTTGTAACATATCACCTCACCCAAATGCAGCTATAAAATCGAAGCTGTTTAAACTCTGTTCAGTTATAGTTGTGTGTGTGTAAACTAAAGTCTTTGAAAATGTAATAAGTTTTACGAAACGCGTTCAAGTGTCGCGTCAGACTAGAAATAAAAATGAATTTTGTAGAATTGATTTTTCAGTTACCATCAACAGTGAAAAGAAATATGAGAAAGATTGAGAAAATTCGTGTTAGAATTATTAATCTTACTTTTTTGGTCATATTTAATAATATATGTCTACAGGAAAGACTGCTACCAAAATATACTAATATATATATATATATATATATATATATATATATATATATATATATATATATATATATATATATATAAATATATATATATATATATATATATATATATATATATATATATATATATTATATAAATATATATATATATATATATATATATATATATATATATATATTTATATAATATATATATATATATATATATATATATATATATATATATATATATATATATATATATATATATATATATATATATAATGAGAGCACTTTTTTCTAAAACACATGCCATTAAACATAACATCAATGTGAATATTAAGTAATGGTAATGTCTTCTCACAGACATAGTAAAATAAAATAAAAACCCTCACTTACGTATTTGTAAATTTTATGTAAAGATTTACAACAAATCATGTTTACCAAGAACTGAACACAAAAAACCATATAGAATCATGGCTGGTAATAGTCTGTAGCAAACTATATTTGGGAGAAAGATCACTTTATTGATTTAAAAAGGGAGAAATAATCTATAAAAGAATTGTATTAGACCTTGAATAACAGTAGAAAGGGTTCTAAAACATACTCTGAATACTCTCTCTGGTAACAAAAGCTTTACTTCGGAGGATAACTTTACAAGAAAAATTATTCTAAGGGAATTAAAATTAGATTTGAATAGATTAATGAATGTAAGTAATCCCAATAGCTGATTTCCTTTGGGTATGGAGGGAGTTACGAGGATTAGCATCCAGATGTACACTTCTGTTATGTATCCGGTTCTCAGAATATCAGGATTACAGAAAGGACACCAGACCATAATTCTATAGAAGACATTACCTCAGGTACATTAGCAGTTGGGATTAGAGGTGGGAAGGGATCAGGAAGTCAAGAAGAATAAGAGGATTGGGTCCAGGATAGCCGCCCATCTACGTACACATCAGATATATACATTAGATATTCATCTGCATTTTACGCAGTTCAGTGCAGTTTGACCATGTCCCCCCAGGAAATGAATCTCCTGACTATCCATATGAAATTATTAAGACCAGAAGAACACAATGATCTCGTGGCAAGAGCAAGGACAATTGTCGAAGATGAAAAGGAAGAATTAACCAGAGGATAACCCCACTCACAATGAGTCACTTTGGCCAATTGTAGGTAACGGAAAGACAAATAAACGAAAAAGAACCGAAGAAACTCCCGAAGAAATCAATTTAGAAGCCCGCCGGAACCTTCGACCAGCCCCCAAACCACTGCTGAGGACCATCTTCAAAGCCATTAAAACAGTAGATGGTCCCACGTATGCCTATATTGCCGAAGTGAAAAAAAGAAACCCAGGAACAGATCTCAGAGCCAAACCTGACATTAGAAGCTGATATAACATATCCACAGCTAACCCAGATACAATTACAAACCTCAGGAATACGGAAGACCTAGTTGAACTAAAATCAGAGGAAAAAGTCACCAAGATGATAGTACAACATTTTCCGGTTAAAATTAATGCAAACAGGCTCTTAGAATGCCCAGGTTTCCCGACAGCAAAAATGTGTAAACACGTCAATGTAGAAACAAGACAGATGCTTGTATCAATAAACGGACCTCGCATCAACACTCTAAATATTGGAATCTATGGACAACTCAGGCTAAGGCTATACAATCCAGAGCCCATGTGCTGTTACAGATGTCAGTGCTTCGGCCACCATAAAGATGGCTGCAGAGGCCCGGAACGATGTGGAGTTTGCAGCGAGCTAAACAACACTGACATAAGCAAAATTCTGGATAAACAAGCATGTGGAACTACCCAGCAAACCCAAAGCCGCAACTCCAAGACAACAAACTACATGACCCACAGTTGAAAGCCAGTGGAACATTCCTCGGGAAGTCCAATTATATATAAATAAAAATCAGTAACAGACTAATGTACCAATTCCTTCCAGTCTAAACAAGATCCTGACCTCGAATAACTGGAGAAAACAAAGCACTACTCCATAAGGCAACAACAACCGAACAGGTCAAAGCAGCAAAATGAATACACCTGCTATTGCCTCCAAGACATCCCAAGCAGTAATGACGACTCCTACATCATCAAATGCCCCAGTAGCTGGAAGTAGCAAAGACACCACGACCCAAACCAGAGTCTCCTCACACACCAAGAAAAAAAAAGAGAGTAAGCCAAAGGCATACCAAGTGACTACTGTTACAATGATTATTGCCTCCCTGACAGAGACCTTCAACGAGATGCTTGACAAAGCATTTCAAGCACTGAACAGACCAGCCCTCAGTTAAGGAAGGAAATGTTAACATAGTTCAAAAAAACAATCTACTGAAGTTATTTTCTCCACACTTCTAAAAGCCCAACCTGAATGGCTTGACGAAGTAAAAGTCAAAGAAGGTGACGAACTGAATTGTTTCGGCACCCAATGGCAGTCTCCACTCCAACCAAGAAGACGGGAAAAACAGCGCATTAGAAACCATCATTGACTCAATGGATTCAACTCTAACAGAATAATGGACAATCTCAAGATTATACAATAGAATATCCAAGGATTCAAAAACAAAGCACAAACACTCAGAGCAGTGCTTCTCAAGGACAACACTGATACTGTTTCATTTACTTCAAGAAATATTTACCAAAACTGAAGAAATATCAATATCCCAGGATATCAAGGTTTCCACTACCCAATTGCACAAGGGGGCACCATAGGCACTTTAATACTAGTAAGAAATCATATCAATGCCACGGCACTCACAGAACTGCCTAACTGTGGTTAGAACATCGAAATTATGGGAGTTAATCTCACTATGAGGAACTCAATGCTGCCCATCTTCAATGTATACAGTAGCCATAGAGAACACAATATGAATCTCTCTGCAATCTTTGAAATAGCAGTCACCACACCTACTAACATCTCGGGTGACTTCAACGCTCATAGTGAATTCAACTTGATTCACCAAGAACCGACGCCAACGGAAGACATGTTGAACACCTTTTGGAAGAAGTGCCTGAAGTCAGTCTACTTATCTCGACGGAACCAAACCAACATTAGGGGGAGGGGGGGGGGGGAAGCTGGATCTCACGTTTATCTCCACCAGTATTTTTGAGTTGTGTCACTGGTCAGCTGACCATGTACTAGCTAGTGGCCACTTTGTTACAAAAATAGTTATATATATAGCACTACCTCCCTGACCTCCAGCTCTCGAGCCCGGATAGAATTTTATCAAAGCTGATTGGACGAAGTTTCAGGAATCTCTTGATACTTGGCACCAAAACTACACTTTTCCTGAAAACACCGAGGAAATGGAAAAATATTTAGTAAATGCAATACATAGAGCAGGAAATCACGCCATCCCAAAGAGGAAAACAATTACCCAACAGCAACACAAGGACCATTGGTATTACTGTGATAGGATCAAAGAACTACATAACAGACTAAATTGTGAACGAAAGAACTTCAGAAGAGATGGAACCGAAGTCAATCTAGGACTTCTTTAAGCTGTCCGAGAACATGTGCAAGAAGAAACAGCAAAAATCAAAGAAGAAGAATAGCTAGAGTGGTGTGCCAAACTAAATCAGCATACATCCTTGGGCGACATCTGGAGGCAGAACAACCAGGCCAAAGGAAAGTCACCTCCTTCTCCGCCCCATCATGTTCATCCAGAGCAAGAAGCAAAAATATCGGCAAATCTATTTGGTTCAAGAGCTAGTTCCACTCAACTTCCTCAAGCAACTCTTACTCACCAACAAATACTTCATGCAGCAAAATAGAAAAAAATAGACGATGCTTTAGCCTTACCTGACGAACTAAACCAAACTCTCAATCTGAAAGAACTCAGAAGAGCTACAAAGAAAACTACACAGCTCCAGGTGAGGACAAAAACATTTACATCATGCTGGGCAATCTAAAGGTTAAGGGTGAAGAAGCCTTCTTGAATCTCATCAACAGAGTATTGGTGACAAGAACTCGACTATACTCTTGAAATAGTGCATATACTCTTGGAATTACAGTTCCCATTCCAAAACCCAAAGACCCAGGAAATCCAAGACCCATCTCATTAACAAGCTGTCTGGCCAAAACTGCGGAAAGAATGACTATTAATCGAATTGACTGGAAAGCTAATCCACTGCACCAAAATTTGTTTGCTTACAGAAAAGGTGTTGGAACCACAGAATGCCTTACATCCCTCTCGGATCAAATCAATCACAAACCAGGAATCTTTATTTTTCTAGACCTGGAAAAAGCCGTCGAGCTAGCCAATGCTCCAGCTACACTGTGCTGCCAAGTAGATACAGAAATCAAAAGACACGCTCTTACCTTTGCCAAGAGAAGCCTGCTTAACCGAGAAGCTAAAGTCAAATTCCAAGGAAAAACATTCTCCTCAAATAGGCGGGAAAACGGGACTCCGCAGGGAGGAATACAAAGCCCCTTATTCTTTAACTATCTCATGGAACAATTCATGAAGCTCAAGTTACCAAAAGCCAAAGTGCTAAACTATGCAACCGGCTTTGTGGTCATCATCAATGGCAAAGGCGCCAGGAACCATGCACAAAAATGCCTAGACATCATCAGCAGGGAAGCGGAACGCATAGCAGTGAAAACGAACTGCAATAAAACCAAAGCAATGGCCTCTAAAATGAGAACTCAAGACATCAGATTCGCGATACAAGGACAGGAAATTGAGTGGGTTACCTCCTTTCAAAACCTTGGAGTTATAATAGACAGACAGTTCAAATTTACTCAAGAAATTGAATATCTTCGGCAACGTTGTAAAGCCAGAAACTCAGCTTTGCGCTCTCTGACCAGTCTTAGAGAGGGTGCATCTCTACCAGCACTCAAAATGTACCTTCGTTCATTTAAGGTCACTCATTGACTATGCTGCTCCTGCTCTTACATTCCTCAGAGATAACCAATGGGAGAAACTGGAAGTGTCTCAAAATGATGCCCTCAGAACAATGCTGGGAGTACATATATATAGAGGCGTCGAGAGAATCTAAGAATGGAAACCACCTTACCAGGTTTAGAAAACAGGATCAAACAAAGAATAGCTACCATAACAGCAAAACTTGTTGGAACCACCGCCAGACTGTCAATCAAAGAGAGCATACGCAGATAGCTTCCCAGAAACCTTCAATATAGAACAAGTGCATGGACGGATAATTTGGTCAAGATTCTAGAGAAAGTTGACTTGAAATGGACCATTAAAAACAAAGGGGAAAATAGACCATATCAACACTTTCAGCAGCCCCCTCCATGAGAAAAATCGAGTCGAAAAATAATCATTGAAGGATTACCAGTTAAAAATCAGCATGTGACTTGTAAGGCTCAAAGCAGTCATAAAACAACAAATGGAAACCATCTCAAAACCGACAACCACTCACATCTTCACAGATGGATCAGGTGATCAACAAAGAGGTTCTGTTCGGGCAGCAGTTTACACTAACAATGAAGCTTACTGAAAGCATCAATAGTGGATGTGCAACATTGCAAACAGAATTATATGCCCTGAAGGAGGACATAAATTATATACTTGAGAATAATTTTCATGATGTCATCATTCATACCGACTCTAAATCTTCGCTCCAGACATTGTTATCCAGTCACCATAGAGGTAATATACAACTCATCACAGAAATCCTACATATAGGAAAAGAAGCATACAATCTTGGCCTGTCAATCCCCCTAAATTGGACACAGAGTTACATTGGCATAGATGGTAATGAAAAGGCAGACTCACAAGCAAAAACTGCCACTGCTCTATCTGTTGCTCAGGTAAAAAGTCCTCCACGTTTCCCCATAGTAAGGAGCAAATCAAGAAGAAAATACTCCCAACTATCAAAAGTCGCAACAGAGTCAAAGTAGCTGAAGGAAGATCCACTGCGATGTGATAGGAACAAGCCACTGGATACTACTCCTTCATGCCTGGCAAAAAGATATCCAGAGACATTCCAGTAGCCCTACGCAAACTCAGACTTGGTTACAAGCGCTGCTAGGAGGTAATAAATTCAATAGTTAAAGAGTGTCATATCTGTGGAACAAATGGAGAGCCGCCACTATTGCATTACCTATTGGAATGTGAAGCAACTGAAGCAACTGAAGCCCTGCGCATCAAACACATCGTTAATCAAACGACAGCAGCTGCATTAGATGCAAATTCCACAGCAACTACAATGATTAGAAAATCAGTTGAAGACTGGGACGACTTGGTCTAGAATAGGCCAAGATTATGTTATTAAAACATGACTAAAACCAGTGCGCTAAAACAGAAGCGAAAATGAACATTGGAAAAGGAGGAAACACCCACCTCAATTCAAAACTTTGACCCAAATATCACAGTAACAAGGTTAATGCAAATAACCGAACTCAATTACTGGCTCACAGTAGCCCGTGCTACATGAGCATTTCGTCTGAGTAGCTAAATCTAAAACAACAACGACGATAGCATCCGCATTAGTCCTTACATGAAAGTCTCGTCCTAACCTCGTGATAAAAGACTCAGACCTTGACAAAACGCTCAGGAGAGTGCTAGAGACTTGGTGTAAATCTTTACATGTAAAGTTCATAAAACTAAATCGTGGGTTTCTATTCTACAGTGTGACTATTGTTAATTTTCATAGATATCTTTCATTCTACGTAAATGCTTTCTACCATCTAGAGGGTGAAGAGACACTAAGCTTTAGTGAAATAATGTTTATTCACGATGTAGATGGTACCCGGTATTAACTTAGAATGGAAAATATCCAGAAGAAAAATGTTGTTGTGTTTAATGATTATATATATATATATATATATATATATATATATATATATATATATATATATATATATATATATATATATATATATATATATATATATATGTGTGTGTGTGTGTGTGTGTCTGTGTGTGTGTGTGTGTGTGTGTGTCTGTGTCTAAATCACGAAAAATAAACACGTGATTAAAAATGTGACAGTGTCAGACCACGGATGAAAATTGAAACATAAATTTCCTTAAGTACTTTCTTATATTAATACATCTTCAGAATGAGTCTCTTTCTTCTGAAGATGTATTAATATACGAAAGTACTTAAGGAAATTCCTGTTTGAATTTTACTCCGTGGTATGACATTGTCATATATATATATATAATATATATATATATATATATATATATACATATATATATAATTGTGTGTGTATAAATCACGAAACAATTAACACGTGATGAACAATGTGACAATGTCAGACCAAGACGGAAGGATTATGAAAGGGGTTTCCTTAAGAACTTTCGTATTTAATAATACATATATCTTTCTGAAGATGTTTAACTAAATACGAAAGTTCTTAAGGAAATTCCTGACTTAATCCTTCCTTCGTGGTCTGACATTGTCATATATATATGTATGTGTATATATATATATATATATATATATATATATATATATATATATACATATATATATATATATATATATATTATATATATATATAAATTTTTTCTTGTAACCTGACATCTCGAGCCGTAACTCTTTTTTAATTACTGTAACACAACCACAGCGAGCCATTAATTTGTTCCACCTTTTTTATGCTGGGTATAATTAAATGGCAATGTAAACTTTTATGTTGGAAATAGCATGTTATATTTTCTTATCGAACTGCATATACTCCAGCTCTAATCATTTTGACATATCAGTGTTAT
>NC_091188.1:18686693-18765773 GCF_040958095.1 Procambarus clarkii
CACGCGCACACACAAATAAACGCACACATACGCACATCAGAACTGCCTTTAGAAATTTGTGTAAGGAATCATTTAGAACCTTATATACCACATATGTAAGACCCATCCTATAGTATGCGGCTCCCACATGGAGCCAATACCTGGTCAAGCAGAGGACGACGCTAGAGAAGCTATGCCACTAGACAAGTCCAAACACTAAGAATCATGAGTTACAAGGAAAGGCTGCTTGAATTGCACCTCTGATCGCTGGAGGACAGAACTGTGTTGGGAGACATGATCACCACTTGCCAAATTCCTAGAGGGAATTCACAGGGTAGGGAAGGACAGATTATGTAACTCGGGTGGAACTCGCACAACATGTGGAAACTGAGCACCCAAATCAGCCACATAGACATTAGTAAGAACTTTAAATACATTTGAAAGTGATGTGGTGGAGAAAAACTCCATACACAGTTTCAAAGAAGATATGATAGAGATCAATAAGTTCAGGAACCTGTACATCAGTAGATTGACAGTCGAGAGGCGGGGCCAAAGACCCGAAGCTCAACCCCTGCAATGAAAAGTCGGTGAGTTCAACTTGGTGAGAACACACACACACACACACACACTTGCGAGAGATTGGGAATGAATCGTGACTGAAGGAACTGAACCTGATGACACTAAAAAAAAGAGAGAGAGGAAACGGGGAGATATGATAGAAACATATAAAATACTCAGGGGGATTGACAGAGTGGAAATAGACGAAATGTTCACACGGAACACCAACAGAACAAGGGGACATTGGTGGAAGCTGGATATTCAGATGAGTCAGAGAGACGTTAGAAAGTTTATTTTAGTGTGAGAATAGTGGGAAAAATGGAATGCACTTAAGGAGCAGGTTGTGGAAGCAAACACTATTCATAATTTTAAAACTAGATATAATAGGGAAATAGAACAGGAGTCATTGCTTTAAGCAATCGGCGTCTAGAAAGACGGGATCCAAGAGTCAATGCTCGATCCTTCGGGCACAAATAGGCGAGTACACAAACACACACGCACGCACATAAATACACATACATACAGACATACATAAATACATACAGTCATACTTACATACATTCATACTAACAAACTCACACCCATACATACCACAATAAATTATGAAATTACAGTTTGGGCCTTCAGCTCATAATGGTATAGACGATCGTGGTAGAGAAAAGCAATCACCCTCTTTAAAGTCAATCCTTTAACTTGTGACCAAACCTGTCGTATCTTACAAGATCATTTTCAGATGGCTCAAGGTGGCCCATTGGTGACCTAAGATGAGCTAGGTAACCATGACGGTTCTTGGGACAACTGCTCAGGTGACCTTAAGCTACACACGTGACACGAGATTACTCTCAATCAGCACTATACCGACTCAAAGACAACTCTCCTAATGACTGTAGAAGTAAGATGGCCCCTTGAAGCGGGTATTTATATACTGTATTAAAATAGTTGACTAAAATGAGTTTTTTATAACCCCTATGGGAGTTGATTTGACTCAACCTTAATTTGGTGATCTTTTAGGTGACTGGTTAGACCCCTTTTAGGTGACTGTTTCAACCTTCAAGGTGACGTGCCTTCCCCTGATCGCCTTGCACCAGGACTCAAGAACTCACCTTTGCTTCATTGTCGGGAATGGACTAAAGAAGTGCTGCGCTGATCTGTTAAAATTATATAAAAAAAATCATGTGTGCTATTCTGTTCTTAAATAAATGTATCAGTCATATCCACAGAGATTTTCATGTCCTCAAATACTTTCTTAATGCTATAAGTGTTTATTTATTTTTTGTATTTATTATTTGTGACTACAGAATCAAGCTATTAGCTCTTGGATCCCGCCTTTCTAACCAATCTACTTTCCCCATTATATGTACTGCATATTTCTGACATAGACAGACACACACAAATCCACAGGCAGCAACTGTCTAACCTCCAGATACTAATTTACTGATAGGTAAACAGGTGCATCAAGGTGAAGGAAACTCTGACCATTTGTTTCCACCTGGGCCAGGAATCGAAACCGGGCCCTTAAAACTACGACACCCGAGCGCTATCCACTCAGCAGTGAAGCTCCAGAGGTCCGTGAGGTGTGTGTGTGTGTGTGTGTGTGTGTATGTGTGTGTGTGTGTATGTGTGTGTGTGTGTGTGTGTGTGTATGTGTGTGTGTGTATGTGTGTGTGTATGTGTGTGTGTATGTGTGTGTGTATGTGTGTGTGTATGTGTGTGTGTATGTGTGTGTGTGTGTGTGTGTGTGTGTGTGTGTGTGTGTGTGTGTGTGTGTGTGTGTGTGTGTGTGTGTGTGTGTGTGTGTACTCATCTAGTTCACCTAGGTGAGCTTGCAGGGTCGAACATTTGCTTTTAAGACCTGCTTTTCAATCATATTTAGTTCAATGCATTGCTTTTTTTGCTCGCTTTCTTATCATATTTACTTTTAAATATGTGTATCGAATTGGCTTCGATAACTTCCTCATCTAGTCCGTTCCACTTATTTACAACTCTGATATGGAAACAAATATTGTTCACGTCCTTATGGCTCATTTGTGTCTACAGTTTCCAACTGCGCTCTTTCGTTCTACTGTTCCTCAATTTGAACATTGCTTCTAAACTTATTTTTTCAGTCCCCATTAATATCTTGAACGTCGTTATCATGTCTGCCCTAATCCTTCTTTTCTCCAGTGTAGTGATGTTCAGTTCCCTCAGTCTTTCTTCATAGCTCCGACCTCTTACCTCAGGAACACACCATTAATTGTTGCATATTTTTTTTCAAATTTTGTTTTGTGTTCTTGTGATAGGGAATACATGCTGGGGCAGCAAACTCAGTAATAAGACTTCTTGCTCCAACTTCTATCTTTACAACCTTATATTCTTCAGGGTTAAAATCTAGTAGCCATTTCTCAGACCATCTCTGAGAAATGGTCATCTTTTAATGATTTGCAGTCCTCCTCAGATCTGATTCGCCTCAGTACCTTAAAATCGTCAACAAAAATGGATAAGAGAGAGCTTGCTTCCTCTGTTAGATCGTTTACATATTTTAGGAACGGGATGGGACCTAGTACTGACCCCTAAGGTACTCCACTCGTTACTTCTCTTCATTCTGATAACGCTTCATTTACTATGACTTTTTGTCTGCTTCGTGATAGGTACTCCTTCTCCTAATTTAGTACTTTTCCCGATACACCAGCCTCTTTTTAGAGTTTGCAAAGAACTTTTTTCGTGGAACATTATCAAAGGCTTTCTGGTAGTCCAGAAAAATGTAATCTGCCCTGCTATCTCTATCCTGTTTGACTGTTGTCATTTTGTAATACAGCTGCAATATGATGGTCATGCAAGATTTGCCTTTGTTAAATCAATGGTGATGCTTGAAAACAAAATGTATGAGTTCTAAATTATCGACGAGTTTTTTTTTAATTATCTCTAATATTTTGCAGTGAAAACTTGTATGTACTTGTAGAACCTGTAGTTCAGTGGCTCCTATCTCCCTCATTTCTTTCTTATACATATGTACCACATTAGCCACTTTTCAAATGTCACGAAGTTCCCTCATTTCTAGTGAGGAGTTGAAGACTATAGTAGGAACTCTATACTATACTGCCTATAAGGCCTTATAATGCTGCCTCATTTAGGATCCATTGTGAGAGCTTGTCTGAGCCTGTGGCTATCATAGCATCCAGCTTCTCTAATTGTTTCCTTACTTCCTCTGGTGTTACTTCCCTTCAATTAGGCTTGCTTCTAGTCTTTCTTTATTTTAAATCAGTCTTTTTAACCTATTCCGTTAGAAGTCGTATATCTGGTTAAAATTCTGATTTGATCTTAAAAATTTCCTTTTAAACTTTTATTGAGTTCTTCACACAGTTCCGTGTCATTCTTTTGCGTAAACTCCTCATCTCTTGTGTAGCCTAATTACATGTTCATTTACCGACATCTTCCTCGTGTGGCTATACAGTAGTTTAGGCTGATGCTTGCCCTTGGAAGCTACATCATTTTCACGCTGCTTCTCTGCCGCTCTCAGTGTTCCTGTTGATTCATTTCTCTCTCGTGCATATGTGTGTGTGTGTGTGTGTGTGTGTGTGTGTGTGTGTGTGTGTGTGTGTGTGTGTGTGTGTGTGTGTGTGTGTGTGTGCATGAATCCCAAAGAAATTACAAGTGATGAGTAATATGAAAATATATGAACCTGTAGGATAATGAAACATGAAATATTTAAGCGTTTTTGTGAATATTTCAATTCATCAGAGGAAAAACCAGCACAGAGGCAGGTAATATAGGTAGGGAAAGAAAAAGGACAAGAGAAGTAGAAAAGCAAAGTCTGTTATTATGATCTGGGTTCATATTACTCTCCCAGTAAGAAGAGTTCCCACTATAGTGTACTAACCGGTGCTAATATTCACGTTATGTGTTGTATTTATTTATATTAAAACAGATTCAATATTATTGCTTCTTCAAACGGTCTTAAGTATGGTGATCGAAGGAGAACCCTTTTAATCAATTTAGAGAGATTCTTGTGAGAAATACTTAATTAGAACATTACACATTTGGCCACTTCTATGAAAATATATATTTTTTTTTAAATTAAGTTGAGGATTCCTGATATATATTATATCTCTCTTCTCAGGGCATTTTCATATGGCACAGTTCTTCAACAAGGGTTGTTCCTAAATTATAGTTTTCCAATTGTGATCCTATAATTGAACACATGTATAACGAGTATTTTCAAAGCATTAAAAATTATTGGAAATCGATAGAAATATGGAAAGCAACAAAATTTTCTGGATTTTGTTAAGTTTGTATCTTGTGTTTTGCTTCAGCAAACCCCTAAAGCTTAACTGAGCAGCGAGGCCTGAACACAGTTGAGTTAATATTCTTAAATTTTTACTCGAAAACTCAGTACTAACAATGCGATGAACTCAGAAACTCATAGAATGAGACACAGACTATTTAACATTACGTCTGCCTCCAGAGAAGTACTGTTTATAAATTTAAGTGTGTATAGGGTTCTTATGTTAATAGTAATCAAGATTAAGGTATTTAATTTGAATTAAGTTAACAAGAACCTGCAAACTTTTATAATTTTCAGTCTCAATATAAAATTTGATTGATTCAATTTCACTCTAAATTCTTCTATATTTGCACTTGGCAGCCAAATATATAAATTACTGTCAATGTATCCAAATCATGGAATAATTCCTGGTGATCTTTTCCAAACAAAATTCAAGTGGAAAAAAATTATACGATCAAATTAGAAAACAATGGAGAAAGTGGATTTCTTCATGACCGCTAATATTGGTACCGCCTCCGGCTATGTTGCAATGGTCCATACATTAACTAAGAGGAGAAGTTATTAGATCTCAAGACAAAATTTATACTATTTCCTTAAAATCTTATGAACATTTAGTGCTACCATCCCCATATGATATTTTGACACTGTGTTTTCCTATTAATAATGGAAGGTGTAGTGAGGGAACTGGTGGAGCTATGAGGAGCTCTGAGGACACAGTTGGCTACACTGAGGGAGGAGCTAAGGCAGATGAAACAACGTGTCTACCCTCAGGAGGAAGCAAAGGAGTTAGTCTTTTCCAATTTTTTATTTCCCATTCAAAAATTCTGACTCCTATCGATTCCCAAAGATGAATGAGAATTTAATATGTCTTCCTTTTCTTAATGTCCAAGATCACAGCTCTGTGTTTGCCTTCTCTTTGTCTACTGCGAACCTATACGCACAGTAATATAAAAAGAAATGTGCATTCATTAATTTTCTTACCATCCTCCTTCTGTTAAGTAAAGTATTCTTGTTTTCCTTTTCCTCTGGACCCCACGCATAAATTACACTCAGTTTCTTAATTTAAAAAATCTCTTCTTTACCACTCTTTCCCTCACCTTGGTTATTCCTAAAATTGTATCAACTGTGCCTTCTCTTAAGCACAGTGGTCTTTCTTTCATCATCGACATGTTTGTTCCAACACCAGGAACACCAGGCTGTAGCTTCCCCTCACATCTATATTAAAAAATGTCAGCAATACCCTTCATCCTCTTGCTATAAAATTCGTTCGTCGACAAACACACACTGTAATAATTTGGTTCACGCTGCTACTGTTGCTTCCAATGCTGCTGGTGTTTATTGTATTTCTTGTTCCTCTTATGCTTTCCAATACTTTGGTGAAATTGGCCATGTTTTTAACGACAGACAAAAAGAAAATAGAAGATTTATATTGCAGAGAAGAACAATAGACTCCTCTGTCATGTTAAAGACTCTAATCATTCTAAATATGTGGCTTCTAACATAACCTTTCCTGCTTGTACATTTCACAAATGCCGTCTTTTCGAATCTAACATAAGGTCCTTTTAGTCATGGACCTAAAGCCGAATGTATACTGTAGATATGTAGACGTCATATTCTAGCAGGTACTTTATATTGAGTACGTGCTTAAGGATGCATTCGAACTACTATCCGTCCAATGAACGAAGTTCATTGCCATAGTTCACTTACGAGATTGAGAGTGTAGGTAGACTACCTTTCCAGGATGCCACAGTGTCGGAAAGGAATAGAGACTGTAACACTGAAGTCTACGCTAAGCGAACTAACAGGGGAATGTGCCTTTGTGTTAAGAGTGAGTGTCATGATATATACAAAGCGGAGTGTTGTCAATGTCAACTGCGCCCTCACACACACCTCCATTTGGAGGCAGGTTTACGAGGAACTCGGTAGAGTACGGCAGGTCCTGATCAACTATGGATACTATAACGGATATGTCAAAGAGATAATTAAATGAAAGGTGAGCGGTCGTGTTACATTAAAATATAAAAATGTTCTTCAGGAACTTCTCCACGGTCTACAAAAACGGAAGAGAAGGTCATGCAAATTATTTCTGATAGAAATGTGACACGTATTTACGTTAACCAGAAGATTGAACTAATAATATATTATAAGAGGAAGAAGACTGCCAACTTGAAGATCTCTCCTAACAACAAACAAAACCCCTTGAAAGAGACGAATGTCGTCTATGACGTCACATGCCAACTTAGGGACGGTCAGCCCCAACGAGCTCTGTCTAGGAAAGGCAACTACATCCGTGTCAAGGTGTCTAACAATTCACAGGCATCAAGGTCCCATCGAAGAACTTACAGTCTCTACATATAATCATCATCCTCGCCAGAGATATCCTGATAAAAAGCACAAAAATAATCGACAAATACAGCCACAAGAGAAGACAAGACATTGGCGAGGCATTATACATCTAGCAAACAAACAAACCATATATTAACAGTCAACTAACATCAAATTACACTCATCTTAGAAACAAGAGATTGGCAGGCAGCAATGAGCCTATTGGCATTAGGTGCTTCACTTCATTTCATCTCCGGCTATTTATAAAAAAAACTTGTAATTTCGGCTATATAGACTACGTCTAGGTTAAAGATGCAGCAGGGAAAATGGTGAACCCAGACAGATGGAATGCATCTTCTGCCAAACAATAACAGAAAAGTCACTACTTCACTATCTACTGAATGTCAAGCAACCAACGACCTTCGAAGAGCTTTAAGAGTCCCTGAATCATGCAGTAACCACACTGAAGCCATCAACACTGCCACTCGTCTGGTAATGAAAAGTCTCCAGCGGTGGACACCCTCATAAATAATGCCAAGCCGTATCCTCCACTACGATTGAAGCCTGACGATTTAAATGTGACCTTAGCACATTCACTCCAAACGAAAATAAAAATCTACCACTTACGGGCTATTTATGCCCGTGAAACCTCTTGGTTGACTCAATCTTCATCAATCAACTTTAAATCATTCTAACTCTGCCTCTGATAATTTTAACGGGAAGCTGGGCTGTGCATGTGATGGGTTCTACAGTGTTGTTGTTGTTGTTGTCTGAGATTTAGCTACACAGAACGAAATTTACATGTAGCACACGCTATAGTGAGTCTGTAATTGAGTTCGGTTATTCGCGATAACCTTCATTCAGTGATATTTGAGTCAAAGTTTAAAATGGAGGTGGGGTTTCCTCCTTTTTCCCTGTTTCTTTTTCGCTTCTGTTTTAGTGCACTGGTTTTAGTCTTCTTTAATAACATTTTCTTGGTAGCGGATGTAGATGCACGGTGTTCACTAGTATGTCCCATTCTTCAACTGCTTTTGTAATCTCTGTAGTTGCTGTGGAATTTGCATCAAAAGCACCTACTCTCATTGGATTAATGTTGAGTTTGAAGTGCAGGGCTTCAGTTGCTACCCATTCCAGTAAGTAATGCAGTAGTGGCGACTCTCCATCTGTTCCACAGATATGACTTTCTTTAAGTATTGTGTTTATTACCTCCCAGCCACATTTATAATAAAGTCTGAGTCTGTGTATGCCTACTGCAATGTCTCTGAATATCTTTATACCAGTCTTGAAAAAGTAGTACCCAGTGGCTTGTTCGCAGTGGATCATCTTGCACATCGCAGTGGATCATCTTTCTGCTACTTTCACTGGCGACTTTGATAGTTGGGAGTATTTTCTTCTTGATTTGCTCCTTAATCTGTGAAAACTTGGAGGTATTTTAGCCTGTACGACAGGTAGAGCAGTGGCTGTTTCTGCTAGTGAGTCTGCCTTTTCATTATAATCTATGCCAATGTGACTTGGTGTTCAATTTAGGGCGATTGACAGCCCTAGATTGTGGCTTCTTTTTCTATATGTAGGATTTCTGTGATGAGTTGTATATTATCTCTGTGCTGGCTGGATAACAATACCTAGAGCGATGATTTACATGCAGATGATGAGTCACAATAATGTGGCTAAAATATGTTGACCAGACCACACACTAGAAAATGAAGGAACGACGACGCTTCGGTCCGTCCTGGACCATTCTCAAGTCGACTTGAGAATGGTCCAGGACGGAACGACACGCACAAAGTTGACGCCCTTGCTAAGGCTGCAGTAAGTAAATACAGTATTGAATGGAATCTTGAGTTATCAAATAGGTCCCTTAAAAGTGCCATTAGACGAGAACTCCTAGATGGATTTGAGGAAAGTAGAACTGAGCAAACTGGAACTAGCAGGTCCATTGTTCATCACAATGAAATGTGTGAAGTAAAACATGTGTATGGGGCAAGTAACAAAGTAAGTAGACTAACAGATGTTGTTGCAGCTCGTATAAGACTTGGCTACAAGTATCTCTGGCAGTTCGGCTTGTGTAGGGATCTAGATGAAGTAAAGTGTAGTGTGTGGACAAAGACAGGGACACACACTCGAACACTATATCTTGGATTGTATTAAAATTTAGCCATCTAGAGATAAATCTAAGCTCACTCTGTATGATATGGCAGCCATATTATCTTATTACCATGGATAAATGACCTGAAATCCTTGCACTGTATCCATATTTCGCTTCCAATAGATAAACGACATATGAGATGAAGAAACAAGTAGTGTATTGTGAAGACTAATAATAAACAGAAGTTACCCTATGACTATCTCCATTGGTCAAACTATTATGTATTAGCGATAAGACCTACCATTAATGTATAATGACTTGCTCTAAATATATAGCTCTTGAAATGGCACTTTCTCTGTAACTAACTGACATTGTAACTATAAGGTGTGAAGGATTGATGAAATTGTTTATGTAATAATCTAAGATGATGTCTGATAAAAACTGATGGGTATGGGGTGCACAATAAACTAGCCGCCTCAAGCGGCAACAATCAACAAATCGTCGTTCCTTCAATTTCTAACGTGTGGTCTGGTCAACGAAGATTTAGAGTCGGCATGAATAACGACATCATGCAAATTATTCTCAATTACATAATTTATGGCCACCTTCTTGGCATGTAATTCTGTTTGCAATGTTGAGCACCCACTATTCATGCTTCAGTAAGCTTCAAGGTTGTTAGTGTAAACTGCTGCCCCAGCAGAACCTCTTTCATAATCAATTGATCCATCTGTGAAGATGTGAGTGGTTTTAGGTCTTGAGATGGTTTCCATTTCTTGTTCTATGACTGCTTTGAGCCTCTGCGTGTCACATGCTTATTTTTTAACTGGTCATCCTTCAATGATTATCTTTAGACTCGATTTTTCCCATGGAGGAGGCTGCCAGAAGTGTTGATATGGTCTATCTTCCCCTTTGTTTTATATGGTCCTCTTGAAGTCCACTTTCTCTAAAATCTTTACTAGATTATCCGTCCATGCACTTTTTCTATATTAAAGGTTTCTGTCAAGCGGTCAGTGTATGCTATCTTTGACTGACAGTCTGGAGGTGGTTCCAACAAGTTTTGCTGTTATAGTGACTAATTTTTGTTTGATCCTGTTTTCTAAGGCTTGTAAGTTGGTTTCCATTCTTAGATTCTCTCGACGCGTTCATATAGATCAGAGGAGCAGAAGCAGCATAGTCAATGTTTGACCTGACTGCTTGAAAGTAGTACATTTTGAGTACTGGTAAAGATGTGCCATCTCTAAGACTTGTCAGAAAGCACAAAACTGAGCCTGTGGCTTTACAACATTGCCGAAGATATTCAATTTCTTGAGTGAATTTCGGCTGGATGTCTATTTAGTGGGCATATCTTCCAAATATGCAATAAATGAAAACTTGTTAAAAAAAAATCATTTTTTTTCTAGTTGTATATGAAAAGGGCTTCAACTGGTCCAAGTCACAGCATCATAGTATAAATATAAAGGGGAAAAATTGCATTGCGTCAAAAATTTTCAAAATTTTCAAAAGTTAACATCAAACACAAGCATCAACTGAAATCCTGTCTATGACTCTCAGCTATCACAATATCATATAATAAAATATTTTAATAATTAGTTTTATCCCCAAAATATTTAATTTAAAAAAATTGAGATTCTTTTCTAATTTATTTTTCACTTTTTTATCTGGCGATTTGCATGAAACTTATACACCTTACTGAACGAAAGCCTATTTGTAAGCCTATTTTGGAGGAATTTGGTTGATGTCAACCTCAGCAGCAGGTGGCAGAATCTCTGACTTCCTTTTTTCATGTAATATAAAAGTGACTCTACTCTTCCCTTTTGTATTCAATTTACATAAAACTTGCAACTTATATATGCAGTTTATGTCTCTACAATTAATCCAAGATACGTTATTCCTAAGTTCATTTATTGATTTAATAAATATTTATAAACAATATTTTTGCATAAATTTTTGGGGAACTTTGACAATTTTTATTAATAAAACTAAACATTTTGGATAATCCACTTAATAAAATCCATTATTATATGGTAATGTTATACATGAGTGTCATAGAAATGATTTCATTTTAAACTTTTTGTTGTAGAGTATTATTAAAAATGTTGAAAATTCGTTGAAAAATAATAGTTTTTTCTCCCTTTCAATTTAGACTGCGATACTGAAACTTGGAAAAGTTTCAGTATCGCACTATTCAGTATATTCAGTATTTCAGTACCCTTCCCATATACAACTAGTCAAAAAGTTTGATTGACATTGAATAACTGTTAATATCCATCGTTATGCCCTCTATGACTCCAAGATATTGAAAAGAGGAAACCCACTCAATTTCATGTCCTTCTATTTGCGAGTCTGATGTCCTGAGTTCTCATTTTAACCACCATTGCTTTTGATTTATTACTGTTTATTTTCACTACTACGCATTCCGCTTCCCTACTCATGATGTCAAGTCATTTTTGTGTATGGTTCCTGGCACTTTTGCCATTCATTCATTGATAGACTATTTATAAATCCATGTTGTGAGCCACTTATTAATTAATGTTTTAAAAAATGATGACGAATAATATTTGCAATTATTTTTTAAGACAGACACTGTGGGAAAAGTATATTTAAGGAAGGAGATAGATCACTTGCGTCAAACTATCGGCCAATTAGCCTAACGTCTATTGTGGGAAAGTAACTTGAATCGGTAATTGCAAATACAATTCGTCTTCATCATGAAACACATAAATTAATAAATGATTTACAACATGGTTTTACAAATGACCATTCATGTTCAACAAATTTGCTATCATTTAATTTCAGCATAGTTGAGGTAGTTGATAGTGGAAAAGATTGTGATGTTGTGTACCTTGACTTTAGCAAAGCTTTTGATACAGTGCCACATGAAAGATTGATTAAAAGGATAGAGGCTCATGGTATTGGGGTGCTATATTAGGTTGGATTAGGGCATGACTATACCCAAAAAACTGAGAGTTAGTATAAATGGGGTTAAGTCGGAGTGAGAAAATTTTATAAATGGAGTATCTCAAGGCTTTGTCCTGGGATTTCTGTAATTAATAATATACATAAATGATTTAGATTCAGGTGTGAGCAGCAACATCTGCAAATTTGACAATGATACAAAAACCGGGAGGGAAATAAACACGGAAAGAGACTCACTATCACTTCAAGATTTTTTAAATAGGGTTTTGCAATGATCTAAAGATTGGCAAATGCAGTTTAATGCTGACAAATGTAAGGTTTTGAGGCTAGGTAATGTGAGGTCTGGTAATTGGTTCCACAAATCGACAATCCTCTTACCAAACTAGTATAAAAGAGCATAGCATCAGGGAAGGCAAAGAAGGGAGCGCAGGTACCTCAAGGTGCTCAGAAAGTAAAGGAAGTACTTAAGCGAATTTTGGTTGTGAGAGATTCCCAGGTGAGGTATTTGGATAAGCACATAAGAACATAAGAACAAAAGTAACTGCAGAAGGCCTATTAGCCCATACGAGGCTGCTCCTATTTATAACCACCAAATCCCACTCATATACATGTCCAACCCACGTTTGAACGTTTTGTGACAGGGGGAACAGATCCACAAGGGCCGTGACGAGGGTTCGAACCTACGTCCGAGAGGATCCCAGACGCTGCCTTAATCGACTGAGCTACTACATGGTAAAAGAATTGCAACCGGGAAATCATCCTGATTTACCAACGGTTCCTGCAGTCTCTCCGAGACACAAACCAGGGTTTTACGCAATTCCCTCATGCACCCGAGCTATGTCAATAGCTGTTCTATTGACAGTCGGAATTGCGTAAAACCCTGGTTTGTGTCTCGGAGAGACTGCAGGAACCGTTGGTAATTCAGGATGATTTCCTGGTTGCAATTCTTTTACCATGTAGTAGCTCAGTCGATTAAGGCAGCGTCTGTGATCCTCTCGGACGTAGGTTCGAACCCTCGTCACGGCTGTTATGATCTCAGGCTGCAGGAGAAACGAGTCTGGCCCCTGAGAGTTATTCTGCCAGGCCTGACCTAACTAAAAGGTCAAAGAGATATAGACGTGGATATATGTATAATAATCACTCGATTAAATTTGACGATTAGTTTAAAAACATGGGAAGTGAATAAGAATATAAATAAATGACTTGACATGAGATGTGGAGAATTTGCTGAAATGTTAGGCTCACTTCAGGGGGCCTTGACCTCACTTGAGCAGAAGAAATCGTGAGGGGAAGGTCGTGATCCGTTGAGCCCCTGGTAAAGAAGAACCCCTGTTTGATATACCTTCAAGAAGAAGGAAGTAGACAGATGTCTCGCTTGCGGAATAAGTCTGTGGACGTCTGAGTTCAAGTCATGGACTGCATGGAGAGTTATAGGGCAGTCTTTGAAGTATTTTGTGGGCAGCCTAGGGCGCCCAGTGTCGACCGCCCAGCCAGTGAGCACCGGAAGCAGATCAAATTCTGTGGTAAGCCCATTTTAACCAGTTAACAGTGATTGCCTCAAGTTGGTCGTGTGCCCGGCGACCTAGCAAGTGTCAATTGATATATTAGACATATTTTATTAAAGCAGAAAGCCTAAATAGTTGAGTGGAGATGAGGGAGCCAGCTATGGGGACGAGCGGTGCGTCCTCTCTCACCGGTTGCTTGTAGGCGACTGAATGAGGGCCGCCCGGGAGGCGAAGGGCTCCCAGGGAAGGCGGAGAATGGACTCGCCTGGGCGTTGGGGAGTCACTTCACGGCAGGCGGGAATCAGAGCGATGTCGAGTGGAGACATTTATTATGTGTAGTTCATTTTAGTTATATGTTTGAAGAAGAACATCATTATTGGCGTGTCAATGGGTTGCAGGTTTGTCTGCGGGAAGGAATTGCTGAGAGAACTTCAAGGCCGGTAGAGGAGTCAGTGGATGGAACTTCAAGGTTATTGAAGAAATACTGAGCTCTGTGGAAGAGCAATCCCCATAGCGAGATGGATCTCAAGCTGTGAGAGAAGCAGTGGAGTGGAGTTTCATGTGCTTCTGTGGTACCAGTGGTGAAGCACCATTGCGGTTCAAGGAAGACTTCACTGTGTAGCACCCTTAAGAATTGTGGAGGACCCTGGTAGACAATTCTAGGAAAACCTGAAGATGTTCATGGTAGCGAATCCCTAGGTGTAGAGAAGAGGTTATTAGTGACTACTTATACAGAGTTGGTAGAGTGCTTGAGTGTCCTTGGCGTGCAAGATGCAGTGGAAGGTGGGTGGGTGAGCATTTTTGTATCAAGGAATATTCATACAGATGCCTATAGTGTTACAGCCATGGGCTAGATTTCCTTGTGTATATTTATATATGTATTCTAGGGCTGATAGTGCCATATTGTATTATAAGATTTAACCCACTGGGTGAGGTTGGTAACATAAGTGGCGAGCCAGGAGTTGGGATACCACTTGATATAAGCAGCTGATAGAGCCCTGATGGGATTGGATTGCAACCTGACTATAATAGTATAGAGTGTTGAGTCATTATTGTATCTTGTATGTGTGTTGTATATGTTCTCTGTCCATTAAATGTATGTAATCTACAGGTGTTTGCCCTTGTCCTAGCGAGGCTTCCCAGGAAATGGAAGCGAGAGAGAGAATCACAACCGTGGACAGGGTGGTATAGAATTATAATTCGAAAATAAGAAAAAAGGATTGATGAGATCATACCAACCAAGGAGAGAGTGGGGAGTCACACCGGCTCGAATTGGGTGTGTGCATGTGACAACGAGGCCAGTGTTGGAGCCGCACCCCCTTAATGTGTGACGCTGAGACCCTCTCCAAGAGCAGGAAGCGTACAGGGTGATCTCCGGATCAAAATATAAGAACTCTACAGAATTTTGGTTGGTTGTACGGAAGGGACATACGCACTTACCAACAGCAACGCAATACGGCTCTTGTGTATCTGTTCACTTGATGCATCATGCTATTGGGATTTCTGAGTGTAGGGGGAATAAATTAAGGGTTTGCTATCCAGGAGCAGGGATTGGTGACATTGTTAACAACATAAGCCGAGCCTGTTTGTGGGCCGGTCTTGTAATAAGACGTGAACCCTGCGATGTGTGAAGTAAAAAGAGGATTTCGATTTGGATTCAAAATATAACTTATTTACAAATATTCTAAGCAAAGCACATGAAAGTAGTATACCTTACAAATTGAATAGATCAAATACAAATGACCCGAAATGGATAACAAAGGATCTGAAAAACCTTATAGGTAGAAAGAGAGCTTCGTACAAAAGGATTAAGAATGGGGAAGTCAGTTTAGAACAAGAATTCGCACAACTGGTTAGACATGTTAAAAAAAGAGAGATAAGGAGGGCAAAAAGAAACTATGAAGTTCGCATAGAAGGCCAAGCAAAGACAAATCCTAAAGTTTTTTCAGTTATATCAAACAAAGGTTAGGGAAAGGATAGGTCCATTAAAAACCGAGACAGGTCAGATAACGGATAATGACGAAGAGATGAGTAGTATTTTTAATAAATATATTATCTCTGAATTTACTAAAGAAGATCTTAACTCTATGCCTTCAGCAGAACAAATCTATGTGGGTGGGGACGAGGACAGATTGACTAGTTTAGCAGTTACCAGGGAGGATGTAATAAAACAAATAGTAACACTAAAACCAAAAAAATGCTCGGGGACGGATGAAGTGTTTGCCAGGGTGCTTAAAGAATGCAAACAGGAACTTTGCGAGCCACTGTCTACCATATTTAATAAATCAATAGAGTCAGAGTGTCAGAGTCATGGAAGGTTGCTAATGTTGTACCAATTTCTAAGAAAAGAGATATATCACTTGCGTCAAACTATCAGCCAATTAGCCAAACGTCTATTGTGGGAAAGTTACTTGAATCGGTAATGGCAAATACAATTCGTCTTCATCTTGAAAAACATAAATTAATAAATGAGTCGCAACATGGTTTTACAAATGGCTGTTCATGTTTAACAAATTTCCTATCTTTTTATTACAGCATAGTTGAGGCAGTTGATAGTGGTAAGGATTGTGATGTTGTGTACCTTGAGTTTAACAAAGCTTTTGATACAGTATCACATGAAAGACTGATTAAAAAGATAGAGGCTCATGGTATTGGGGGTGCTATATGAAGTTTGATTAGGGCATGGCTATTCCAAAGGAAACAGAGAGTTAGTATAAATGGGGTTAAATCAGAGTGGGATAATGTTGTAAGTGGAAAGGCTCAAGGCTCTGTCCTGGGACCTCTATTTTTTATAATACATATAAATGATTTTGATTCAGGTTTGAGTAGCAATATTTGCAAATTTTCCAATGATGCCGGGCGGGCTCACCATAGCCCGTGCTACTTGGAACTTATTGTTCCAAGTAGCCAATCTTTAACAACAACAACAACCAATGATACAAAAATTGGTAGAGAAATTAACATGGAAGAAGACTCACTATTACTTCGAGTTGATCAAAATAGGGTTTTGAAATGGTCAAAAGATTGGCAGATGCAGTTTAATGCTGATAAAAGTAAAGTTTTGAGGGTAGGTAATGATGATAGAGTTACAAGATATGAGCTGGATGGTGTTGAGATTGCGAAGTCGGATTGCGAAAGGGATCTTTGAGTTAAGATTAGTAAGAATTTAAAACCAATGGATCAATGAATGAATGTTCGTAATAAGGCAATTAGGACACTGGGACTTAATAATCGAAGCATTAGCAACAAGATATCTGGTGTTGTTCTTCAGGTAAATCTTGCTCTGGTTAGGCCCCATTTAGATTATGCAGTTCAGTTTATTCGCCGTACTATAGAATGTATGTAAATTTACTTGAACGTGTCCAGCGTAGGATGACAGAGTTAATTCCCCAAATTAGAAATATTTCATATGAAGAAAAATTAATAAAGCTTAAATTGCATTCACTGGAAAGGCGAAGAGTTAGAGGTTGTAAGTGGAGTACCTCAAGGCTCTGTCCTGGGACCTCTGTTGTGGTCAACAGAGGTCCTCTGTTGTGCCTCTGTTGAGGCATCAACTTAAGAGTTGATGCCATCAGTTTTGGTTTCTTTGCCTCAGAAGGAATTTCTTTGAGGACACTGTCCTGTCTATGAAGTCAGTCCATCTCTCAGAGACATCAACCTCCAGTCCGGATCCAGAATCCCAGATGACGTTGCAGTCAGCAGACCCAGAATTTCAAATGACGTTGCTACTAGTCCCAGACCTCATCATACTGACGAAACAACCAACCAAGAATTTCTTAGAGTTGCAGCCATCGGTTTTAGAACTCCTTTTCCTCGGAAGGAAATTCTTTGAGGACACTGTACTGTCTAGGACGTCAGTCCATTCTTCTGAGGCATCAGTCCCCAGTCCAGACCTATCGTCCCAGATGACGTTGCAGCCATCAGACCCAGAGCCCCGCATATTGCAGCTAGTCCCAGAACTCATCCAGCCGACGAGACAGCCAACTACGGATTTCTCAGAGTTGATGCCATCGGTTTTGGAACTCCTTTGTCTCAGGAGGAAATTCTTTGAGGATACTGTACTGTCTAGTGAGTCAGTTCATCCCTATGAGGCATCAGTCCACATTGCTGAACTCTAAGCTACACTATAATGGACTTTATAGGTATAGAGTCCAATTTATTATTATTGTATTCTGTAATTACAATATTATTGTATTTTTATTATATTCTTTTAATTTTGGATTTTATCTACTAATTTATGTATAAATAACACAATAAATGTAATAAGAAAGAAATATTATCGTGTAATCTCCCAAATAACTTATTGACCTGAACTTCCAAATTAATCCTACCAAAAGTGATCTGTATAATCTAAATATGGCAAAATATTGCTGATATCACAACCAGGTGATTTATTACTAAAGGATCTTATCTCTTTTTTTTTATTTCTAACCAGTTGGACGAATTCGTGTTTTAAACTGATTTTACCTTGCTTAATCTTTTGGTACCAAGCTTTCTTTCTACCTATAATGAAAGTGGGAAACTGGGTTAATTATCTCGAATGTATGTACATGCACACATATACACTTATATACGTGTGTGTGAATGTGTATACCAGCAACCCAACACGAGGCCAGGAATCACCCCTTTGGCTGCCACAGTTACGATACTATTCTTCAGAGCCTCTGTTATTCATTTCAGGTCTTTATTATAAAATCTATTCAATTTGTATGGTATACTACGTTCCTGTGCTTAGCTTAGAATATTTTGAAATAAGTTATATTTTAAATCCACTTCCAAATCCCTTTTTACATCACCCATTGCTGGGTTCACGTCTTGCTGCAAGACCGGCTCATCCCCTGTGCCCAAGACTTTCCAATCTATTTCCCCCAAAAAAATATTTTAGGCTTAGGCCTTAGGCCACCTGTTAATCAGTTTTCGAAAATCTTTCACTTTTTCAGAATTTTCTCATACAAATCTTTTCCATTCTATGCTAAATCTAATTTCTTTGTGATCACTGTTCCCTTGCTCACTGGCTATTTCGAAGTCATTAACTTGTGTTTCCCTGTTAGATAATACTAAGTCAAAAAATATTATTTTCCCGTATTGGTTCCTTAATGTATTGATTAAGAAAGCAATTGTCAATTAATTATAGAAAATCTTCTGCTTCGATATTCCCTGTTCTGTTAATCCATTTTATTCCACTAAAATTAAAGTCACCCATGACACCAATACTGTTTGACCTAGATGTAGTTGATATTTACTCCCATAGATGCTTTGCTTCCTTTCTAAGTTTGGTGGCCTATATGTATAACAGGTATTATAAGATTTTTAGCTTTTTCGTTAAATTCAAGCCAAATAGTTTCTGTGTGGGGCTCAGTTTTGATTCCCTTTTTGTGACTACATTTTCTCTGAACATATGTGGTTATTCCCCCTCCTCGTCAAATATATCTATATGTGTGTAATAGTTTAAATCCGTTTATTTTATTTTTAGCTAAAGTTCTGTTTTCTACATTTATCCATGTTTCGGTAAGTGCAATAATATATATTGTTTCTGTGCAAACAAGGGAATTTTAATTGTTCATTTCGTTTCTTACATTCCTCCGGTTCGTGTAATATACCCTAAGTGTATTTTTATTTGGTGGCCCTTCTATTTCCCTGATCATTTTGCAAATAACCCCCCCCCCCCCAAAACACATACTTTTATTACCACCTTTCTCCGTATCAATTCCCATACCACTATCTACTAACAATTTAAAACCAAACAAACCCCTCCCACCACAGATTTCAATGAGTTGGCAACAGCAACAACCCCAGCCCTAGATAGATGCACCCCATCCTGAGCATACATGTCATTCCGTCCATAAAAGTGTTCCCAGTTATCAATGAAGGATATTGCATTTGATTTATAATATTTGTCCAGTCGACAATTGACACCAAGTGCCCTCGACAACCATTAATTTCTAAATCCCTTTCTTGGAGGAATGCCACATATGACCGGGATTCCACCCTTGTTCCTAACTAATTCTATTGCTGTCTTAATTCTCTGTATCGGTGCCTCGCTCCTAACTCGTCCAACATCATTTCCACCAGCACTGATACAAATAATGGGTTTGTTCCTATTTCCAGCCATTATATCATTCATGTTGTTTACTATATCGCCAATTCCTGCTCCCGGATAGCAAACTCTTAATCTGTTTCCCCCAGTCTCTGGCACGTTGTTGTTCTTATTTTATATTTAGCTCCTCAAAACGAAATGTCCATGTAGCAAGGGCTATAGTGATCGCATAATTGAGTTCGGTTATTCGTGATAACCTTGTTACTGTGATATTTGGGTCAAAGTTTTAAATGGAGGTGTAGTTTCTTCTTTTTCCCTTTTTCTTTTTCGCTTCTGTTTTAGTCTTGTTTTAATAACATTATCTTGGTGGCAGATGTTGATGCAAAATGTTCACTAGTGTGTTCCATATTTTAACTGCTTTTCTAATCATTGTAGTCGCTGTAAAATTTGCATCTAATGCAGCTGCTGTCGTTAGAATAATGTTGAGTTTGATGCGCAGAGCTTCAGTTGCTTCCCATCCCAGTAAGTAGTGCAATAGTTGTGCCTCTGCTTCTGTTCCACAGATATGACACTCTAAGTATTTTGTTTATTACCTCCCAGCAGCACTTGTAACCAAATATGAGTCTGTGTATGGCTACTGCAATGACTCCGAATATCATTTTCCCAAACATCAAAGAGTAGCACCGAGTGGCTTGTTCGTACCACATCGCAGCGGATCCTCCTTCCGCTACTTTGGCTCTGTCGCGGCTTTTAATAGTTGTATTATCTTCTTGATTTGCTCCATAATCTTTGAAAAACTTGAAGATATTTTAACTTGAACAACAGGTAGCGCAGTGGCATTTTTTGCTAGTGAGTCTGCCTTTTCATTACCATCTATGCCAATGTGACTTGTATCCATGAGCGCCTGACAGCTGGATGGACAGCGCTTCAGATTAGAAGTCCTGAGGTTCCGAGTTCAATCCCCGGTGGAGGCGGAGACAAATGAGTAAAATGTTTCTTTCACCCCTGATGCTCCTGTTACCTAGCAGTAAATAGGTACCTGGGAGTTAGTCAGCTGCTACGGGCTGCTTCCTGAGGATGTGTAAAAAAAAGAAGGCCTGATCGAGGACCACTGTGCCCCGAAACCATCTCAAGATAACCTCCAATTTAGGGTGATTGACAGCCTTAGATTGTCGCTTCTTTTCCTATATGTAGGATTTCTGTGATGAGCTGTATATTATATCTGTGCTGGCTGGATAACAATGCCTGGAGCGAAGATTTAGAGTCTGTATGAATAACGACATCATGTACATTATTCTCAATTGTATAATTTATGGCCTCTTTCAGGGCATATCATTCTGTGGGCAATGTTGACCACCCACTATTCATGCTCAAGTAAGCTTCATGGTTGTTAGTGTTAACTGCTGTCCCAGCAGAACCTCTTTTTTGATCAACTGGATCAACTGCAAGCAAAGACAAATACTAAAGGATTTTTTCAGTTATATCGAACAAAGATTAGTGACAGGATAGGTCCACTAAAACTGAGACAAGCCATAAATGAAAGAAGATTGATTTATTATGTATTAGGATAATTAAAATATCAATTTACGATTCAATAACTCTTTTACAATTCACTGTGTAGCATCAGGGATTAATAATAATTACGACTCTTCAGCAGCTTCGCAGCACAGCATCACTACGCTTCTCCATAAGACCAAGTGTACACTGCTACTCCGGAATTTTCATATACATTTAACACAAATATATTCATTTACAAATCGCCTCATGTATCTTTGAGTTTTTCACTCACCTTCCCAGCTTCCTTACGAGTTGCATCAGCTAACCTCCTTTACTGCATTAGTCGCCTTCACTTATCCTCATATTCTTAACTATTCTACTATGATCAACATAAGAACATAAGAATCAAGGTAACTGCAGAAGGCCTATTGGCCCATACGAGGTAGCTCCTATTTATATCCACATAATCTCATTCATATATATGTTTAACCTATAAGAATATTAGGACATAACATGCCCAAACCAACTCAGTACACTTTCCTCAATCTTGCGGCTCACAGACTTTTCTCTCCACATCTCGTGATGCCATTTTCATTTGTTGCTATCCGTTCTCCTAAGACAGTACATGTTCCCCAGACTAATCTATGTGTGTTCTAGTTCTTGGTCAGGTTTGTATGTAGCCATCATCTCATATCCGTACATAAGAATCGGCACCGCAACTGTTGACACCTGGCTGCATCTACTCATGTTTTCTTATTTTTTTTTTTTTGCATCACAAATTTTTTTCCTGCCTGACCATGCCCAGAACTTGGCAAAACTTCTTTATTTTGCAATGATATACTCCTGGTGCTTAAACGTATGGAATACGTTGGACCATTTTACTAGCGATTCCTGAAAAGAAAGAGGTCTTAGATATTAACCACGGATTCTGCCTAAAGTTGGTAATTGATCCCAGATTTCAACCTTTCTCAACAAATTCCTGATAGCACTCATAGCGTGGAGCACATGAGATTTTTTACCCAAATGTTTTTTTTATAAGTAATGAAATATCATAATTACGAAACAGGTATTACAAAAAGCTATTATCTCATCAAAGCTTAAATCACAGGAAAATAAGAATACTTACTGGCTCATGCAAGCCAACTTATATCAATTCAAGTGATGATCTAGAGGTCACCATCTCGCCCCCTCACTATGTTAGCAAATGATAATACGAATTGACATAACCAAACCCAGATTGTCCTCACCTACCAAGAAAAAAAGAAAGGCAGCCGGAGGCATATCAAGTGGCTACTGTTCCAATGATTATTGCCTCCCTGACAGAGACCTTCAGCAAGATGCTTGACAAAGCATTCCAAGCACTGGAACAGATCAACTCTCAGTCAAGGAAGGAAATGTTAACAGAGTTAAAAAAAATCTACCGTGGTTATTTCATCCACACTTCTACAAGCCCTACCTGAAAAGGACAACGAAGTAGCAGTTGAATAAGGTGATGAAACTGAATTATTTCAGCACCCAATGGCAGTCTCCATTCCAACCAAGAAGACACAAACCGTCGAGGAATTCAGCACGTTAGAAACACAATGTAGTCAATGGATTAAACTCTAACAGAATAATGGACAATAACGACAATCTCAAGATTATTCAATAGAATATCCAAGGATTCAAAAAACAAAGCACAAACACTCATAGCAGTGAAATCATATAATGTCATATCACTAGCAAGAAATCATATCAATACTATGGCAATCACAGACCGGCCTAATTGTGGCGAGGACGTCGGAATTATGGTAGTTAATCCCACTATGAGGAACTTAATGCTGTCCATCTTCAATGTATACAGTAGCCAGAGAGAACACGATATGATTCTTTCTGCAATTTTAGAAATAGCAGTCACTACACCTACTATCATCTCGCATGACTTCAATGCTCATAAGGAATTACTACTTGAGTCACCAAGAACCGACGCCAATGGAGGACATATTGAACACCTTTTGGATGAGGTGCCTGAAGTCAATCCGCTTAACTCGACGGAACCAACCCATACTGGTGGGGGAAAGCTGGATCTCACGTTTGTCTCCGCCAGTATTTATTAGTTGTGTCATTGGTCAGTTGATCATGTTCTGACCAGTGACCACTTTGCTACAAAAACAGTTATTAATATAGCACTACCTCCCAGACCTCCAGCTCCCGAGCCCGGATGGAACTTTATCAAAACAGATTGGACGAAGTTTCAGGAATCTCTCGTAACTTGGCACCAAAACTATACTCCAGCTCCTAACAACACCGAAGAAATGGAAGAATATTTAGTAAATGCAATACATAGATCAGCAAATCACGCCATCCCCATGAGGAAAATAATTACCCAACAAGATAAGGATCAATAGTATTACTGTGATTGGATCGAAGAACTACATAACAGACTAAATTGTGCACAAAAGAATTTCAGACGAGACAGAACCTAAGATAATCTAGGACTTCTTAGAGCTGCCCTAGATCATGTGTACGAAGAAATAGCAAAATAAGAGAAGAAAAATGACTCGAGTGGTGTGCCAAGCTAAATCAGCAAACATCTTTAGGCAAAACCTGGAGGCAGATCAAAAAGGTCAAAGAATAATCGTCTGTCCCCCCCCCCATCATGCACATCTTGATCAAGAAGCAGAAAGATTAGTAAATCTATTTGCTTCAAGAGCCAGCTCCACTCGACACTACAAGCAACTCTGACTCACAAAGTAAAATGCAAGTGGCAAGATGGACAAAAATAGACGATGCTTTAGAACAAATCCACAAGGGCCTTGATGAGGGTTCGATCCTCCGCACGGGATGCTCCCGGACGTGCCCTGTCAACTGTACTGGGACATAGTCAAAGAATTGCAAATGCTACTGCCCTCACGAGGATCCCGAAGCTTCTCCGAAACCCAATTGTGGTTTCACACAATTCCCTATGTACTCGGGCTCTGTCAACCAGATGTTCCAATCTTTGCGCCCCTACTGTAATACACTCAGAAAACACAATAGCGTGATATATTATATATTTATATTTATATATATATATATATATATATATATATATATATATATATATATATATATATATATATATATATATATATATGAGTAGGTTCGAACCCTCATCAAGGACCTTGTGGATTTGTTCATTTGATTTGTGATTTCTGTGTGTACGATGTCTTACCTGATGAACTAGACCAACCTTTCAATCTGAAAGATCTCAGAAGAGCTACAAAGAAAACCAAAAACACAGCTCCAGGTGAGGACAAGATCACTTACAACATGCTAGCCAAGATAGGAGAAAAAGGTGAGTAAGCCTTCTTGAATCGCATCAACAAAGTTTGGGTGACAAGAACTCAACCACTCTCTTGAAATAGTGCAATTATGGTTCCCATTTCAAAACCCGAATACCCAGGAAATCCAAGACCCATCTCATTAACAAGCTGTGTGGTCAAAACTGCGAAAAGAATGGCTCTTATTCGAATGAAATGGAAAGCCAAACCACCGCAACAAAATGTTTGCTTACAGAAAAGGTGTTGGAACCACAGAATGCTTTACTTCCCTCTTGGATCAAACCAATAAAAAAACAGGATTCCCCATTTTTCCTGGACCTAGAAAAAGCTTTCGGGCTAACCAATGCTCCATCTACACCGTGCTGCCTGGTGGATAATGAAATAAAAGGAAACGCTCATGCCTTGGCGAAAGGAAGCCTGCTCAACAGACAAACTAAAGTCAAATTTCAAAGAAAAACCATCCTCCTCAAAGAGGCTGGAAAATGGGACTCCACTGTGAGGAATATTAATCCCCTTACCTTTCAACTGTCTCATGGAACAATTCATGAACCACAAGTTACCAAAAGGGAAACTGCTTAACAATGCAGACGGCTTTGGGGTCATCAGCAATAACAATGGCATTAGGAATCATGCACAAAAATGACTAGACATCACCAGCAGGGAGGCGGAACGTTTAGCAGGGAAAATAAACAACAACAAAAACAAAGCAATAGCTGTTAAAATGAGAACTCAAGACATCAGACTCGAAATACAAGGACAAGAAACTGAGTGGGTCACCTCTCTTCAGTACCTTGAAGTCATAATAGTCAGTCATTTGAAATTCACTCAGGAATTTTAATATATTCGGCAACATTGTAAAGTCAGAAACTCAGCTTTGCGCTCCCAGACAAGTCTAAGAAATTGTGCAACTCTACCAGTACTCAAAATGTACTACGTTCAAGCAGTGAGGCCACTCACTGACTATGCTGCTCCTGCTCGCACATCCCTCAGTGACAACCAATGGGAGGAACTCGAAGTGTCACAAAATGATGCCCTCAGAACAATGCTGGGAGCATTTATATGGACGCGGCGAGAAAATCGAAGAATGGAAACCAACTTGCCAGCCTTAGAAAACAGGAACAAACAAAGAATACACACCATAACAGCAAAACTTGTTGGAATCACCACCAGACTGTCAATCAAAGATAGCACACACAGATCGTTTCACAGAAACCTTCAATACAGAACAAGTACATGGACGGATATTCTATTCAAGAACTGAGAGAAAGTGGACTTGACATGGACCATTAGAAACAAAAAAGAAGTCCATATCAACTCTTTTGGCCGCCTCCTTCATTTAAGAATCAAGTCTAAAATAATCGTTGAAGGATTTCCGGCTAGAAAATCAGCTTGTGTCTCACTAAGGCTCACAGCAGTCATAGAGCAACAAATGGAAAGCATCTCAAGACCGACCACCACTCACATCTTTAGAGATCAGTCAGTTGATCAAGCAAGAGATTCTGCTGGGACGGCATTTTACTCCAAGAACCTTGAAGCTTACTGGAGCTTGAACAGTGCTCAACATTGCAAACATAATTATATGCCCAGAAAGAGGCCATAAATTATGCAATTGAGAATTATTTTCAAGATATCTTTATTCACACTGACTCTAAATCTTTGCTCCAGGCATTGTTATCCAACCAGCACCGTGATAATATAAAGTTCATCACAAAAATCCTACATATATGTAAAGAAGCATCCAATTTAGGGCTGTCAATCTCCCTAAATTGGATACCAAATTGCATTGGCATAGAAGGTAGACTCACTAGCAAAAACTTCCACTGCTCTTCCTGTTGTACAGGTTAAAAAACCCTCCAAGTTTCTCGCAGATTAAGGAGCAAATCAAGAAGAAAAAACTCACAACTATCAAAAGTCGCCGCAGAGACAAAGTAGCGGAAGGAAGATCCACTGCGATGTGATTCAAACAAGCCACTGGGTACTCCTCTTTTAGGCCTGGCACAAATATATCCAGAGATATTGCAGTAGCCATATACAGACTCAGACTTGGTTACAAGCACTGCTGGGAGGTAATAAACCCAATAGTTAAAGAAAGTCTTATCTGTGGAACAGATGCTTAGGCGTCACTATTACACTACTTACTGGAATGTGAAGCGACTCAGGCCCTGCACAACAAACTCAACATTCATCCAATAAGAGCAGCTGCATTAGATGCAAAATCCACAGTGACTAAAATGGTTAGAAAAACAAGATAAGAATGGTACACACTAGTGAACACTGTGCATCTACATCCGCTACCAAGATACTGTTATTAAAGCAAGACTAAAGGCAATGTGATAAAACAGAAGAGGAAAAGAAATGGGAGAAAAGAGGAAATCCTACCACTATTTTAAACTTTGACCCAAATATCATACTAATAATGTTATCCCGAATAACCGAACATAATTACGGGCTCACTACAGCTCGTGCTACATGGACATTTCGTTCTGAGTGGCTAAATCTAAAACAACAACATATAACACTTAGTTTTAACTTATTTGGAGCTGAGATAGCTTCCCAACACCTGACAGAATCCCCGATGGATCTCCAAATTACAGTTCGCAGGCAGAATAGTTGGTGTGACAAGATGGCGATCTCTGGGTCTGGGGTTTCATCCCGGGTAATGTTCTTGTAAAGTTTGTATCGCGATATTTTGTGGTAAATAATCACAATAGTTCCGGGCAAGAAGCGTTCTCGGGAATGTGGTAAAACTGGCAAACTAACAGAACGATAACATGAGATGATGGAAAAGTAGTTGGTTTCCTATAACTCAGATGGAATTATATTATAATTACTGTGATCAAGGGGAAATGGAAGAAAATAACTGACTGCAAAGACTACATACAAGAGGTTTCACATAAAATTGTATTAAGTAGTAATAACTGAAAGAATGACAGATTATTCACAAAAATACTGAGCCAATAATCGGAAGAGAATACCAGTGACATATCATGAGCAGACACACGTCTCAGATTACTCATATGGATGAAAGGATTCACTTCTTCAGATAATTATCAAACGATGACTATGAACTGGAGATTAATTTCCACAAGAACAGGTAAATAGGAACCACTAAGAGCACAGTCGATCACATTTTTTTTGTTCCAACTACTTCAAGCCACTTTAGCGACCACAAATGAAGCCTCAATAATTATCAACCATTCTCAGTGAAACACATATCCTTTCACGACATAAATGAGTAAGACACAGTGTGGATATAAACTCTAACTAGCACAACCAGTACCAGACAGTCCCACAAGCTGCTCACACAGATGGTTTTCATCAGTACAGCAGCTATAACACGAGGGCGATCAATGACGCTCAGTTACTGCCTATATATCCTTACTCCTCTATCTCTCACACTGTCCAACATCAGTCGACCCTTTCTGCCCCCCACCAGGAGCAGCCTATAGTGAAATATGACTTCATGACACTGACCTGGGTAAGCACAGGTTTGGCAGTTAATTAAAGATTGTTACACATGATTGCATGATTCAGAAATGTGTACAGATACACTAGGGAAAAATACGTTATTGCACACTGATACTTGACGCTGTGCTTGGGATAGACCGGCGTGATTGGGTTTTACTGTGTTTTAGAGAACCATCAGTTGCTAGGTGTTTGGAAGAAACTGATTGATTGATTGATGAAGATTAAACGACCCAAGAGGTGGCATGAATAGTCCGTAATGGAAGAAACTCGCATAGGTTGGTGCTACTGTGTTTGGCTTGTGTGTCTGTTGCTGCTCTTTAGAGAGAGACCTACTTTAATGGGAGACTGTCCTTGGGAGAGCAACAGTTGGTTAAGTGTTAATGTATTTAAGAGTTCCCTGTGCGGCAACTTGTTTCTGCAGTAGGAAGAGCCCTCCCTGGTCAGCACGTCCTTTCTATTTGTCAAAACGGACAAAACTTTACCTAACCTAACGTATTCAAACCGACGACCCATACAAAGAAAACATTAACTTTTCTGAGCTTATATGATTTGCGATGTATTATTCAAGAAGACAGGTTGCTTTGGTTGGGTATTGCTGAGTTTGGGAGAGCCCTCTGTGCTCGGGTGTTTCTGGATTAGAAATATCCCTGTGTTGTTGGGTATTGCTGTGATATGAAGAACGTGCGTGGTTGGGTGTTGCCGTATTGGAGACACATGTATGATTGAGTGTTGTGGTGTTTTAAAAGAGTCCGGTGTTCCTGGCATATAAAAACTCCTGTGTCAGGTTTGGTGCTGTGTTTGTGAGAAACCTGCGTGATTTTGATGTTCACATGTTTGTAAAAACTGTGTAGATAAGGCGCTGCTGTATTTGGGAAAGATTTGTGGAGGTTGGGTGTGCTGTCTTGAAGAAAGTTGTGTGCTCACCTAGTTGTGCTTGCTGGGGTTGAGCTTTGGCTCTTTGGTCCCCTCCTCTCAACCTTCAATCAAATGGTGTACAGATTCCTGAGCCTACTAGGCTCCATCACATCTACATTTGAAACTGTATATGGAGTCAGCCTCCACATCACTTCCTAGTGCATTCCATTTACGAACTACCCTGACACCTGAAAAAGCTCTTTCTAGCGTCTCTGTGCCTCATTTGGGTATTCAGCTTCCACCTGTGTCCTCTTGTGAGTATACCACCCGTGTTATATATTCCATCCTTGTCTACCCTGTCAATTCCCCTGAGAATCTCGAATGAGGTGATCATGCCTCTCGAGCTCTTCTGTCTTCCAGCGACGTGAGGTGCCGTTCCCTCAGCCTTTCCTCGTAACTCATGCCTCTTAGTTCTGGGACTAGCTTAGTGGCATACCTCGGAACGTTTTCCAGTTTCGTTTTGTTCTTTACAAGGTACGGGCTTCATGCTGGCGCCACATACACCAGGATTGGCCTTACATACGAGGTATACTAGGTTCTGAATGATTCCTTACACAAGTTTCTGAAGGCAGTTCTGATGTTAGCCAGCCTCGCATGCGCCGCCGATGTTATACTTTTGATATGGGCTTCAGGAGACAGGTTTGGCGTCATATCAACTTCTATATCTTTCTTCCTGTTCGTTTCATGAAGAACCTTATCTCCCATTCTGTATGTAGTGTCTTGCCTTCTATTTCCTCACCCTATTTTCATTACCTTATATTTACTTGGGTTGAACTTTAGTAGCCATTTTTGGACCATTCATTCAGTTTGTGTAGGTCATCTTGTAGCCTCATTCTATATTCCTCCGTTTTAATTAATCCTCCTCATAATTTTTGCATCGTCCGCACACATTGAGAGGAACGAGCCTATTCCCTGAGGGAGATCATTGACATATATCAGGAACCATATAGATCCAAGAACTGATCCTTGAGGGACTCCACTGGCAATGTCTCGCCACTGCGAGACCTCACCCTTCACAGTGACTCGTTGTCTTCTGTTGCTTAGGTACTCCCTTATCCAGTGGAAGACTTTTCCTTTCACTCCTGCCTGCATCTCCATTTTGTACACCAGACTCTTATGTGGTACTGTGTCAAAGGATTTCTGGCAATCCAAAAATATGCAGTCTGCCCAGCCCTCTTCTTTCTTCACTGGTCATAGAGTTCAGTCAATCCTGTGAGGCATGATCTGCTATCCCTGAACCGATGCTAATGTTTTTATACAAAGTATTTCCGCTCCAAATGTTCAACTAGTTTTTTTCGCGTGATCTTCATCACTTTGCATGGTATGCAAGTTAGTGACATTCGCCTGTAGTTCAGTGCCTTCTTGCGCCGTTTTTTTTCTGAGTTCTCCCAAGATATATATGTTAGAAATTTTCTTATCTCCTCATATTTTTTCCTTTCGGAATGCCAGTCTTTTGTTTACTGGGCTCTTCATTGAGTATATTAACCCTTCTTCGACCAGATACTCAAACATCGGTACACAGTGATAGCTCATTCCCACAGGGGCTTCAAACCCGATTTCCCTTATGTCAGTGTCGTTCAGAGTGAAGACTAGGTCGAGTCTCGCTGGTTCATCGTTGCCACTCATTCTTGTGAGTTCCCTGAAATGCTGACTTATAAAAGTACCTTTTCGCCACTTCCAATAGCTTCGATCTCCATGTTTCCTCACCTTCGTGTGGTTCCTTGTTTTCCCAGTCTATCTTTCAATGACTGAAGTACCCCATGATGGGTAGATGGGATCTATTTCACCAGACAGCAGTTGCTGGTCTCTCAATTATTGTGTTGACTGCCATGTTGTTTCAGTCCCACTTTTTCCTGGGTCTTCTATCGTTTGGTGAAAGGTTAAATATCACTTCTTCTATTATTCTCGGTCCTCCTATTGTCATGGTGCCTGTAATGCAGTCTCTGAACCCCTTGCAGCCTGGGATAAACATCTCGAAACTCCATTCCTTTTTTATAAGTAGGGCCACTCATCCTCCTCCCCGTTCCTTTCCTCTCTTTCCTTATTACAGTAAAGTCCTGGAGAAAGATCGCATTCGTTATGATTCCTTAGTGTTTTGTTTCCGCAAGTCCAATTACATCTGGATTCCCTTCTTGTGCTCTTTCCCTAAGTTCACTTACCTTGCTTGTAATTCCATCTATGTTTGAGTACATTATCTTGAAACTGACTCTCTTCATTCCATCCGCATTTTCTGTTGATTCCACTGTGACAATAGGGTGACGAGAGGTGTCTGGGGTAGGAGGACCTAAGGGAGAGAAGCGGGGGGGGGGGGGAGGGTCTTGGGTGAGAAGTATGTGGAACCTAGGAGGGTCTGAGGTGGTGTCTTCAAGAGGATCTGCGGTTGGCAGTCAATTAGGGCTTGGGATTAGGGAGCAGGAGGGGCATGTGAAAAGGTATGATGGAGGTCATTAGTTGAAGAATGCAGGGAAACCTGGGATACGGGAGGCCGGGATGGCAGGGGTTGGGGAGGGAAGCCTGGGAAGGGAAGTGTGTAAGGAAAGAAAGCTTAGGGAGAGGGTGCTGGGGAGGGCATGGGGTTGAAGAAAAAGGGGAGGGAATGGGGTATGAGAACAGGGGTGGGGATGAAGGAGTGCATGAAGGAAAACACGGGGATTCTGGTGTTAAGGAGCAGGGAGGAAATGATCTGGAGAGGGTCTCTACTGGTTGGGGGAGAGGGAATGATCGTAGGGTGGGATAGCAGAAGATTTCTGTTATATTCCTCCCTAGGGATGCTGGCCTGTTGGAGAGAGGATTCCCACTCCCCTCTGAGGTTGCTGGAGGTACTGCGTCAGGTCCTGTGTCTTCCCCGTTCCCATCCCTCCTCTTGCATCTCCTCTATGCTTCTGTAGCAGCCATCCTTCGCTCTTACCTTGTCATGTCCCTCTGCAGAAAAATGTCCTTGAATCCCCCTAATCTCATATGCTTGCTTTTACTTGACAGGATTTCCTTTTCCGTTACGTCGTTCATAAGCACTAAGTTTATTACTCGATTCCTTTCCATCTTGAAGGCGCCCTCTCTGAAAACCAGTCCCTCCAAGATCATTGTCGCCGTTGCTATGTCCTTCCTATCCCACTCCTCCCTCTTGGATCCTTCTGGTTCCTGTACCATAATATTTCAACAACTCTAATAGATCTTTTTTTCTCCAGTATTCGTGTCGTGCACATTGCATCTTTCTGGGAAGTAGCTGACTTCATAGCTGCTACCTCTATAACAGCCTTGGCACTTCAGTTATTTTGCAGCAGTTCTGCAAACAAGGGTCTCCCTGGAAGGATCCCTCTATCCCCTGATTCCAGAAGGTTTGCATGCCCCGTGATGGTTCGAGTTCGAAATTTCCCTGACTTTCCCTATCTTCCCCTAGCACACTCTGTAGACTCTTAATTACTGCATGCATTGAGATCAGCTTTCTGCTGAAGTCCCCCCCAACACCTGGGTGACCTGTGTGTGGGTGACGATGTGTCGGACGAGCTCAGTGGGTGGATGGAGCTCAGATTTGTGGCGACTTGCATGGATGGATGGACGATTGTTGGGAGAAATCTGCATCTGTGTAGTGGCTTTTTAGAAGAGACCTTGTAAATTCTGTAACACAAAAACATGTTGAATACCCCTTGTTTTTGTAATACATTCATGGTTGAGTGACTTTGTGTTTAGAAACGGTCTGTATTGTTTGGTGACCTTTTATTTGGGTGATTTCTTTGTGGTTGGGTGGTGTTGTGTCATAAGAACAAAAGATCATAGCAATAAATACAACTACAAAAGCCCTATTGGCCCAACTTATATCTACCCTATCTTATTAAGTGGAGGATTGAGTATTAGCATGTTCCCAGATATATCATTAATGGGATTTATGTTCTCACATTTAAATCATTGTACTGACCTATGGTCTATATGTAACATAAATCTATGGAATAATAAGGATTAAAATTATAATTGTTTAACATCAAATTGCATTCAAAACAAAATCGAAAATTAAAAAAAAAAAGTGTTTCTGTTGAAAAAATTATTAATATTTTTTGTTCTAGATTACTGTTACAAGTAGTTTGGGGAACCTTGTAGGTAAAAAGAGAGCTTGGTACGGAAGGATTGGGAGTGGGGAAGTCAGTTTGGAACGGGAATTCATGCAACTGGTTGGAAATGTTAGGGTAGGGGGGATTGGGAAAGCAAAGAGAAACTGTGAAGTTCGCGTAGCGGAGCGGGCAAGGTTGAGTCCTAAAGGGTTTTTTCAGTTATATCGAGCTGGGACTGGGGAAAGGATGGGTCCATTGAAGTCTGAGACGGGTCAGGTGGCGGATGGTGGCAGGGAGATAAGTGGTATTTTTGGCAAATGTTTTGTATCTGTGTTTACTGGGGAGGAACTTGGCAATGTGCCTTCGGCCGAGCAGGTCTATGTGGGTGGGGGTGAGGACGGGTTGACTGGTTTAGTAGTTGCCAGAGAGGATGTAATTAAACAATTGGAGGAGCTGGAACCAAACAAGTCCCCAGGGCCGGATGAGGTGTTTGCCGGGGTGCTTGGGGAATGCGGGGAGGAGCTTTCCGAGCATTGTCTACCATGTTTGATGGATCAGTGGAGTCGGGCGGAGTGCCGGAGTCATGGAGGGTAGCTAGTGTGGTGCCGGTTTTTAAGGAGATGGATCACTTGCGTCAAGCTATCGGCCAGTTGGCCTGGCGTCTATTATGGGAAAGTTGCTTGAATTAGTAGTTGCAGATGCAGTTCGTCTCCATCTTGAAAAACATAAATTGGTGGGTGAGTCGCAACATGGTTTTGCAAATGGCCGTTCGTGTTTGACAGGTTTGCTAACTTTTTATTCCAGCGTGGTTGAGGCGGTTGGTGGTGTTAGGGATTGTGATGTTGTGTACCTTGACTTTGGCAAGGCTTTTGATGCAGTGCCACATGAGGGACTAGTTAGGGAAATGGAGGCTCATGGTATTGGGGGTGCTATATTGGGTTGGATTGGGGCTTGGCTGTTCCGGGGGAAATGGAGAGTTAGTATAGGTGGGGTTGGGTCAGAGTGGGATAGTGTTGTTGGTGGAGTGCCTCGGGGCTCTGTCCTGGGACCTCTGTTGTTTGTAGTATATATAAGTGATTTAGATTCAGGTTTGAGTGGCGGCGTTTGCAGGTTTGCCGATGATACGAGGATCGGTGGGGAAGTTGATTCGGAAAGAGACTCACTATCACTTCGGGTTGATCTGGATGGGGTTTTGAAATGGTCAAGGGATTGGCAAATGCAGTTTGGTGCTGATAGATGTAGGGTTCTGAGGCTGGGTAATGATGATGGAGTTGCAGGATGCGAGCTGGATGGTGTTGAGATTGCGAAGTCGGGTTGCGAGGGGGATCTGGGAGTTGTGATTGGTGGGAATTTGGAACAAAAGGATCAATGCATGAATGTTCGTGGTGGGGGGAGTGGGACACTTGGATTTGTTGGTCGAAGCGTTGGTAACGGGACACCTGGTGTTGTTCTTGAGCTATATCTTGCTCTGGTTGGGCCCCATTTGGATTGTGCAGTTCAGTTTTGGTCGCCGTATTGTAGAATGGATGTAGGTTCACTTGAACGTGTCCAGCGTAGGATGACTGGGTTGGTTCCCCAAATTGGAAATCTTTCATGTGAAGAAAGATTAACAAAGCTTAAGTTGCATTCACTGGAAGGGCGGGGAGTTGGGGGTGACATGATGGAGGTTTGCAAGTGGATGAATGGACATGACAGGGGGGATATTGGTAGGGTATTGAAAGTATCAACACGGGACAGAACACGAAACAATGGGTGTAGGTTGGATAAGTTTAGATTTGGGACAGACTTAGGTGGGTGCTGGTTCGGTAACAGGGTTGTTGATTTGTGAAACCAGTTGCCGCGTAGCGTGGTGGATGTGGGGTCCCTCGGTTGTTTCGGGCGCGGGTTGATGAGTATATGAGTGGGATTGGGTGGTTATAGATAGGAGCTGCCTCGTATGGGCCAATAGGCCTTCTGCAGTTACCTTTGTTCTTAGGTTTTATTCATACATTTCTCGAATCAATCTGGTAATAATTTATCGAACGCATTATGTTACCAGGAAATTTGTTTAGCAATTTACCGTTTCCAAACCAGTATTTACCTGATCTTTCCTATTCAAACTTATCCAATCTACATCCATCGTTTCGTTATCTATTTGTATTGATATATTATTAAAGGATTACGTAAGAAGCTATTTCGATGTGGAATCTAAATATAACTTCAAAAAATTCTAAGCAAAGCACAGGAACGTAGTATACCAAACAAATTTAACAGATCGAATAATAATGACCCGAAATAATTAGCAAAGGATCTGAAGGACCTTATAGGTAGAAATAAAGCTCAGTATAAAAGGATTGAAAATAGGGAAGTGTATTTAAAACAAGAATTCGTCCAACTGGTCAGAAATGTTACAAAGAGATAATAAGGTAAAAAAATACTATGAAGATCGCATTACAGGATAAGCAAAGACAAATGCTAAAGTTTTTTTCAGTTATATCAAAGATTAAGGAAAAGATAGGTCCATTAAAAACAGAGACAGGGTAGATAACTGATAATGCTAAAGAGATGAGTAGTATTATAAATAAATATTTTAGCTCTGTATTTTTAAAGAGAAACTTAACATTATACCATCAGCCGAACAAGTCAGCGTTGATAGGGAAGAGGACAGGTTGACTAGTTTAGCAGTTATCATTGAGGATGTTATTAAAAAAAAATTGAAATTCAAGCCAATCAAATCTCCAGGATCGGATGAAGTGTTTGCCAGGGTGGTTGAAGAATGCAAAGAGGAGCTTAGCGAACCGTTGTCTTCCATATTTAATAAATCATTAGTCAATAGCAGTCTTCCAAGACTGCCAGAGTCGTGGAAGGTTGCTATTTTGAAGAAAGGTTGAGGTATAAATTTTTAAGAAAGGAGATAGGTCGAGCAATTAGCTTAATATTTATTGTCGGAGAGTTGCTTGAATCGAAAATGGTAAATACCATTCGTCTGCATCTTGGAGACAAGTTGATAATTAAATGATTCACAACATGGGTTTACTAACGGCCTTTTATTTTTTACAAATTTCCTATCATTTTATTGCAGCACAGTTGAGGCAGTTAATAGTGGTAAGGTTTGTGATGCGAGTGTGCTATATAAAGTTGAATTAGGGCACTTTGACAAAGTAGGAGTTAGTATAAAAGGAAGTAACTCAGAGTGGGAAAATGTTGTAAATGCCTCAAGGGTCTGTCCTGTGACATTTGTGTTCATAATATATATCATGTCGTAGCTCAGTCGATTAAGGCAGCGTCTGGGATGTTCTCGGACGCAGGTTCGAATCCTCGTCACGGCCCTTGTGGATTTGTTCATTTGATGCATCACGCAAATGTGATTTCTGTGTGTAATGAAGTAAGGGCGAAGAGAGAGAACGGCCTATTGACATAGCTCCAGTGCATTGGAGAAGTTGTGTAAAACCCTGGTTTGTGCTTCGGAGAGGCTGCAGGATCCAGTAAGTTCAGTTCAAATATATATATATATATATATATATATATATATATATATATATATATATATATATATATATATATTTAATAAGAAAAAAAGAGTACCACCTCTGGTGCAAATGTAGGGACCCATAGTCTCGGAGAAGAAAATAATGAGTACGCAGAGAAGACCTTTTGGATCCTCACTGAACACTTTGATATTTTCTTCTCCTACCACCCCTATTCTTTTAGTGTGTGTATATATATCTAACTTTATTTTAAAATTTCATTACACAAAAAGGGAGCTGGGCGGGCGGAGGCGGATGCTGGGTGGACGTTGGACGGGCGCTGGGCAGGCGGAGGGGGGGGGGGTGATGTTGGGTGGGCTCGATCGATCATATATATATATATATATATATATATATATATATATATATATATATATATATATATATATATATATATAATATATATATATATATCGAGTGTATGGATATCTGGATATCATGTTGCACTAAATTACATTCCTGTCTTGAAACTATTTTTATGCATAGATAGTAATTCAATCATAGTAATTCAATCACACCCCAGAAGTGACTCGAACCACTGTTCTCCCCAGAGCAACGCAACTGGTATCTACAGGACGCCTTAATCCGCTTAACGAAGTGGTTCAAATAGCTTCGGCTATCAATTTCTTATGTCCGGTCGTGATGGTCAAGCGGATTAAGGAGTCCTGTAGATGCCAGTTACGTTGCTCCTGGGAGTATGGGTTCGAGTCACTTCTAGGGTGTGAGTTTTCAGTCGCATATAGTCCTGGGGACCATTCAGGCTTGTTCGCATATATATATATATATATATATATATATATATATATATATATATATATATATATATATATATATATATATATATATATATATATATATATATACATATATATATATAAGCCTATACTTGCATAAACCACAAGTGAAGATTAACAATCTTTGGACAACACCCACCAGTGGGCCTCGAACCCAGAAAGCACAACTACCTTCCAGTAGCTGCCGTAACTAGTACTGGCAGCTACTGGAAGGTAGTTGTGCTTTCTGGGTTCGAGGCCCACTGGTGTGTGTTGTCCAAAGATTTTTATATATATATATATATATATATATATATATATATATATATATATATATATATATATATATATATATACCTTATGGATCTTTATATACCTTATGGATATATATACCTTATGGGTATATATATATATATATATATATATATATACCATATATATATATATATATATATATACCTTATATATATATATACCTTTATATATATATATAAGGAAATTATTGTTTCAATTTTCCTCCGTGATCTGACACTCACATTTTTAATCACGTGTTTATTTTTCGTGATTTACACACACACACACACACATATATATATATATATATATATATATATATATATATATATATATATATATATATATATATATATATATATATATATATATATATATATATATATGTGTGTGTGTGTGTGTGTGTAAATCACGAAAAATAAACACGTGATTAAAAATGTGAGTGTCAGATCACGGAGGAAAATTGAAACAATAATTTCCTTATATATATATATATATATATATATATATATATATATATATATATATATATATATATATATATATATATATATATATATATATATATTATATACATATATATATATATATAATGCACAACTTGCCTAAACACGCAAGAGAAGTTATACAACCTTAGAACACTTTCCCACCAGGAGATTCGAGCCCTAGCCAGCACAGAAGCCTTACAGCAACTAGCATAACTGGTACGCCTTTAACCCACAGCACCAAACTCAGACCCTTAAAAGAGATGGTAATTTCGGGGTATTTAAACACCCCAAAGATCACCACCTACCAAGGGCAACTAGAGCTAGTGAGGGGTCACTCACGTTCTATCATCAAATTCCTGTTAATATGGGAGAACTCTGTATATATATATATATATATATATATATATATATATATATATATATATATATATATATATATATATATATATACAATGGGAAGGGAGTACCACCTCTAGCTGGAAGAAGGGGGACCCATAGCCTCGGAGGAAACCACGCATAACGCATTAGAGGGAATGTTTAGATCCCCTCCAATACAGTTTCTGTGTGCTTTTCTCCTACCACCCCCTTCCTTAAATATTTTTTGTGCTTTATTATGCATTTGATGGTTACAAGATATACATGGGTTGATATAAAAATAATAATGCAAAAAGGTGCTTAAAGGTTATGGATCTCTTGAAAAACACAACAATGGGAAACATTGATGAATGTCACAGACGGGTTCGATCATTGTTGCAAGTCAAACACTTCTTCGAATTCCTCTGAAGTTGGACTAGTGCCCAAGACGCAACAGGCATTTCCCCTCTGAATCGCAACACTGAGGCGCTGGAACAAGAAACTTTTTGCTCTCTGGTCTTTTGTAGCGCTGATCAATTTGTCCCCCAATTCCTTCAGGAACTTCAATGCACATTTTCCCCACGAACCGAGGGTCTCCGAGCCGATCGGAACAAAGCTGTAGTAGTGTGCTAGACCTCTGTATTTAATAATTTTCTGCGATTCCCTGAAAGAAGCAGCACCTCCGCTTTCACGTGTGCTGTAGAGGAGGTAGGTACTGGCCAGTGTGGCAGCGCACGTGTAGTCCCATACCACTTGCTTACCATCCTTCCAAGGTAGCAAGGTGACCCCATCAGGGCGCTTCTGAGGGTCGTTAGATCTGGATAAGTGTGGTTCTCTTTGTGCCGGGCAGCGGGCTGTGGCGAGGCTCCTCTTGATAATGTTGTTGACTTCTTCATGTCTTGCAATTTTACCCTGTGATTTACGACATACCAGACCATGACGACCATATTGGTCTGCCATCGCAGTTCCGCAGATGCACCTATGTTCGGTGAGGATGGGGGCGGCAAGGCGAAGGGCAACTCCAATGCGGAGAGCGTCATGACTGAGGCGAGTTCCCAGGGCTGCATTGGGCACAGCAAATAAAAAATCCCCGGCGTGGGGTGCTGTTACCGCTAGGAGGCGGGCTCAAATATATATATATATATATATATATATATATATATATGGCACAACTCTCCTAAACACGAGAGTTAAGTATACAACTTTAGAACACTTTCCCACCAGGAGACTCGAACCCTAGCCAGCACAGAAGCCTTCCAGCAACTGGCATAACAGGTACGCCTTAACCCTCTGCACCACCGCTCAGACCCTTAAAAGAGATGGTAATTTCGGAGTATTTAAATCCCCCAAAGATCAACACCTCCCAAGAGCACCAGAGCAAGTGAGGGGTCATTTAGACGTTAATTTCATCAAGTCCCTGTTAATATGGGAAGACACAGTGTCTCTGCTTAAGGCACAACTCTCCTAAACACGAGAGTTAAGTATACAACTTTAGAACACTTTCCCACCAGGAGACTCGAACCCTAGCCAGCACAGAAGCCTTCCAGCAACTGGCATAACAGGTACGCCTTAACCCTCTGCACCACCGCTCAGACCCTTAAAAGAGATGGTAATTTCGGAGTATTTAAATCCCCCAAAGATCAACACCTCCCAAGAGCACCAGAGCAAGTGAGGGGTCATTTAGACGTTAATTTCATCAAGTCCCTGTTAATATGGGAAGACACAGTGTCTCTGCTTAAGGCACAACTCTCCTAAACACGAGAGTTAAGTATACAACTTTAGAACACTTTCCCACCAGGAGACTCGAGGGTTCGAGTCTCCTGGTGGGAAAGTGTTCTAAAGTTGTATACTTAACTCTCGTGTTTAGGAGAGTTGTGCCTTAAGCAGAGACACTGTGTCTTCCCATATTAACAGGGACTTGATGAAATTAACGTCTAAATGACCCCTCACTTGCTCTGGTGCTCTTGGGAGGTGTTGATCTTTGGGGGATTTAAATACTCCGAAATTACCATCTCTTTTAAGGGTCTGAGCGGTGGTGCAGAGGGTTAAGGCGTACCTGTTATGCCAGTTGCTGGAAGGCTTCTGTGCTGGCTAGGGTTCGAGTCTCCTGGTGGGAAAGTGTTCTAAAGTTGTATACTTAACTCTCGTGTTTAGGAGAGTTGTGCCTTAAGCAGAGACACTGTGTCTTCCCATATTAACAGGGACTTGATGAAATTAACGTCTAAATGACCCCTCACTTGCTCTGGTGCTCTTGGGAGGTGTTGATCTTTGGGGGATTTAAATACTCCGAAATTACCATCTCTTTTAAGGGTCTGAGCGGTGGTGCAGAGGGTTAAGGCGTACCTGTTATGCCAGTTGCTGGAAGGCTTCTGTGCTGGCTAGGGTTCGAGTCTCCTGGTGGGAAAGTGTTCTAAAGTTGTATACTTAACTCTCGTGTTTAGGAGAGTTGTGCCTTAAGCAGAGACACTGTGTCTTCCCATATTAACAGGGACTTGATGAAATTAACGTCTAAATGACCCCTCACTTGCTCTGGTGCTCTTGGGAGGTGTTGATCTTTGGGGGATTTAAATACTCCGAAATTACCATCTCTTTTAAGGGTCTGAGCGGTGGTGCAGAGGGTTAAGGCGTACCTGTTATGCCAGTTGCTGGAAGGCTTCTGTGCTGGCTAGGGTTCGAGTCTCCTGGTGGGAAAGTGTTCTAAAGTTGTATATATATATATATATATATATTCGTTTGACTTTATATTTTTCGTAGATATAACATCGAATTCTGACCCCTATGGAGCTCGTCTTAAATTTCATGACAGAGTACACACATGCTGCCTGTTTCATCTCAGATCTTAATTGCTCGTAATTTACGTTTAGTAAAATTGTACACCGACATTGTCATTATTTTTATTGCAGCTCTTCCACCAAAACAAACATATCTATGATCCCTCTATGATCCTATTTTGTTGTCCATTTCCATGTGGAAATGGAAATATTTCCAAATGGAAATAAACTCAATACATTTATGTTTGTCAGAAGAAATTCCAAAACATTATTGCTTCGGGTAGGTTCAGTAACAAACTGTGTCAGGGAGCAATCTTCAATCACTTTCAGGAATTCTCCTGCCACTGTATGTGTATGTGTATATACTCTTCCACCACAAATTAAGGTCTCCAACGACACACACATTATGGTATCTGTTATATCCCTTGACTTCTGGGTATGGTTCCTCTGTTGCAGTGATTAGAAAATATAGGAATATACGGCCTTGCCTACTTAAGTGTCTAGGAGAAACAAATGAAGCCACTGCTTCATTAACAAAGCAATACACTTAAAGTAAGGGTAACAAGAACATACAAATATATAAATGGAGATACAGGCAGCCAGAAATATTAATGCATCAGAATACAACACAATATCCTTATACAAACACTGATCAATATATTACAACTTAAATGGATATATAGGTAATGCACATAATGGTCTAACCAGGAAATCAACTAATGTTACTGAACAATAACAGGGACACAGACTTAACTCCACAACATGTCCACGCCAGCCAGTTCTACCTACGCGACTGCGTTGCTGGAGCATGCATGGCGTGGGTCGGCTACAAGTTACCAACTAAAAAGCCCACATTAACCTCTAGATACTCTGCTATTAGATAGTAATACTAAATAACATAATTATAGCTAACTTATATGTTTATAACGTTGCTAAATGTGTAAATAAGATATTAAGTACAATCAATAAGCAGAAAATAATTACAAGGTTGAATCAGTGACGCTAGCTGGATACACTGTACGCATACTGGACAACCCGTTCTCGTAAATTTAATAAGTCAATATTGACTTATTAAATATGTGCATAGGTGACATACTTAACATAATAGATACCCTTAAAAAGATTCATAGCAAACACCGACCTTACCTAACCTTGTTAGTATCTTAAGATAAGCATCTTATTGCTTCGTAATTACAATTATTACCTAACCTATAATAGGTATTGGTTAAGTAGTAATTGTAATTACGAAGCAATAAGATGCTTATCTTAAGATACTAACAAGGTTAGGTAAGGTCGGTGTTTTCTATGAATCTTTTTAAGGGTATCTATTATGTTTAGTATATCACCTATGCACGTAGTTAATAAGTCAATATTGACTTTACGAATTTGCGAGAACGGGTTGTACTGGAACATCCCAAATATGGTCATCCCCCCCCCCCCGAGACGCCACTGTGTCCCCCCACAGGAATGAACATGCAATAGCCTTAACCAAATATTCAATACAGGCACACTACAGCATGCTATATTTTAATCAAACATATATATACTGGAACATAACTGGATGCAATGTTTATTTAAATAACTGAGGAAAGAAAATAATTGACACACATATTTATCATGATGAATGTTAGAATCAAATATATGGAGTCATAACATCCCTCCCGGTCCTTAAAGAAAAATTAAATTAACTGAAGGTTAATTTCATTTTTTGACTACATAAGGTTATAGCATTGAGTACTCCAACAACATAAAATCAATGTATAAAACAATCAATTAAATGAAACAAATGAAATAACCGAAAGATAAAGGCATCCTCATGTATAGAACAATTCACATTAGGGCACTGCAATGGTGAATCTCCTGGATAAGGCATAGGCAATTACATTTTGCCTTCCAGGGATATGTCTAATTACTATGTTGAATTCTTGTAAAATCAAAGACCACCTAAGAATTCTTTGGTTCTTACATTTCATGGAGTTAATAAATGTCAGGGGATTATGATCTGTGTGTATGACAACTTGATTACCTGACAGGTATGTTTAAAACTTCTTAACTGCCAAAATCAAACAAAGAGCTTCCTTCTCTACCACAGAATAATTAGTTTGTGCCTTATCAAATTTACGAGAATAGTAGTATACAGGATGCTCTAAATCATCTGGTCCTACCTGGAAAAGAACCACACCTGCTTCTAGATCCGAATGCGTCTATGTGCATTATAAATGGCTTATCAAATTGTGGACTGGCTAATACAGGTGACGTTGAGAGAATTCCTTTCAACTTCTGAAAAGAGTTCTGACACTCCTGTGTCCACTTGAACTTTACCTGCTTTCTAAGAAGATTAGTTATAGGTGCAGCCACAATGGAAAAATCCTTACAATATCTTCTATAATATGCACACATCCCAATAAACATCTGCACAGATTTCTTGCTCGTTAGTACTGGGTAATCCACGATTGCCAGGGTCTTGTCTTGCAACGGGACTATCTTACCTTGTCCGATTTCATGTCCCAAGTAAATTATTGTTCCTTTAGCCCTGTGTCACGTGGGGGTGGGCGGTCCGGGGCTCTGCTAACACTCGGCCGCTAGGGGCTCAAAGGGCCCAAATACTCAGCCCCTCCGACTCCCTGGATTCACCGGAGTCTCCTTGGTCACACAAGATAGGACCAACAATGCCCACCTCCGCAGGTCTTTGCTTCCACCACAAAGGGGTGCCACTGATTCACCCTGGAAGCCCTTCAGTCAACCACGGGGAAACTGCTGTTAACAGTTCCGGCCTAGACCCGTGGGGGAGTGAAGGAAGACTCAGGCTTACCTATAACCATAACCTCCCTGAGTCTTGCCTGCCAGACAAAAAAAAAAAGGTTGCAGGAACTCCTTTCCCGCCTGTCTTCTCTATCTTCCTCTTAGCAAGGTCGCCAGCTGGGTTATTATATCTGCACCCCAGCAATGCAGTTCAGTGGGTGTATCATATATCGTTTGTAGCCAGAAATGTATGCTCAAGAGAAATATCACAAATGGAGGCACACTCAAACACAGTAATAAAATGTGTGGATTTACTGACGCAAATTACATGAACACACACACACAATCACAAGTAATACATGAATATGGAATATGGGTAATGAGTCTGGAGATCGTCAGCCTCTTCTTCCACGACCTCCAACTCTCCTTCAACTGGGCAGGAAGACAGGAGTCTCACACTCTCACAGGAGGGCCTCTTCACCACGTCGGCACCTCTTCTTCACTGTCCTGCCATCCATACACACTGTCCTCTCTGACAGTCCTGGACCCAAGCTGCATTGCAGCCTATTCTACTATTAAAGTAATAAAGTATTGCTGCCACATACACAAGTAAATATTGTGGCCTAACTAGCCTACTCATACAAGGGGTGATGGGAGGGAAAATGATCTACCTTACACTCCTGGCTCACGACGCCTGTCCCTCGATGGTGTGAGGGTCCCACGCTTCCTTGGGTCGATCCTCGACGATCCAGGGCGTTCCACAGGTCCTCAGGTGTCGTGAAGCCTTCGCGTCGTCTCCGTTCCAATCCCTGCGATTCAGCTGCCCCAATCCTGGTTCATCGATGGGCGCTGAGCTAGTCTCTATTTTTTCCCACACTCGCCTCTCCCACAGGGCGTCGCTCCTTGTCCTAGGCACTGTGTCGTCCTTCCAAGATTCTCAGTGGATGTGACCCCAGTCACAGCTAGCTTGCTCGCCCACCTTCCAGACCTCAACGTCCAACCAGCGGGGCCGCCCCAGCGTCGTCGCCGACTATTTTCCAAGTTTGGGCACTTCTCTGCTCACTGAACTTGGTTCCTCTTTGCTTCCCAGAAGCGCAGGGTCTCCAATAACTATGGTGGGCAACGAAGGCCAGCTCAATCCACTGAACAAGGCTTGCAGAGCCTCCAATCCTTGAGAGCAGACCGAGGCGCGTCCTGTCGCTTCCACGGTCAGTACAACTCTCACGTTGGCGCCGCCCGGGGCACTCGGTGACGTCATGGCGGGCCCTGATTTGTCGCCCGCGACCTACGTCGACCAATCCGCGATCGGCATAGCGTCCCTTCCACAAGGTCATATCTGCCTTAGGGGATACTGTTTCATTTTATAACAGGGCGCCAATTTTCCTTATTTACAACTTATAATATAACCTCCTTCCATTAAATGGCAGCCGGTCTGGTCGCCACATACATCATTAGACTCCCTGAACCTCAGAGAATCAGTAGGGAGAGCTGATATGACTCTTTAAGCCGGCAAACGAAAGAAATAGGAGAGGGCACCGTAACATACCCCCCCCCTTAAAATAAGAGTCATATCGGAAGAGCAGCACTCAAGAGGGCAATCTATACTCTTGCTCCCTCCGTTCCTGAAGTGTCACTCCTCCAGTTGGTGACGTGGCTCGTACCACCTTGCCAGTCACTTGCCTCATTGTATCTCCACCTCGCATAGTACCGGGTGTGATGGGTGTTCCCTGAACACCTACAAGAAATCCTCTCTCCGTGCCTACGAGTGTACTCCCACGGCTCGTTACCACTGTAAGATTCAGTGCATGCAGCGCCTCCACCGCGTCGTGCACTCCGAGATAGTCTTGCATTTCCATTGCGTCCTACAGGTACTCCATGTTTCCTCCCATGATCTCCTCTTCGCCAATCTTCTCTCTTCTCGGTTCCTCTTCTCCCGTAGGTGCGTTGTCTCCTCACAGTGGCACTTGTAACCTGTACTCCATCCAGCAGCTCCCTCTCTTCCACACTAGGCTTTTGCGATGGCCCAATGCCCCTCTGGTTAGGCTGGCGCCTACCCTGGGTGTACCTATTCCCTGCTTTCTTCGTATTGCCTTTCCTATACCACTCGCTCCTTCGTTCCCGACGAACATCTTCACTCCTCCATGAGATTTTCTTCCCTGCAGACGTCTTCTTCGGTTCGTGGTTGGGCTCTTCCACCTCCCTGTGGCTCACCTCACCACGGTGGTTCATCTTGCACCTACCACTATTCATCTGGCTGGCATAGGGTGCACTGCGTCGTGGTTCCTCCACTCTGCCCCTCACTGCCGTTCGCTCATCCACTGAGCTTACTTTATTCACGTTTCTGTATGGAGGGAGTGCGGTCTGCAGCCTCTTCACCGCCCCAGGCGTTTGTACAGCTGCTCCTCGCCACTCCTCCACACGCATCATCAGGCTTAGTCGGAGGTCTTCGTCGGGGTTTTCCACTACCTCCGACGACCTCTCTGCACACTCGCCCACGTTGTCGTCGTCTCTGGCGACGTTTTCCCTGTCGAAGTCGGCTTCCTCACTATTATTTGGAGCGACTGATACCTCACCTGGCAGGGTTGTACCGCTGCTTGAAACATAGGCACTCCTGGCCCAATCGGGTTGTATCCTGCCTCCTCCGAGGTCATTACCCAGCACCATCTGTACATGCTCTAGGGGTAACTTAGGGGCTACAGCTACTATAGCTTTCTCGACTCCGCAGTCGGCAATCAGCTGTACTTCGTGAAGTGGCAACCTGTATTCCTCCCCCACACTGCGTATCCTCACCACTCCCACAGGTGAATCATTAAATTCCTTGGGGAGAATACTCCTGGTCACCATACTTATGTCAGCACCCGTATCTCGAAGCACGGCAACCTCCACTGGGTCTGACTTTCCAAACTTCACGTTGGCCCCGAAAACGAAGGGATGTTCACCCAACTTCATTTCCCAACCATTCACGTTGGGTCCACTATAATATGGGGTGTGAACAAACACTCTCTCCTCTTCCAACATTAATCCTACATTCCTTTGGTGCTCCTCACACTCGCGGGCATAATGTCCTCTCACACCACAGTTGTAGCATCGGCCACCTCCCCTGGGCGGCCACTCGCTAGTCATTCTGGCGGTACCACTTGCAGACGTCCCCTGTGTCCTCCTTGGACTCCTTGTCGTCGTATCCGGGACTGCAGCACTTGCTCCCGAGTTAGGTCCACTGCTCACAGCTTGGGGCTTCCTCCCTGCGTCTCTTGAGCTCTTGAACCACGTTACTTCATCGGGCACACTACTCTTGGGAGAGTCCCCACCCGTCCTCGCTCCTCCTGAACTCCTAAGGTTCCCTCCCGACCTGGGGTAAGGCGAGTGTCTGGGCGGCCCCTCCTTCCTGATATGTAGTGCCTCCTCCAGCATGTCGGCTCGATCCGCTGCAGCCTTCAGGTCCCTAATACCTGCTTCTCTCAACCTTACTCGCAACTCAGGATGGAGCACCGACATGAACTTCTCCATCACTATCAGTCGTTTGATATCATCCACCGACTCCGCTTCCTCCGCCTTCAACCATCGTAGGAATTTCCGTTCCATATCCCTGGCGGTCTCGGCGTAAGTCTTTCCCGACGCTCTTGTACACTCTCTGAACCGCTTCCGGTACATCTCCGGAGTCAGCCGGAATGAGTGGAGAACCGCATTCTTAATCGCGTCATAACTAGTACACTCCTCTAGGTCCAGCATGTTATAGGCTTCCCGGGCCTCACCAGTCAACCTGCCCTGGACCAGAGCAGCCCAATCATCTTCCGGCCACTCCTTCAGAGTTGCTATCCGTTCAAAGTGTTCGAAGAACGCCTCAGCCTCTTGTGGTTCGAACGTAGGTAAGTCACGTTCCCTTACCTTGAGGTCATCCCGCCGTGCAGGTAGTGAGGGCAGACCACGTTCAACGCGACGCAATTCGACTTCTTTCTTTGCCCTTATCTCCTCCAGTCGCAGTTGTCTCTCTCCTTCTTCCCGCTGCAGCCGAGCTTCTCGCTCCTCTCGCTGCAGCTCAGCCGCACGTTCCTCTCGCTGCAGCTCAGCCGCACGTTCCTCTCGCTGCAGCTCAGCCGCACGTTCCTCTCGCTGCAGCTCAGCCGCACGTTCCTCTCGCTGCAGCTCAGCCGCACGTTCCTCTCGCTGCAGCTCAGCCGCACGTTCCTCTCGCTGCAGCTCAGCCGCACGTTCCTCTCGCTGCATTTGCGCTTCTCTCTCCTCTCGTCGCAGCTGGGCTTCCAGTTGCATCTTCATTATTTCCAGTTGCAGGCTCCTCTTACTACAGCTGGACCTTCCACTGCTCCCATGTTCACTGTGAATTCTCTCCACACTGGTAGGCGCTTGGGGAGGCCCTAGTCGGGACGGTTCACCTTGCGACGGCTCTCCTCGGGACAGCTCCTCTTGAGATGGCTCCTCTCCCGTCGCTCCCTCTCGAGCTGTGAGCTGTGCCATGATCTCTATCCTTCGCTCCGCTACCTTAGTCGTCCTCAACCTGATCCCAAAGTGGTTTGCCACTTGTTGGAGCTGGGCCTTGGTACACTCTTCCAAAATTCTCTCGTCCCTTGTGTCAATAAATTTCTTTACTTTGTCTTCCTCCATCTCTATATCATCAAGCATACACGACAGCACAGACAAGTTAGTAGGCACTAATTTCACCGTTCCAGTCCCTTAGCTGGTTGAGTAACAGTACCACCGAATTCACTGGCCACACTGTATTAGTACCCTGGCAACACTTGTCTTGAAATTTGGTCCACACTGTAGCTTGATCCACGCTTCCTGGCGAAGTTCCCAGTTCTTGGCTACTGGGGTTCGAATCCTGGCAAGGTCGCCAGTTCTCTTGTCACGTGGGGGTGGGCGGTCCGGGGCTCTGCTAACACTCGGCCGCTAGGGGCTCAAAGGGCCCAAATACTCAGCCCCTCCGACTCCCTGGATTCACCGGAGTCTCCTTGGTCACACAAGATAGGACCAACAATGCCCACCTCCGCAGGTCTTTGCTTCCACCACAAAGGGGTGCCACTGATTCACCCTGGAAGCCCTTCAGTCAACCACGGGGAAACTGCTGTTAACAGTTCCGGCCTAGACCCGTGGGGGAGTGAAGGAAGACTCAGGCTTACCTATAACCATAACCTCCCTGAGTCTTGCCTGCCAGACAAAAAAAAAAAGGTTGCAGGAACTCCTTTCCCGCCTGTCTTCTCTATCTTCCTCTTAGCAAGGTCGCCAGCTGGGTTATTATATCTGCACCCCAGCAATGCAGTTCAGTGGGTGTATCATATATCGTTTGTAGCCAGAAATGTATGCTCAAGAGAAATATCACAAATGGAGGCACACTCAAACACAGTAATAAAATGTGTGGATTTACTGACGCAAATTACATGAACACACACACACAATCACAAGTAATACATGAATATGGAATATGGGTAATGAGTCTGGAGATCGTCAGCCTCTTCTTCCACGACCTCCAACTCTCCTTCAACTGGGCAGGAAGACAGGAGTCTCACACTCTCACAGGAGGGCCTCTTCACCACGTCGGCACCTCTTCTTCACTGTCCTGCCATCCATACACACTGTCCTCTCTGACAGTCCTGGACCCAAGCTGCATTGCAGCCTATTCTACTATTAAAGTAATAAAGTATTGCTGCCACATACACAAGTAAATATTGTGGCCTAACTAGCCTACTCATACAAGGGGTGATGGGAGGGAAAATGATCTACCTTACACTCCTGGCTCACGACGCCTGTCCCTCGATGGTGTGAGGGTCCCACGCTTCCTTGGGTCGATCCTCGACGATCCAGGGCGTTCCACAGGTCCTCAGGTGTCGTGAAGCCTTCGCGTCGTCTCCGTTCCAATCCCTGCGATTCAGCTGCCCCAATCCTGGTTCATCGATGGGCGCTGAGCTAGTCTCTATTTTTTCCCACACTCGCCTCTCCCACAGGGCGTCGCTCCTTGTCCTAGGCACTGTGTCGTCCTTCCAAGATTCTCAGTGGATGTGACCCCAGTCACAGCTAGCTTGCTCGCCCACCTTCCAGACCTCAACGTCCAACCAGCGGGGCCGCCCCAGCGTCGTCGCCGACTATTTTCCAAGTTTGGGCACTTCTCTGCTCACTGAACTTGGTTCCTCTTTGCTTCCCAGAAGCGCAGGGTCTCCAATAACTATGGTGGGCAACGAAGGCCAGCTCAATCCACTGAACAAGGCTTGCAGAGCCTCCAATCCTTGAGAGCAGACCGAGGCGCGTCCTGTCGCTTCCACGGTCAGTACAACTCTCACGTTGGCGCCGCCCGGGGCACTCGGTGACGTCATGGCGGGCCCTGATTTGTCGCCCGCGACCTACGTCGACCAATCCGCGATCGGCATAGCGTCCCTTCCACAAGGTCATATCTGCCTTAGGGGATACTGTTTCATTTTATAACAGGGCGCCAATTTTCCTTATTTACAACTTATAATATAACCTCCTTCCATTAAATGGCAGCCGGTCTGGTCGCCACATACATCATTAGACTCCCTGAACCTCAGAGAATCAGTAGGGAGAGCTGATATGACTCTTTAAGCCGGCAAACGAAAGAAATAGGAGAGGGCACCGTAACACCTGCTACGTTTATTTACATTTACAGTTAGATTAGCATGTCGTAACACTGCAAACAATTGTTTCAAACTAGAAATATGGCCTTCCCAACACTTACTTAAAATCACAATAACATCTAAGTATGCTCTACAATCTGGCACATCTTTTAGTAAGGAATTCATCAACTTTTGAAAAGTTGCTGTAGCATTTCTCAATCTAAATGGCATCACATTAAATTCAAATACTCCATCAGGGGTGATAAAAGCTGTCACTTCCCTAGCAAAGTTAGTAAGTGGTATCTGGTGATACCACTTAGATAAGTCTAGTTTTGATAAATATTTAGCATGACCAATCTGGTCAATGCAGTTTTCTAACAAAGTGGGTATACATCAACTACAGTTACCTTGTTTAACTTCCTATAGTCCACTACTAACCGCCATTTTCCATCTGGTTTTGGTACCACTAAACACGGTGAACTCCAAGTGCTCTGACTGGGTCGAATGAATCCATGGTGAAGAAGATAATCAACTTCCTCCTGGATGATACGTCGTTTCTCGGGGGTCACTCGATAAGGGTGTAGCCGAATTGGAGTTACTTCTGTCAGTTGAACATCATGAGTAATGAGAGGTGTCTGAGTGGGGACCTCCCCAAACAAGTGGGAAAACGTCTTCAAAAGGTCCTGGAACTCTGCTCTCTGTTCATCCTGCAAATGACACAACAATTCTTCCCCGGAACTGTTATTAGATAAAAGAGGATTACCATCTTCCCCTACAACAATTGTCTCCTCAGGGTTTACCTCCTCATTAACACAGCAAGCCACAATACTGGGCCCACAATAAGCCTTCAAACGATTCACATGCACAATCATGGACTGACGGGTATGTTTGGGGCTACAGATTTTATAGGTAAGTTCACCGAGACGTTTTACCACTCGATAAGGTCCTCCAGACTAGTGTGCCATGGAAGTTACCATACGAGGCTTCAAGACCATTACTAAATCTCCTGATTCAAAAACTCGGAGTTTGGCCTTGAACCGCTTATCATGCCGCTCCTTCATTACCTGTTGTGCCTCGCCCAGATGTTGTAACGCCAACTCCTTCGTTCGAGACAGCTTGCTCTTCACATCCTTCAGGTATCTTTCACTCTGCCTAGCAGTTACATCTCCCAACATTTTCTCCTGCAACATTTTTAAGGGTCCTCTCACCTGATGTCCAAACACAAGATCAAATGGGGAGCAGCCGAGGGCCATGTGCAATCCATCCCTGGCAGCATATAGTACAAATGGTTAATTGTCATCCCAATGTCTGGGTGAATCTTCCCCAGTTGTTTCTAACATCTGTTTGAGGGTTTGGTGAAACCGCTCGATCCTCCCCTTGACTCTGAGGATGGTAAGGACTAGTGAAGTTATGTTGTATTCCAAAAGAACAACAAAATGTTTTTAAAGTTGTGGAACAAAAATTGTTCCCATTATCAGTTTGAATGATACCGGGCATACCAAATAACAAATAATGAGAAAACCCATTCCAAGTTCCTTATAAGTGTAGAAGCCCCAATGTTACACAAGGCATATGCTTCAGGGAACCTGGTGGTCATACATAGGATAGTAAACATAAACATATTTCCTGATTTAGTTCGGGGTAAGGGACCGACACAATCCAACACCACATGTGTAAAAGGCTCCTCTGGCACTACAATAGGGTGTAAGGGTGCTCATGGAACAGTCTGGTTAGGTTTACCAACTGCTTGACATACAACACAATTGTGACAATATCTGACCACATCCTTTTCGAGTTTTGGTCAATAGAAAAACTTGTATATTCAACCCGTTCTCGCACTTTCTTACAGTCAATATTGACTTATTAACTACGTGCATATGTGACATACTAAACATACTAGTTTACCTTGAAAAGCTTCATAGAAAACACCGACCTTACCTAACCTTCTTAGTATGTTAAGATAAGCATCTTATTGCTACGTAATTACAATTATTACTTAACCTATACCTATAATAGGTTAAGTAATAATTGTAATTACGAAACAATAAGATGCTTTTCTTAACATACTAAGAAGGTTAGGTAAGGTCGGTGTTTTCTATGAAGCTTTTCAAGGTAAACTAGCATGTTTAGTATGTCACATATGCAAGTATTTAATAAGTCAATATTGACTATACGAAAGTGCGAGAACGGGTTGATATATTTTATGATACATATTGGAAATCACTTGGTGACCTCCCATCAGGTCATCATGGGCAGCTTGCAATACCTGTTCCCTATACTCCTTGGGTACGACGAGCTGGGTCCTAGACTCACAATCATCTGACAAGGGAGTTCCTGGTGGTCTCCATCGTCTCATCAAACATCGATCATTGAAGTAGCAACCAGTGCTCTCGTCCAAAGTATCAATAGTGTCAGCTGCTTCTGTTTAACATTCAGCTAGACTGGGATCAGTACTCTGCAACTCACTCAAGGTCTGGGACTCAACAGCTGGAGTGAGCGGGCAAGGAACTGGTACCTGGGCCACCTCTTCCAGACCATCCTCTGGGTCAGAATAAATTAGGGCTTTGGCACCAGCGTCACTCTCGACGTCTGCGTGAGCTAAGAATGTATCCCACAAGGTCCACCACCACCTCCCTGTCAGAAGGGGTCCTGGCCTCGACAACATCCACCTTGGGAGTCACAGGATTTACCTCACCCTGCTTACCCATGAATCTGATCACAACACAGGCTGAATAGATGACACCATCATCCGCATCCGGTTGAGCCAGCACACAACTAGGGTTAGTAAATATGATAGGACACTCTGTCCCACTAACTTGACACTTGTCAAAATCATTACCCACAATAACATCAACCCCAGGGATGGACAACTGCTCACTAACTGCTACAGTGCACCAACCTGGTGTAATAGTTGATTTCAGGCGAATTTTAAGGACATGACCTCCAATACCTTGCAATAATACTACCTGACCAGTGTCTTCTGTGCTAACATCAGCAAGAGCACGGTGAGAGATTAGAGATTGGGAAGCACCAGTGTCCCTCAATAACTGCACTGGCTTCCAGCTTCCACTTGTACAAAGTAAGGTACCCGAATATAGGTATATAGTCATATAGTCATCCAATTGTTCATGACTGGAACAACATTATAATTAATTGCTTGCGACCCCCGTCTCATAATCAGACCGGTAGGTCTCAACTCAGGGTGCAAGAAATAACAGGAATTAACCACATGACCTCTTCTCCTGCAATGCGTGCAATATCTGCCAGTGGTCGAAACAACCGAACCAACTGCAGGTTTAGACACATTGTTTGAGGGTGACAACCCTGTCTGCTGTTTCTCAATCTTTGGCTTTACAGGAGAAGAGTTCAGGGGAGTAGGTGAGTTAACTGGTCTGGCCTGGAAAACATGAGATTTAGGAACATGACAATTACTCCTAGAATTATAATTATTAGATTGTGCTCGAGAAGACACCTTAGTGAGTAATTCGTGTTCGTCTGCTAGCTTGGCTAGTTTCATAATGTCATTGGTCTGTTTATGTTCAGCTATAAACAAGGTTAATTTCTCTGATAGACAACCTAAAATCTCCTCTGTCACTATGACGTTTCTCAAAGTTTCAAAATTCGTAATGGAAAGTGCTTTTACCCATCTATCAAAATGATTAATTTTAACACTTGCAAAATCAGAAATGGTCTGATCATGTGCTCTCTTTATACCTCTAAATTTCTGTCTATGGGCCTCTGGAATCTGCTGGTATTCATTTAAGATGCTCTGTTGGACAAATTTAAAGTAAAAAGAATTAGCAGCAGGAAGAGATGCAATAATTTCCTGGGTTTTCCCTTTAAATTGTTCTTGCATAATGGCAACCCATTGATCCACAGGCCAATTCATACTGACTGCTGACTTCTGGAAATGCAAAACAAAAAAATTCTGGGTCCTCCTCATTGAATTGAGGCAAATCAACATTTTTCCTACACTTTAAAGAACTATCAGTACCATCTTTATGATTACTAGTGTTACCATGCCCTGCTGCAATTATCTGTTTCTCAAGTCTGTTTTTACTTATTGCTATATTCTGTTGAATTTCCAATTGCTGCCGCCTAACTTCCTCTAGTTGCAACTGAGCTTCAATTCTTCTGCTCTGTGCTTCGAGTTCTGCTTGTTTTTGCTGGTTCTGAGCCTCAAAGCATCTGTTGCTGAGTCTCCAACTCCAGCTGTTTTTGGCGATTCTGCATCTCCAACCTCTGTTTCTCTCCTTCTAACTTAGCCATCTCTAGCTTAAATTCCATCTCTAACTTTAGAATTGCTACCTGGTTACTTGACTCGTCTTCTAACTTCTCTAACCACTCCTTGTCAAGTTTCTCCTCCTCCACCAAGTGTGTGACAATGACTCTTACTAGCTGAGCCTTTAACATTCTCCTGTAAACTGTCAGCTTTAATTTATCAGCCATGTACAACAACCCAAACTTCTTCAAGTCTTTAATTTCACCAAAAATTGGATGCTCCACCAACGCAGCAACTTGTTCCTCCATTGTCAGCTAAATTAACACAACTAGCAATTACAACAACACTGAAGGTTTGCTTGGCCCCTGCCACAAGCTGTACACTTACCTCAATCGTGAAGAGTTGAGAAAACTTCCACAAGTCGGTCGGCCGAGCGGACAGCACGCGGGACTTGTGATCCTGTGGTCCTGGGTTCGATCCCAGGCGCCGGCGAGAAATAATGGGCAGAGTTTCTTTCACCCTATGCCCCTGTTACCTAGCAGTAAAATAGGTACCTGGGTGTTAGTCAACTGTCACGGGCTGCTTCCTGGGGGTGGAGACCTGGTCGAGGACCGGGCCGTGGGAACAATAAAAAGCCCCGAAATCATCTTAAGATAACTTAAGATTAAGGAAGCAGCTCAGAATGAACAGAGAAATGGTACACAGGCTTGGTTGTGTATCACTAGTTAACCCACACAGTACCTAGGAAGGCATTAACAATTAATATCATGCACCACTATTTTTTACCTTACATTACGGGAAACAACGATCCCGGACATAGGCCCTCATTTTGTTACGTCCCTTGATCTCTGGGTATGGTTCCTCTGTTGCAGTGGTTTGAAAATATAGGATAATACGGCCTTGCCTACTTAAGTGTCTAGGAGAAACAAATGAAGCCACTGCTTAATTAACAAAGCAATACACTTAAAGTAAGGGTAACAAGAACATACAAATATATAAATGGAGATACAGGCAGCCAGAAATATTAATGCATCAGAATACAACACAATATCCTTATACAAACACTGATCAATATATTACAACTTAAATGGATAGATGGGTAATGCACATAATGGTCTAACCAGGAAATCAACTAATGTTACTGAACAATAACAGGGACACAGACTTAACTCCACAACATGTCCACGCCAGCTAGTTCTACCTACGCGACTGCGTTGCTGGAGCATGCATGGCGTGGGTCGGCTACAAGTTACCAACTAAAAAGCCCACATTAACCTCTAGATACTCTATTATTAGATAGTAATACTAAAGAACATAATTATAGCTAACTTATATGTATATAGCATTGCTAAATGTGTAACTAAGAAATTAAGTGCAATCAATAAGCAGAAAATTATTACAAGGGTGAATCAGTGACGCTAGCTGGATACACTGCATGCATTACTGGAACATCCCAAATATGGTCATCCCCCCTCCCCTGAAACGCCACTGTCTCCCCCTACAGGAATGAACATGCAATAGCCTTAACCAAATATTCAATACAGACACACTACAGCATGCTACATTTAAATCAAACATATATATACTGGAACATAACTGGATGCAATGTTTATTTAAGTAACTGAGTAAAGAAAAAAAAGACACCCATATTTATCATGATGAATGTAAGAATCAAATATATGGATTCGTAACAGTATCCTAATACCATTTGTATTTCTTCACAGTTTTGGTTTACATATTGACTCATTATGATGTTCGTCCTTCGGATGCGAAGATGACCATGACTTCAGTATATTAGGTCGAAGACTGTGTCAGATGATGGAGTATGAGACCAATCTGGGTCCAGAAGGCTCGCCCACACACGGGACATATATGGACAGGTGTTACTGCAGAGGTGGAGGTGGCTCTAGCTTTGCGTGAATCGCATTTCTTCTGGGCCTCTGCAGAGGAAATTTGCATTTTTTGCCACTGGGCCTTTGTGGTGATTTTGCTGTTTTTAGTTGGATCGTCTTGAGCAAGCGAATCCCAAGAATTTATGCCAATGTCCAGGTCTTTGAAGGTCTTCTTGAGGCAGTCCTTAAATAGTTTCTTTACCCCCCCCCCCCTCCAAGTGTGTTTTCCTTGCATAACGCACCATACAGCAGCTGTTTAGGCAATCAGCTAACAGGCATTCTGACAACGTGGCCTTCCCATCTGGACTGAGTTTTCAGTAGAAGGGTGAAGACTCTGGGAATACCGACCCCACCCAGGACCTCCGTGTTTGCGATTTTGTCCTGTCACCTGCTGTGGAGAGAGCTCCAGTGAAAATTATTTTATGTTTGGCGTGTCTGCTGTTTACACTCCAGGTCTCGCTGGGGTAAAGAAGGGTGGCGAGTACCACTGAACGGTAGACCTTCAGTTTAGTGGTAAGGCTGAGGCCCCTCCGCTCCAGACATTCTCACGGTATCTTCCAAAGGCAGCGCTGGCCTTGGCGATCCTGTTGTTGACTTCTGCATCTATGTTCACCGCTCTTCAGAGTATGGTGCCAAGATGGGCGAAGTTGTCAACTGCCTGCAGGTTCTGCTCCTTGACAGTGATGTGTGGTTCTTGGTCGGGTATTCTAAGCGCGGGTTGGTACACATCTTCAGTGTTTTTGGTGCTGATGATGAGACCGAAGTTGTCGCAGACTCGCGAGAAGCCGTATATTTCGTGCTACATCATTTGCTCTGTGCTGGCGTTGAGGGCGCTGTCATTAGCGAAGAGGAAATCTCTTATGACAGCTTCCTTCACCTGTGTAACGGCCCGTAGGCGCGTGAGGTTAAACAGCCTAACGTCAGTCCTGTATATGTTGGGTATTCCATCCTGGCAATCACAGAAGGCATCAGAGAGCATGACCGAGAATACCACGCTGAAGATTGTTTGGGCGCAAACGCAGCCCTGCTTAACACTGTTCGTCACTGGGATGGCTTTTGACTCATTAATACCTGTGTGTCTGCATATTATTTATAAAAGCAGATTCTGTTACTCTCATTCACGTTTACCCATTTGGTTTCTGTATGAGTCTGAGTTGATCTCTCTGATCCTACTCTTCATATTCAGTTCCACTTAGCAACTCCGTCTTTCTTTCTTTGTTTTCTGTCAATATATAACAACATATTTTTATATAATATTTATTGATGACTATTTTTTTTTTATTTATATGTATAACAGTTCTTACATTATTTTAAAGCCACTAGCGAACACAACGTTTCAGACAGGTCCTTAATCTTAATTTTCCCCAGAATACGACCCGCCAAATCGTTTAACAACCAGTTACCCAATCACTGATATGTGAACAGCGGCGTACAGTTAAGGATTGGCGTCTAGTCAAGCCTCCCTGGTCAAAATGCGAACCCTGGCCAAATCGCTCGCAACGCCTGACAGCTGACAGGCGAAGATATTCTGCCTGCGTCGGATATCGCAGGCGGCGAATATTCGGTGATATTCCATTTTATGCTAAATCTGATTTCCTTGTGATCACTGTTTCCTAGCTCAGTTCCTATTTCGGTGATATTTATTTCTGTCCCTGTTAATTAACACTAAGTCTGTTATCTTCATATGTTGGCTCCTTAATAAGGTACCTTAAAGAAGCAAATCTGACAAATCGTCTGTCAGTATTCCCCGTTTTGATGATCCAGTTCATTCCATTAAAATTAAAATTACCCATAACAAAAACAGTCTTTGACCTAGATACTCTAAATCTTTGCTTCCTATTTGCCGAGTGGTAGTGGCATGTATCTAATTATACATATTATATTATTATTATTACCCTCTTTGATACTACATTTTAAACTTTCGCTGACATATACGGCTCCTCTTCGTCGACTTCTATTCTGTCTATCCGTGTTAAATAATTTTAGTCTCTATATTTGATATTCAGCTAATAGTTCCATGTTTTCTCCTTTCATCCACATTTCGGTTACGACAAAAATATATAGTGTTTCTTTGGGGTCAAGAGAATTTAAATCCTATATATTGTTTCTAAGGCTCTTAGTGTTTTATAATACACCTTAAAGGTAAGGTTATGTTGAGACCCTTCTCCATCTCTGTTCTTTTTACCAAAAACGTTTTTCCCTGCCAACACCTGCTTTTATTGCCTCCTTTCCCCAAACCCATTCCCTTACCACTATTAACTAATGGTTTAAATCCAAATAAGCCCCCTCCAACAACATATTTAACAGAATTGACACAGGAAACAACCCAAGAATTAGGCAATTGGCATACATATTCTTTCCATAGAAGTGTTCCCCGTAATCAATGAATGATATTGCATTCGATTTGCAGTACTTGTCTGGCCTACAACTGACACCAAGTGCCCTCGACAGTCATTCATTTCCAACTCCTTTTCTGAGAAGAATGCAACGTAAGTATCGGAATCCCTCCCTCGGTCCTAACTAATTCAATGGCTGTCTTAAACAAGTGTATTGGCTCTTCATTTCTAACTCTTCCTACTTCATTTCCTCCAGCACTGACTCCAATAAATGGGTTATACTGATTTCTAACTATAATATCATTCATACTGTTAGCAATATCCTCAATTCCTGTTCCCGGATAACAATATTCTCTATTCCTTTTCTCGGATAGCAAACCCTTAACCTGTTTTCACTATGTTTGGCACAAAAACACCTCGCCTGGAAATCACCTATAACCAAATGTCGCTTACTTCTTATACCGGAGCTTCTTTCGTCGTTTCACCTTTCAGTCGACCTGCAGCCTCCCGACAGCACTCAGTCTCCAAAGCAACGAATGAAACGCAGTCCCCGTGGTGTTATGGTTAAGACACTTGCCAGGCATTACGCAAGTGCTTTGTCTTGGATTCGTATCTTGGCCGGGGAGGATTTAATGGGCGTCAATCCTTAACTGTAGCCTCAACAACACTACAGTAAAATGGGTACCTGACTGTTAAACGATTTGGCTGGATCGTATTCCGGGGAACATAGGATTAAGAACTTCCTCGAATCGAGGTGTATAGTTAAGGATTGGCGTCTAGTCAATCCTCCCTGGCCAGGATGCGAACCCTGGCCAAATCGCTCGCAACGCCTGTGGTGAGAGTGTTACCACACTTGCTTGCTAGTGGTTGTACAATAATGTAAGACCTCTTGTCTTTAATAAAAAAAAATAAGATTTTTCACGAAAGCTGTAGAAGGTCTGGTTAGTCTTCATTTGTCCCTCCTGACACCCCTAGGAGAGGACTTCCTAAGGCTGCTCTTCTCCTTTGCTTCCTCTTAAGGGCAAGCACGGTGTTTTATGCATACAATGAGTCACAATAACGTGGCTGAAGAATTGATATCCAACCCTCAACTGAAAATGTATAAATGACGTTTCCGTCCGTAATATACTTGATAATAGTCCAATACGGAACGAAACGTGGTTTTTCATTTTCATTTACAATGTTCCATCTTCCTAAGTTGCTCACGCAACGAGTCCACATCTGCTCACAGCACCACACATTTCCACTAATTTCCACATTGCACACTTCATCTTTGGTACCTAAACATGACCGTTAAACAGAAGCTCCAACAAGTCCACGCAATCAATATGGCGGCTTGCGTCTCCTGAAAGAGCTTATAATTGTACTCGACGATATTTAACCACGTTTCAGTGAATCTTATGTACTTATTCTTAATACGTAATCTTATATATGCATTTCTTTTAATGCTCCCGCAAAATCTACCAGTAGTTTCCTTAAGAGATAAACCTGTATAGTTTGGTCTAAACAGGACCTGCCTCGCATTGACCAGGGAACTTTTGTTCTCGTTTCCTTATGTCTCCTATTCCAATCGTTTATGGGCATGGGCATCATTAGTCTTAATCATATTTAGCTGTACCTAACATTTTCTTCCAATAACTTCTCGCTCCTACCTCAGCAAATATCATGTCCACCTTCTGAGAGGAAGACAATGGTCTTGACCCATTGCCTGAGAGTGATTTGTTTATTCTCTGCAATGTGTCACCCACCTGTGCTCCAGGGAAACATAACTATTTCTTGCGTCCCTGAAGCAGGAAGCAATGTCTAAATAACGAACGAGGAAAACTCCACAACTAATAAATCCGTACCTGCTCTTTTGTGACGTACATCTTCTATACCTTTTTTGAGTTCCCAATCAAACTCATCTCCTTTAAACCGGAGAGTAGTTTCTACGTCCTAAACACTATGATCTCTTCTAAACTGTGGGCATAATTGCTTTTTTGTTCACTAATTTTGTTTACTTTCCTTTGTGGATATCGTTTCATCTCTGTTGTATATAGTCGTGTCTCCTATCCTTGAATGTCAGTCCGCTGCGAATCATTAGAAAAGGCTCGTGAAAGGCTTGTGTTTATGTCATGATCACACCTGCGATTGTTGGTCCCGAAACTAATCTACTAGCTAAAGAAGCCATAAATCACGTCTTCCCTCTTAAATGCACCCCCTCAATATTACATTTTCAATATTACTACAACATTTCTGACGTGGACAGATGTGCAGGTATTGCACAATTATTTTTTGCTACTGAAGATGTGTGTGTTGCATAATGAACATCATCTCGTACTGAAATCCAAACATTTCCCCATTTTAGCCTGGTAGTATTATCAGAATGAAACTACATAATCGAATTACTGGTACATGAAGGTAAATCATCATTTCACACACAATTTTTTTAATCAATTATCGTATAACGATAACCCAACCATATACAGCTCACGTTTCATTGCCGATATAGGATACCGAATATGTTAAATATTAGTATATACTTATAATTCCCCAACGTTGGCAACATCCATTAATCTGTACAGTTAAGCTCGTGTTTGTTAATTAACTCAATTTCGTATGTGATGAGAGGATGCATTTGCCTGATTAAAGCACTGCCGGTAAATTAATAAATCATGAATAGCGTAATGCAGCTGTATGCTTGGCCGGAATACTGACAGCATCATCCGCTACACGGGACCAGCTGTCCCAACAGTATCAATTATACAATATTATACGGAATTGACAAGTTTCAAATGTAAATATTAGCGTTAAGATTGCTGCAGCAACACTTCCTGCAGTCACCATCCTGCAACCAAGCTTCGACCAGCCTGCAACCACGCTTCGACGAACCTGCAACCATTCATTATTGAGCCTGCATCTATGCTTCGACCTGCCTGCAACCACGCTTCGAGCAGCCTGCAATATCGCTTCGAGCAACCTGCAACCACGCTTCGACCAGCCTGCAACCACGCTTCGACCAGCCTGCAACCACGCTTCGACCAGCCTGCAATATCGCTTCGAGCAGCCTGCATCTATGCTTCGACCAGCCTGCAACCACGCTTCGAGCAGCCTGCAATATCGCTTCGAGCAGCCTGCAATATCGCTTCGAGCAGCCTGCAACCACGCTTCGACCAGCCTGCAACCAAGCTTCGAGCAGCCTGCAACCACGCTTCGAGCAGCCTGCAACCACGCTTCGACCAGCCCTGCAACCACGCTTCGACCAGCCTGCAACCACGCTTCGACCAGCCTGCAATATCGCTTCGAGCAGCCTGCAACCACGCTTCGAGCATTCTGCAACCACGCTTCGAGCAGCCTGCAACCACGCTTCGAGCATTCAGCAACCACGCTTCGAGCAGCCTGCAACCACGCTTCGAGCATTCAGCAACCACGCTTCGAGCAGCCTGCAACCACGCTTCGACCAGCCTGCAACCACGCTTCGACTAGCCTGCAACCACGCTTTCGACCAACCTGCAATTGTTTGGAAACAAAAAAAAAACTGCTGCTGGGTCACAGGAATGTCAGCTGTTGAACATACAAATCAAAGAGTTTATTCAGAAATATTTGCACTTTAATGATTAGGCTATTTTACACACATTATAATGTTCACTTCAGCCATTTTTAAAATTCCCGAAATTTAAGTGTATTCCCGTACCTTCAGGTCCCCGGAGGAAGTAGTCTAAGAGAGCGTTGTGGGCTGCGATTATTGTTGATCAGATGCTTGGCCAAACCTTCCTTAATTAATAATCTCTACACTTCAAATTAAAAATTATGAGAAGCAGCTCTTTCTTGCTGAGAGCAGGAATGATTTCAGACAATATCCCACCTCACAAGAGACTGCTGAAATAGTGCTCTCAAATTTTCAAGATTTACTTTTCTGTAAATATAACAATATGCTTTAATATACCTACTTATCTCTCTCATCTCATTTTTCTCTTGTAATGTATCTTTATCATTTATCAATTCTGATTGAAATTACCTACTTAAAATTATCTGCTAGATTAAGGACCTGCCCGAAACGCTGCGCGTACTAGTGGCTTTACAAGAATGTAAATACTGTACTATCCAATGTATTCTCACAAACCCAATGTACCTTCTTGTATATAAATAAATAAATAAATAAATAAAATAAAACAGAAGCGATCAAGTGCCGTCTCCGCAGTAAGGTCGCTCAACGAACACCAATCTTCTTGTCAGTGCTGAAAGATTCAGTTCAAATTTAATTACTGTCAGACTTATAACACACATAATAGTTATAAGATTCATGACAAGCGAGCTATGTTAACTGAAGTTCATTTTTAAGTGTGTATGGTTCATTTCAGATATGAACGTTTTGAGATTTTTAATAAACGTAATTGGAATAAGGTTCATTTCAATCGTAAGTGCTTTAGAGTTAACTTTAAACATGTATTGTTGAGTGTAGCTAGGTTATTTCAAACGTAAGTGGTGTTTGATTAGCTACAAACATAAGTGCTTTATGGTTCAACTCAAACTTAAGTGGTGATTGGTTTCACTTCAAACGAGTGTTTTATTGTTCATTGGAAACGCAAATGTTCTCTGACTGATGTTCAAAATTGTGAACACTGGCGACTGGTGGAACCATCCATATCATCTGACGCCTTGTATGTGTAAAATGTGCTGACCACAAACAATTTATTGTTCTGACTATAGAACAATAGTTAGTATGCTTTCTAACATTAGGGAAGCTTGCCATTCTTCTTTTCCCTATCTAAGTTTTGACTCACAAAACACATTAATTCGATTTGGGATAAGGCATGTTTTTTTTGTCTTTTCTTAATCTCTTCTTGATATATATACATAAAGTTTTACCAAGCGTTATAAGGAGTATTGACCTGACCAAGTATTCGATGAACAAAATTCGCCGCAATAAAAAAGTAGTATAATTTAATATCTTATTTTCAAGCGAGGAAACGTGAGCCGCTGAGTCTCCTCCTCTAATTTCCTGCCTGGCTCTAAAACCTGTATTATAAATGAAGTATTCTGACGTTCGAATTCTTTGTCGAATCTTTGTATATAACTTGAAGAAGGAGGTGACTTCTGTAACATCTCTTAGGGCAGTCCACTTGTTGACCACCTATGCAAGGCAGAAGGATTTCTTTCGACTTATTTGCGCATACAGCTTCCTCTCTGTGCCATCGACAGTCAGACACGACTTTCCACTTTGAAAGCCATACCATCCTTTCCATAAAAAGTTGATCCTATTCTGTGTTCTAGTGTTTTCAACCTGATCATTTTCAACAACACTTCATGGGATACCTGTCAGTGGCTCTGTTTTGCAATACACTGCCTTCTGTCTTTCCCTATTTAATAATGGGACAACGTGTGTTTTTTTTTACCCGGAATTCTGGAATATTTCCCCCTCTTTCAGACGTCATAAGGCTAGTGACAAGGCACTGCTGTAGCCTACTTTAGCAGCCATTGTGATATTAAGTTTGGTCCCATTGAGTTTTTGTAAAAATCTAGTTCTTTCATGTGTTTTTTCCTCTTCTATAGTGACTACTTTTCATCAAGTATTTATTCCTCTCTTTAATCTCGCAGTGCTGGACACAATGATGGTTATTTTGCAATGACTTTTTAATATTTATTTTCTATGAGAAATCCCCAGAATCTCTGGGGATTTAGGGGAATGGATCCTATTCTCGGGAAAGGATAGGTCAATTAAAAACTTAGACAGGTCAGATAACTGATCCTCACAGTCACCACATCACCGTCACACGACAGACACATCATTCCACAGTCAGCATCCGGACGATAGTATGGACCACCAGACAAATTGTGTGTGAACCAACGTGCTGCTTCCAGTTACAAAATGAAAAATCTCTCCAGCTCCATTTCTGACAGTGAGCGCGTTTGCCATCCTGTGACCAAAGCCCACAGGACAAACCATTCCACTAGGACCAATCAAGAAATGTGGCCTCTACCAATAAACACTCCAACTATTGAGACAAAATTCCCACTGCCAGTCTTCAAGGTGCAGCATGCTGAGAGGAAGTCCTCGTACGCCACAGTAGTGGACCTTGAAAAAGAGTGTCCCTAGCTCAAGATCAGAGCAAAGCCAAACTTCAGAGGAGAATATATTCTGAGGCCCAAAGACGAGACAGCTGAATGATACAGGAAATGCGACGAACTCAAGCCAGAGGACAAAATAAGGAAAACCATTGTCCTCCACTATCCCTTGCACATGGCCCTAACTCATTTCGGAACGCTGAACTATGTGGTGTCAGCAGAAGGATGCTAGGTAAAATCCACGAAGCAGGAAACCTGACAAGTCCTTCTCATAGTAACAGGACGGATTCCGGAGAAACGTAATCTTGGCATTTGGGGTGTGTTCCAACACACACAGGATTTAAACCCCAGAGCCCCTCAGATGCTTCAGATGTCAACGATTTGGACATCACAGGGATGGCTGCCAACGCTCAGTTAGGTGTGGAGTCTGCAGCCAGCCCTCGACACCAAAATATGCCTTGAATATATACCAGCTCCCCTGACCACAAAAACAGCCTCACGCTTACCAAGACCAAACCAAGCGGAAGGGAGCACATGACCCTCCATCATCGGTCATGGTGGATTATGAGAAGGCCTCAGTCTAGGACAGAGGAATGGGTGGGGGCCACTAGAAAATAGTTCAACGTAATCGCCCGCCCATTGCATTCAGTAAGCACACTCAGGCCAATAATTGCAAGAGTGCCCGAGTTTCCCCTGATAAGGGCCAAATAGTAAACAGGCCCAAAACCAGCACAGCAGTAAGTAGTGCACCCGAACAACTGAACACCCTCTGGCCAATGCTTAAGGCCTTGGTAAAGGAATTGGTCGAAAAATTTGCTGCCAAAACCCGGTATCAAGCAAACCACAAAGACTCGAAAGACAATTGAGAACAAGAAATTTGAAAAAGCAATACCTCCCTTTCAAGATCCCAGGGCAGGAAACACTCTCATAAAAAACAGGTAGAGTCCAGTACTTCTTAAAGCAACATTGATGAGTCAGTTTTAAGTACACAAAGATCCTCAACTCCAATTTCAACTTCCATGGCGAGTTCATCTGACTTCATGGATGGTTCGGTAATATCAACAAGTTTCAACAACCAAGAAGACTAAAGATCCTGAAATGGAATGCACTAGGTCTGTGCACAAAATTGTAACACTTGCAATGCATAGCAGCAACCAAAGGCATAGACATCCTCTTAATACAGGCGAACTTGCTTCGAGACGGATTAGAACCTAAAATCTCAGCCTATTGTGACTTCTTCCTTCCATGGGTCAACGGGCAATCCAGGGGATGTGCCATCTATGTGAAATGAGACCTGCTCTCCAAGCGCATAACCAGCCCACTCGATTGTGGGCTGGCGTCAGAGGTGATGGGAGTATCCATTGAGCTAAGACACGTCAAACTTGAAGCATTTAATGTTGCAGTGCTTTGCATGCTGAAATATATATTTGTGTTACTTGGACACCACCACCTCAAACACAATTATTTGTGGTGATTTCAATGCCCATCGTCGTTTGGCACTGGGATCAAACACGGTAAATGAGACCGGCACTCAAATAGCACATCTACTAGACCAACTACAATTAATTTAAATCCTAAACAAGAATGAACTGACCCACATCCAAGGAGTTAGATTAGACCTCACCTTCATATCAGCCTTCGTCAGAGATGCAGCAACGTGGTCAGTTGAGCATACACTCACAAGCGACCACTATGGGGTCCAAATTGATCTAATGTTGGATCTACCCACCCCACCTTCATCAGGAGCCTGGAACTCCGCTCTTACAAAATTGGACCGCTTTCGAAACCTAATCTCAGAGTGGCATAGAAACTATGTTGTTTCCAAAGACATTAATCAGGCAGAACAATAGTTTGTCAAAGCTGTTTAAAGTGCAGCCAACCATTCAATTCCACTGAAAAAAACAGTCCACCAGACACCACAAAGATCACTGGTACTATTGAGAACATGTCAAAGAACTCAATCATAGACTCAGCAGCACAAGGAATCTTTAACAAAAATCAGCCAAGTGACCGCAATGTCATGTTCACAGAAAATGGTACCATCCGTTTTCTATGTGTGGCGGAGCAGACGCCAGAGAAGGTAAACAAGAGCACACAGGAGCTACCAGCTTGGAAGCAGCTAGTCATGTAATTGTTTATATGTATTAAAGTCAGTAACCAAGAGATGGCTTTATATCAACCCTACAATCAAGACTTCCTCAGTAACACACAAACACCACATTGGCGACGAGGTTGAACTGTGAACGCAGGTATTTGTTCAGTTTAAAACACAAGGGAGAAGCATGCTGCTTGGAGGAGGAAGACAAGCTGTGAGCACCATACCCGATGCTGTATGCTAACCAATGCTGTGTGCTAACCAATGCTGTGTGCTAAACGATGCTATGTGCTAACCAATGCTATGTGCTACCCCAAGCTATGTGCTGACTCACGCTGTGTACTGAGTAATCTGCGAGCCGATGCTGTGTACGAAACGACGCTTTGATGTGTACAAAACCTGTTGTTTTGGTTATGAAACGACGCATCGTGCTACAAAATTCTTCACGCTGTGAACTGACTGCTGTACCAACTGCTGACAACTGCTGTGCCAACTGCGGTACCAACTGCTAACTACTGCTGTGCCAACTGCTGTGCTGCTGTGAGTAGGAACAACACATGTACACAAGGGCTAGGTAAGAAGTCAGTTGCTGCTATATTGTGCACTGCTGTGAACTTTTGCATTAAAATGCTTGTGTGCTTTGCAAAATTAAAGTAATTACAGTGAATTCTTAACAAACATATGCAGTGCAGTAAGTGTTTAATATTTTGAGGAACATTTAAGTGATAAGTTTACATTTATTCAGTAAAAAAATGGCAAATATACCTCAGTTTCCTGCATTTGATCCTGACTGTGACCAGACAAACCTGTCACAGAGGTGGGTCAAATGGCTTAAAAGGTTTGAAAATTTGTTGATGGTTTCAGACATCAAAAGTGCTGAAAGAAAGCGTGCCTTTCTACTTCATTATGCAGGTGATAGAGTTTGTGACATCTTTGATACACTGAAAGACACTGGTGGTGCCAAAGATTATGCCATTGCCAAAGCCAAACTAACAGAGCATTTCAAACCAAGGCAAAATACTGCAATGAAAATTATGCATTTCAGGAGAGCCAGACAACTCTCTAATGAAACCGTTGATCAATACCACACACGTCTGCAGGGTTTAGCAGCCCATTGTGAGTTTGCTGATGTTGACAAAGAAATCAAACAGCAAATAATTGAAACATGCACATCTACACGTCTCCGTCGAAGAGCTCTAGAACTTGTTGATGATGAAAGTTCTCTTACCAAGATACTGGACATTGCTCTTCGAATGGAAGATGCTGCACGTGATGCTCGTGTCATGGAGTGCAGTGCCAACAACGGTTCTGCCACTGTTACTAACAGTGATGAGGTACGTAAGGTTCAGGGAGGACACCGAGATCAAAGAAGATATCATGGCAAACCTAACAGTAAATTGAGCCGAGAACCACATCACAACTGGAGTCATGGAACAAGACTCAAGCAGTCACAACGACTCACATCAGAGGGTGTCAACAATAAATGCTACAATTGTGGAGGAGACTACCCACACCAAGGTAATGTTTGTCCAGGTCAAGGTAAGAAGTGCTATGAGTGTGGAAAACTAGGTCATTTTGGTGCTATGTGTCGGTCTGCACTAAAGAAACCACAGTCAGTGAATAAAAGCACTGTACGAGGATCAGGTCATAGGTGTCGAGGTGGTAAACACAATATTGCACCTCATATCCAGAATGTTAATAATGTACAAGACAACATTTCATTACAACCAGTCTCAGATGACAGTGAATGTGATTATACTTATGGAGTACAATCAATCACAGAATGGAATGATCTTCCAAACAACCCAGAGACTATAGTATATATTGCTGGTATTTGTCTCAAAGTTCTCATTGACACTGGAGCAAACATTGACACCATTGCTGAGTGCCACTATGAAAAATTTAAAAAACAGTTCCCAAAGCTTGAAAACAATAATGGCAAACTGCCTATGCTTCAAAGGTAGCCTTGCCAGTGATTGGAACTTTCACTCCAGAGATTAAGTCAAAGAATGCAATGCTCATTACTACATTCCATGTTGTTAGGAATGCAAAGGAGTCTCTACTCAGTTACAAGACTTCAACCAAATTGGGGCTACTTCAGCTTTCTAATGCTGTAGCAGTGGAATCTGCAAACAATGTTGATGGTATTGTTGCTGAATTTTCTGATCGATTTAAATCCATAGGTTGTTATACTGATAGCAAAGTAAATCTGCATATCAACCCAGATGTAATTCCAGTTGCCCAACCACATCGCCGACAACCATTCCATACTCGCAAGAAAGTCGATGCCGAACTGAATAGGCTGATGGAACTAGATATCATTGAACCAGTAACAGGCACAACACCATAAGCCCAATTGTCACTCCACTAAAGCCGAAGAATCCAGATGAGATACGCATTTGTGTGGACATGCGTGTTCCCAACAAGGCAATAATGCGTGAACGCCATCCTACACCCACTGTAGATGATATGATCTACCGCTTGAATGGTGCAACTGTATTCAGCAAGTTAGATTTAAACAAGGGCTATCATCAGCTTGAACTTGATGATGAGAGTCGCTTCATCACAACGTTTACGACACATCGAGGTCTGTATAGGTACAAGCGCCTGAGTTTTGGTATTAACAGTGCTGCCGAGGTATTCCAGCACATCATCAGCCAGGTATTGCAAGATATACCTAATGCTGACAACATGTCTGATGACATCATTGTTTATGGCCGTACCCAAGCTGAACGCGACAAAGCTCTTCGTGCAAATTGCAACGCTTACGAGAAAAGAATCTGACGTTAAGCCGAGCAAAGTGTGAGTTCAATCAACATAAAATTGAATTCTTTGGACATGTACTTAGTGACAAAGTTCTGTCTCCAGATCCTAAGAAAGTTGCAGATATCAAGAATGCTGCACCTCCTTCAACGTCCACTGAAGTACATAGTTTTCTGGGAATGACAAACTACTGTTCTCGCTTCATTCCAGATTTTGCGACCATTACGAAGCCTCTACGTGAGCTCCTGAAGAAAAATGCATCATGGTACTGGAGCGATATCGAACAAAATGCAGTTGATGCTGTGAAAGATGCACTAGTAGAGAATACGACTGCTGCATACTTTGATCCATCAATGGACACTGAGTTAACGGTGGATGCTAGTCCTGTTGGTTTAGGTGCTGTTTTAGCCCAACACAAACCTGGTCAACCAGATTCCAGAGTAGTAATTGCCTACGCCAGCCGTTCTCTCACAGATATTGAGCAACGATACAGTCAGACGGAGAAGGAAGCTCTTGCTCTTGTATGGGGCTGTGAACACTTCAATGTGTATCTGCTTGGTGCGCCCTTCACCACGATAGTCACTGACCACAAACCGTTGGAGACCATCTTCAATAATCCAAAGTCCAAACCACCAGCTCGCATTGAGAGATGGGCTCTTCGTCTGCAACCATACAACTTTACGGTGAAATACAAGCCGGGTGCAGGCAATCCCGCTGATTACATCAGTCGACATCCTGCCAACAGTTTCACCATCACCAAGCATCAGCAAGTTGCCGAGGAATATGTACACTCTGTAACCTGTGATGCAGTCCCTAAGGCTCTCACTCTTGATGAGATCTGTACTGCAACCCTGGAGGACCCAACTCTGCAAGCAACAGTGGATGCATTGACTAAGAAAAAGTTTCCACGCATCCCACCCTCAGGAGATGACCAAGATGCATTCAAAGCACTTGAACGCATCCAGACAGAATTAAGTGTTACGCAACAACGTGAAACTGTGCTGCGAGGTACTCGTATCGTTATTCCAGCTGTTCTCCAGCAACGTGCTCTGAAGCTTGCACATCAAGGACACCAAGGTCTTGTTAGGACCAAACAGCTGCTACGAGAAAAGGTGTGGTTTCCTGGCATTGATCGTCAAGCAAAGGATATGCATGATGCCTGTGTCCCTTGCCAAGCTGCAGTGGATACTTCAAGACCAACACCTCTACAACCTTCACCACTACCTGCTGCACCATGGACGGAAGTATCAAAGGACTTCTGCGGACCACTACCAACTGGAGAGTACTTGATGGTAGTCATTGATGATCACTCACGTTATCCAGAAGTAGAAATCATTACTTCCACATCTGCAAAGGCCGTCATCCCGAAACTCGACAAGATCTTTTCAAACTTTGGCATTCCTGAAGTTGTCAAGACGGACAATGGACCGCCATTCAATGGACAAGACTTCGTCAACTTTGCTGAGCATATTGGATTCAAACACCGCCGTGTGATGCCACTACATCCTCAAGCAAATGGAGAAGTTGAGAGATTCATGCAACCTCTCATGAAAGCGGTACGCTGTGCTCATGCCGAAGGACGATCCTGGAAACAAGCTATGTATGCTTTTCTCAGGAACTACCGTGCAACAGTGGGATTGGGTGGTTATAAATAGGAGCTGCCTCGTATGCGCCAATAGGCCTTCTGCAGTTGCCTTTGTTCTTATGTTATGTTATGTTCCTAATTCCACTCATATACATGTTCAACCCACGCCTGAAACAATCGAGGGACCCCACCTCCACCACGTTACGCGGCAATTGTTTCCACAAATCACAACCCTGTTACTGAACCAGTATATACCCAAGTGTTTCCTAAATCTATAAGCTTGAGCCTTATTTTGTCTTCACTCTTGAAAGAACATACATAAGAACACAAGAACAAGATAACTGCAGAAGGCCTATTGGCCCATTTAGGAAAGACTTGGGTAAATACTGGTTCGGTAACCGGGTTGTTGATTTGAGGAACCAATTACCGCGTAACGTGGTGGAGGTGGGGTCCATGGATGGTTTCAAGCGCGGGTTGGACATGAATAGGGGTGGGATTGGGTGGTTATAGATAGGAGCTGCATCGTATCGGCCAATAGGCCTTCTGCAGTGGCCTATGTTCTTATGTATATGAGTGGGATTGGGAGGTTATAAAGAGGAGCTGCCTCGAATGGCCCAATAGGCCTTCTACAGTTACCTTCGTACTTATGTTCTTATAGTCCTCTGTTGTTTATAGTATATATAAATGATTTAGATTCAGTTTTGAGTAGCAACATCTGCAAATATGCAGATGATTCTAAAATCGTAGGGAAATTAACACAGAAGAAGACTCACTATGACTTCAATTTGTCAAAAATTGTCAAAAGATTGGCTGATGCAGTTTAATGCTTATATGTGTAAAGTCTGAGGCTAGGTAATGATGACAGAGTTACAAGATACGAGCTAGATGGTTATCTTGAGATGATTTCAGGGCTTTTAAGTGTCCCCGCGGCCCAGTCCTTGACCAGGCCTCCACCCCCAGGAAGCAGCCCGTGACAGCTGGCTAACACCCAGGTACCTATTTTACTGCTAGGTAACCGGGGCATAGGGTGAAAGAAACTCTGCCCATTGTTTCTCGCCGGCGCCCGGGATCAAACCCGGAACCACAGGATCACAAGTCCAGTGTGCTGTCCGCTCGGCCGACCGGCTCCCTTAAATCTTTGCCTCTTTGGCTCCCTTAAACCTCACACTGTGACCGGCTGTCACAGTGAGAGGTTGTGTTAGCTGGAGCTCTGGAGTAACATTATTATTGCAATAATGGAAGGATTAGTGAAGGATTTGGTGAGTTTGGTTGGAGCTCTGAGAGCAGAGATGGATTCCCTGCGGGAGGAGGTACGACGGCTGAGACTTCGAGAGGAAACGAAGGAGGAGACCAGTGTTGACGAGACCTCATCGTGGAGAGTAGTGAAAGAAAGGGGTCTTAAGAAGATCTTGACAAGGTCGCCTACAGACGCCATAAGGACGGCAAATTCATTTGCCGTGTTGGAGGACGAGTGCTGTAGTGCGCCTGCAGCGAGGAAATCAGCGAGGAACGGCGGAGCGCAGGCCCCTCAGGCTGCTCAGAAAGTTAAGGCGGTACCGAAGCGAATTTTGGTTGTGGGAGATTCCCAGGTGAGGTATTTAGACAGAACGTTTTGTGCCAGAGATAGGGGGAACAGATTAAGGGTTTGCTATCCGGGAGCTGGAATTGGTGATATTGTTGAAAACATGAATGATATTATGACGGGAAATGGGAACAAACCCATTATTTGTATTAGTGCAGGGGGTAATGATGTTGGGCGAGTTAGGAGTGAGGAACTAATACAGAGATTTAGGACAGCCATTGAATTAGTTAGGAGCAAGGGAGGAATCCCGATTATATGTGGCATTCTTCCATGAAAGGGAGTGGGAAATGAATGGATGTCGAGGGCACTTGGTGTCAATTGCCGGCTGGAAAGATACTGCAAATCAAATGCAATATCTTTCAAAGACAACTGGGAACGCTTCTATGGAAGAAATGAAATGTATGCTCGTTATGGGGTGCATCTATCGAGGGCTGGGGTTGTTGCTGTTGCGAACTCGTTGGAACCAGTGGTTAGAGGTGTTTGTTTGGGTTTAAACTGTTAGTAGATAGTGATATGGGAATTGATTTGGAGGAAGGAGGTAATAAAAGTATGTGTTCGTGGGAGAAAAGAATTGGCAAAATGATCAAGGAAAGAAAAGGGCCTCAAAATAACAATTCACTTAGGATATATCACACTAACAGTAGAAGTCTAAGAAATAAAATTAATGAATTAAATGCTCTTGTCTGCACAGAAAAAATAGATATTATTGCACTTACCGAAAAGTGGATGAATGTAGAAAATAGAGAACTATTAGCTGAATATCAGATAAATGGATTTAAACTATTTCACACAGATAGATATATTAGACGAGAGGGGGAGTAGCCATATATGTTAGGGACAATTTGAAATGTAGTCTCAAAGAGGGAATCAAAACTGAGCCACACACAGAAACTATTTGGATAGAATTAAACGAAAAAGCAAATAATATTATAATAGGAGTTATATAAAGGCCACCAAATTTAGACAGAATGGAAGCAAAGCATCTATGGGATGAAATATCTAGAGCATCTAAATCTAACAGTATTTATGTCATGGGTGACTTTAATTTTAGCGGAATAAACTGGTTGAACAAAACAGGGAAAAGGGAATAGTGAAGCAGAAGATTTTCTAGAATTAATTGACGATTGCTTTCTTACGCAACACATTAAGGAACCAACGCGGGAAAATAATATTTTAGATTTAGTGTTAACTAACAGGGAAACACAAATTAATGACATCGAAATAGGGAGTGAGCTAGGGAACAGTGATCACAAAGTAATCAGATTTAGCATAGAATGGAATAGACCTGTAGGAGAAAATTCTGTTAAAGTGCTAGATTTTCGAAAAGCTGATTTTAATAGCCTAAGAAATTTTTTGAGTCAAATAGATTGGAAAGTCTTGGGTATGGGGTGTGGGCCGGTCTTAGAGCGAGACATGAACCCAGCGACAGGTGACGTAAAAGGGGATTTCGAAGTGGATTTAATACATAACTTATTTAAGAATATTTTAAACAAAGCACAGGAACATAGTATACCATACAAATTGAATAGATCGAATACTAATGACCCAAAGTGGATAACAAATAATTTAAAGAACCTTATAGGTAAAAAGAGAGCTTGGTACAAAAGGATTAAGAAGGGGGAAGTCAGGTTAGAACAGGAATTCATACAACTGGTTAGAAATGTTAAAAAAGAGATTAGGAAAGCAAAAAGAAACCATGAAGTTCGCATAGCAGAGCAAGCAAAGTCAAATCCTAAAGGGTTTTTTCAGTTATATCGAACTAAGACTAGGGAAAGGATAGGACCATTAAAATCTGAGACAGGTCAAATAACGGATAATGACAAGGAGATGAGTAGTATTTTTAACAAATATTTTATATCTGTATTTACTAAAGAAGAACTAAACAATATGCCTTCAGCCGAACAAGTCTATGTGGGTGGGGATGAGGACAGGTTGACTAGTTTAGCAGTTACCAGGGAGGATGTAATTAAACAAATAGAAAAACTAAAACCAAACAAATCCCCAGGGCCGGATGAAGTGTTTGCCAGGGTGCTTAAAGAATGCAAAGAGGAGCTTTCCGAGCCACTGTCTACCATATTTAATAAATCAATAGAGTCAGGCAGAGTGCCAGAGTCATGGAAGGTAGCTAATGTGGTACCAATTTTTGAGAAAGGAGATAGATCACTTGCGTCAAACTATCGGCCAATTAGCCTAACGTCTATTGTGGGAAAGTTACTTGAATCAATAATTGCAAATACAATTCGTCTCCATCCTGAAAAACATAAATTAATAAATGAGTCGCAACATGGTTTTACAAATGGCCGTTCATGTTTAACAAATTTACTAACTTTTTATTCCAGCAGAGTTGAGGCAGTTGATAGTGGTAAGGATTGTGATGTTGTGTACCTTGACTTTAGCAAAGCTTTTGATACAGTGCCACATGAAAGACTAATTAAAAAAATAGAAGCTCATGGTATTGGGGGGTGCTATATTAACTTGGATTAGGGCATGGCTATTCCAAAGGAAACAGAGAGTTAGTATAAATGGGGTTCAGTTTTGGTCGCCATATTATAGAATGGATATAAATTCACTTGAACGTGTCCAGCGTAGGATGACTAAGTTAATTCCCCATATTAGAAATCTTTCATATGAAGAAAGATTAACAAAGCTTAAGTTGCATTCACTGGAAAGGCGAAGAGTTAGGGGTGACATGATAGAGGTTTACAAGTGAGTGAATGTACATAACAAAGGGGATATTAATAGGGTATTAAAAGTATCAACACAAGACAGAACACGAAACAATGGGTATAAATTGGATAAGTTTAGATTTAGGAAAGACTTGGGTAAATACTGGTTCAGTAACAGGGTTGTTGATTTGTGGAACCAATTGCCGCGTAACATTGTGGAGGTGGAGTCCCTCGATTGTTTCAAGCATGGGTTGGACATGTATATGAGTGGGATTGGGTGGTTATAAATAGGAGCTGCCTCGTATGGTCTAATAGGCCTTCTGCAGTTGCCTTTGTTCTTATGTTCTTACGTATCCTTCACTCGCTCTCCACCCCCCTCCCCCTCACCCTCGCTGTCGCCACTCCTCCTTCGTCGATCACCAAACCACCACTTCCAGCCAGAATGCTTCTCATTGGTGAATCGTCGTATGCACTCGACTTCAGCGCCATCTGTATAGCCGATGACTAAGCGTGCATGAGCCATTGGATTTAGAATTTTTGTACTCTCAAAGCTGACACACCTATCTAATATACGCTCTGTGTAATAGTGGATGTGTTCAGCCAGCACCTTTTAATTCATTTTTTGTCTTGTTCATTGTAGAGTAACGTAACCACTGTTTTATTTTATATTATTGTTTTAACTTTGTAATCTTGTTCATTTGCACTGTACATAGCCAAGGGATTATCTTTGTTCATATTTGTTTTCAAGTTAATTAAAGTTTCATTGTTCACACGATTTGTTTTGCGTGTTTTTCCCCTAATTTACCACAGGAGGCAACAGCCACGCAGTCAACTTTTTTTTGTAAATGTGATTGGCATTGACACCAGCCATTGGGAGGAAAGCCGAGCACCTACATTCTTTTTTTTCCATCACACACTTGATTTGCAATATTTTTCCAGACAGCAATTGACACGAAGTGCCCTCGATAACCATTCATTTCCAACTCCCTTTCTTGGAAGAATGCCACTTATGATCGGGATTCCTCCCTTGCTCCTAATTTAAACCTCTGTATCAGTGCCTTACTCCTAAGTCGTCCAACATCATTTCCACCTGCACTAATACAAATAATAAGTTTGTTCCAATTTACAGCCATAAATTTATAACTGAGACAGGTCAAATAATGGATAATGATAAGATGTAGTATCATCGAGAGATGTAGAGACTAGGTAGAGATGAGGTGAGGTATTTAGACAGAACGTTTTGTGCTAGAGATATGGGGAACAGGTTAAGGGTTTGCTATTCAGGAGCTGGAATTGGTGATAATTTAAACAACATGAATGATGCAGGCGATGAGTCACAATAACGTGGCTAAAGTATGTTGACTAGACCACACACTAGAAGGTGAAGGGACGACGACGTTTCGGTCCGTCCTGGACCATTCTCAAGTCGATCGACTTGAGACGTCAAGTCGATCGACTTGAGAATGTAGAAACGTCGTCGTCCCTTCACCTACTAGTGTGTGGTCTGGTCAACAACATGAATGATGTATGGCTGGAAATGGGAAGAATCACATTATTTGTATTAGCACAGGAGGAAATGATGTTGTCGAGTTAAGAGTGAGGAACTGATTCAGAGGTATAAAACAGCCACATAATTAGTTAGGAGCCTTTGATTTCCTTATCCACAAGGCAGTACAGTGTAGCTGGAGCACTGGCTAAGTCGAAGGCTTTTTCAAGGTCTACAAAAATAAGGATTCCAGGTTTGTCATTGATTTGATCCAGGAGAGAGGTAAGGCATTCTGTGGTTCCAACACCTTTTCTGTAAGCAAACATATTTTGGTGTAGTGGATTGGCTTTCCATTCAATTCGATTAAGGGCCATTCTTTCTGCAGTTTTGGCCACACAGCTTGTTAATGAGATGGGTCTTGGATTTTCTGGGTATTTATGTTTTGGAATGGGAACAATAATTGCACTGTACCAAGAGAGTGGTCGAGTTCTTGTCACGAATACTCTGTTGATGAGACTCAAGAAGGCTTCTTCGCCCTTTTCTCCTAGCTTGGCTAGCATGTTGTAAGCATTTTTGTCCTCGCTGTATTTTTAGTTTTCTTTGTAGCACTGCAGAGTTCTTTCAGATTGAAAGGTTGATCTAGTTCGACTGGTAAGGCTAAAGCATCATCTATTTTTTCCATCTTGCTGCTTGAAGTCCTTGTTAGTGAGTCAGAGTTCCTTGAGGAAGTTGAGTGGAACTGGATCTTGAAGCAAATAGATTTGCTAACTTTTCTGCTTCTTGCCCTGGATGAACATGATGGGGCGGAGCAGGAGGCGATTTCCCTTTGTCCTTGTTTATCTGCCTCCAGATGTCGCCCAAGGATACCTGGTTGATGGGGATCTGGGAGTTCTACTCCCCAAGCCCGGCCCGAGGCCAGACTTGACTTGTGAGAATTTGGTCCACCAGGCTGTTGCTTGGAGCGGCCCGCAGGCCTACATACCCACCACAGCCCGGTTGGTCCGGTACTCCTTGAAGGAAACAATCTAGTTTCCTCTTGAAGATGTCCACGGTTGTTCCTGTAATATTTCTGATGCTCGCTGGTACGACGTTGAACAACCGTGGACCTCTGATGTTCATAGAGTGTTCTCTGATTGTGCCCATGGCACCTCTGCTCTTCACTGGTTCTATTCTGCATTTTCTTCCATGTCGTTCACTCTAGTACGTTGCTATTTTACTGTGCAGATTTGGGATATATGCTGATTTAGCTTGGCACACCACTCAAGCCATTTTTCTTCTATGATTTTTGCTGTTTTTTCGTGCACATGATCTAGGACAGCTCTATGAAGTCCTAGATTAGCTTCAGTTCTATCTCTTCTAAAATTCTTTCGTGCACGATTTAGTATGCTATGTATCTCTTTGATCCTATCACAGTATTACCAATGGTCCTTATGTTGTTGGGTAATTGTTTTTCTCTTGGGGATGGCGTGATTTGCTGCTCTATGTATTGCATTTACTAAATCTTTTTCCATTTCTTCGGTGTTGTCAGGAGGAGTGTAGTTTTGGTGCCAAGTTTCGAGAGCTTCCTGAAACTTCGTCCAATCTGCTTTGATAAAGTCCCATCCGGGCTCGGGAGCTGGAGGTCTAGGAGGTAGTGCTATATTAATAACTGTTTTTATAGCAAAGTGGTCACTGGTCAGAACATGATCAACTGACCAATGACACATCTCATAAATTTTGGTGGAATCAAACGTGAGATCCAGCTTTCCCCCACCAGTATGGGTTGGTTCCGTCGAATTAACCAGACTGATTTCCGGCACTTCATCCAAAAGGTGTTCAATATGTCTTCCGTTGGCGTCGGTTCTTGGTGAATCAAGTAGATATTCACTATGAGCGTTAAAGTCGCCAGAGATGATAGTAGGTGTAGTGACTGCTATTTCAAAGATTGCTGAGAGATCCATGTCGCGTTCTCTATGGCTTTTGTATACATTGAAGATGGACAGCATTGAGTTCCTCATAGTGAAGATT
>NC_091188.1:18766273-18851273 GCF_040958095.1 Procambarus clarkii
ACGGTGACGGAAGCTGTTCACAACACCAGGCCGGTGACAGAAGGTATAGAGAGAGAGAGAGAGAGAGATGAAGACCCGATTGGAGTTAAGTATTTAATTAGTAAACATACCAACCTTCTCCATCTCCTCTATCCCCTGTCTCACCTCCTTCACTTGTCCCTCACCCGTCTCCCTCCATCCCTCCCTCCCTTCCTTCAGCTCCTTCACACCTCCTATTCACCTATTCCCTCCATCCTCACCCTCCCCCCCAGCATCATATTCCCAGTTTTAAATACACGCTGGCAACCTTTTAAACGATCGATAAAATGTGAAACTCAACGACAAAATCTAATTCCCAGTTCACTTCATGCAGAGCAGCGTAGTGTATACACAGCTTAATGGAGTCCTCAGTCCCCCGCGCCGTCAGAAACGCCTCAAAATTCTCCTCCTAACCTCAAAAAATGTATTTTGAGGCCTTCCCAAAGGGACAGTTTGGTGAGGATGTATGTGTTTCGGGGTTTTATTTGTATTTAATTGTTTTGTGTTGTATATTATTGTGTTGGGGGGGTTGGTTATGGGGGTTAGGAGGTTTGTTTGGCGTTGCGGGTCCGGAGACGGGTTGATAGGGTCGGGTTTGTACGGGGAGAAGGCGGCGGGGTGGGTCTTAAGACGGGCTTCACAATTTCTCCATCGTGACACACGCTAGCCTGCACCACCACCCCCCCCCCCCCTCTTTCTCTGTGTGTGTGTGTGTGTGTGTGTGTGTGTGTGTGTGTGTGTGTGTGTGTGTGTGTGTGTGTGTGTGTGTGTGTGTGTGTGTGTGTGTGTGTGTGTTTGTGTGTGTGTGTGTACTCACCTAATTGTGCTTGCGGGGGATTAACTTTGCTCTTTCGGCCCGCCTCTCAACTGTCAATCAACTGTTTACTAACTACTTTACTGTGTGTGTGTGTGTGTGTGTGTGTGTGTGTGTGTGTGTGTGTGTGTGTGTGTGTGTGTGTGTGTGTGTGTGTGTGTGTGTGTGTGTGTGTGTGTGTGTGTGTGTGCGCGCGCGCGCGCGCGCGTACTCCACCTATTTGTGTCTGCAGGATCGAGTTCCAGCTCTTGGACCCCACTTTTCTAGTTGTACGTTGTCTACTACAATGACTCCTGGCCAATGTCTCTATCACACCTGCTTTTAAACTTACGAATTGAGTTAGCCTCTACAACCTGCTCCTTCAGGTCAGTAAAGTTACTCACGCCAAAAGAAAACTTTCTAACATCTCTTTGGCACATCAGTCTCTCAAGCGTCACCCGTGCCCCCTTGTTCTGTTCATATTCATTGTAAACACTACACACAGAAATCACAATAGCGTGATGCATCAATGAACAAATCCACAAGGGCCGTGACGAGGATTCGAACCTACGTCCGAGATCATCTCGGACTATCTGCCTTAGTGGATTAAGGCAGCGTCTGGGATGATCTCGGACGTAGGTTCGAATCCTCGTCGCGGCCCTTATGGATTTGTTCATTCATTGTAAACATTTCCTCTGTTTTCATCTTGTTAATCCCTCTAAGTATTTCGTACGTCTGTATCATGTCCTTCCTGTCTAACGTCGTCAGGTTTAGTTCCTTCAGTGTCTTGACTCCAGGATTAGTCGTACATATGTGGCATAAAAAGTTCTGAATGATTCCTTACACAAGTTACTAAAGACAGTTCTGAGGTTAGCCAGCCTTGCATACGCTGCTGCTGATATTCATTTCATGTGGGTCTGGCGTGATATTAACTCCTAGATCTTTCTCTTAGTCATTTTCGTGAAGGATTTCATCCCCCATTCGGTATCCAGTGTCTGGCATCCTATTTCCTCCTCCTAGTTTCATTACCTTACATTTACTTGGGTTGAACTTTAGTAGCCATTTGTTGGACCATTTCTTCAGTCTGTTTAGGTCATCTTGTAGCCTCTTGCTATCATCCTCGATATTAATCCTCCTCGTAATTGTTGCATCAACAAACATTGAGAGGAGCGAGTCTATTCCCTCTGGGAGATCATTTACATATATCAGAAACAGGATGTGTGTGTATTCACCTAGTAGTATTCACTTACTTGTGCTTGCGGGGATTGAGTTCTGCTCTTTCGACCCGCCACTGAACTGTTACTAACTACTGTGTGTGTACTCACCTAGTTGTGCTTGCGGGGGTTGAGCTCTGGCTCAGGCCTCTCAACCGTCAATCAACTGGTGTACAGATTCTTGAGCCTATTGGGCTCTGTCATATCTACATTTGAAACTGTGTATGGAGTCAGCCTCCACCACATCACAGTGTGTGTGTATGTATTATTTGTGTCTGCAGAATCGAGCTTCTTAGCTCTTGGACCCCGCATTTTTAGCCAATCTATTTGTCCTCAATTATGTCTACTACATATATTTTTATCTCTAACACACGCCCGCACACATCCCTAGGAAGGAGCCCGTAATAGCTGTCTAATTACCAAGTACATATTTACTGCTAGGTGAACAGAGGCATCAGGGTGAATGAACTGCCCATTTGTTTTCGCCTCCGCCGGGAATCGAACCAAACCATTCGGACTACGACCTCCGAGCGCTGTCCACTCAGCCTCGAGGCTCCGTATGTACTCACCTAGTTGTACTCACCATAACTCGAGTGTTCCAGCTACGTGAGGCTTAATTTCCGTAGTTTTACCACCAGCTCATGCCCCTCATCTCGGGTACTACTCTGATTAGATGCGGACTCCACGCTGAAGCTGCATACTCCAGTATTGGTCTGACGTATGTGGTATACAAGGTTCTGAATGATTCCTGAAGCAAGTTTCTAAAGGCAGTTATTATATTGGCCATAATAACCGACATATGCCGCTGATGATATTCACTCTATGTGGGCTCCGAGGAACTGGTCTGGCGTGATATATGTAACCGAAGTCTTTCTTCTGATTCTTCAAGCATTTGATCTCTCAAATGGTACCTTGTATGTTGCTTCCAGCTGCGCACACCTATCGCTATTACTTTACACGCACTTGAGTTAAACTCTAATAGCCATTTGTTGGGCCATTACTTCAGTTTGTCCAGGTCATGTTGTCCTCCTCCTGTCTTAATCCTTCTCATAATTTTAGCATCGTCAGCAAACATTGAGAGGAATGTGAGTGCGTGCCTGCATCCGTGCACGTGCGTGCGTGCTTGTGCGCGTGTTTGTGTTTTGTTAAGTCAGAAGAGTTCCTTCTCTTTCAGCTATTCTCTCTCTCTCCCCTTCTCTCTCTTTCCACCCTCTCTCTTTCTCCCCTTCTCTTTCTCCCGGGGAACACTGACTGAACACAACCACTTACCTGTTCGGTTGAAGACATGGCAACACCCTGATTGGCGAACCGTGTTTTCCTTGATAAAAATAAACAGTGTAAGGCTTACGATGCTGTAGGGGGAGGGAAGGGTCTCGGCCACCTGTCCCGAGTCATAAGGCTGCTCCTCCACGCACCAGAGAGAGAGGCCTAGACACCTTCATGACTCTTAATCACATTAATACATTATCAGATGTTTTGGATGTTTGTATCAGATGTTAATATGATGTTTGGTGGGGAGTTTCATTGTGGAAGTCTGCTCTAGTCTTCCGTTTTCTGAGTGAGCAGTCTGAGTGTCCTTGTATTCACCTAGTTGTGCTTGCGGGGTTGAGCTCTGCTCTTTCGGCCCGCCTCTCAACTCTCAATCAATCAACTGTTACTAACTATCCTCCCCCCCCCAACACACACACACCCAGGAAGCAACTCGTAACAGCTGTCTAACTCCCAGGTACCTATTTTACTGCTAGGTAACAGGGGCATCAGGGTGAGAGAGATTCTGCCCATTTGTTTCCGCCTCCACCGGGGATTGAACCCGGAACCTCAGGACTATGAATCCGAAGCGCTGTTTACTCAGCTGTCAGACCCCTTCTACCGCACAGGAGCAGGACGGTTTAGAGACGGGACCAAAGAGCCAAAGCTCAACCCCCCCCCCCTTACAAGCACAACTAGGTGAGTACACACACCCATCCTGTTTCTAATATAAGTAAACAATCTTCCAGAGGGTATAGACTCATTCCTCTCAATGTTTGCTGATGATGACACAATTATGAGAAGAATCAATACAGATGAAGACAGACAGACTACAGGACGACTTGGACAAACTGGAGGAATGGTCTAGAAAATGGCTGCTAAAGTTCAACTCAGGAAATTGTAAAGTAATGAAACTAGGTGAAGGGAACAGGAGGCTGAACACAAGGTACCATCTGGGAGGTGAAATCCTGCAAGAGTCAGAGTGAAAGATCTGGGGGTTGATATCACACCGAACATGTACCCAGAGGCCCACATCAAAGAGATATCATCAGCGGTATATGCTAGATTGGCCAAGATAAGAAATGCCTTTAGAAACTTGTGTAAAGAGTCATTCAGAGTTTTGTATACCACATATGTCAGACTAATCCTGGAGTATGCAGCTCCAGCATGGAGTCCATATTTAGTTAAGCATAAGACTAAACTGGAAAAGGTTCAAAGGCGTGCCACCAGACTAGTACCCGAACTGAGGGATATGAGCTACGAGGAGAGGCTACGGGGAATTAAACCTCATGTCGCTGAATGACAGAAGAGTTAGGGGGACATGATCACCACATACAAGATTCTCAAAGGAATTGATAGGGTAGATAGAGACAGGCTATTTAACACAAGGGGCACACGCATTAGGGAACACAGGTGGAAATTGAGTGCCCAAATGAGTCATTCCGTTTTCCGAGTCAATGAAAAATCTTAGGAAGTTTTTTTTTTTTAGTTTCAGAGTAGTTGACAAATGGAATGCACTAGGAAGTGATGTGGTGGAGGCTGACTCCATACACAGTTTCAAGTGTAGATATGATAGAGCCCAGTAGGCTCAGGAACCTGTACACCTGTTGATTGACGGATGAGAGGCGGGACCAAAGAGCCAGAGCTCAACCCCCGCAAGCACTCATATATTAGGGGGAAGGAATATTTTGTTATTTTTACGGGCTATTCATGCCTGTGCCACCTCGGGTGCCTTAATTTTTTTAGAGGTGAGTACACCACATCAACTCTGGGAAGACGTGACACAAAGAGCCTAGGTCTCACCCTGTAACTACACTTAGGTATAACTACCACACTCCCCCTCCCGCACACACACCACACACCCCGCACCACACCCACCACTACCACTACCACTACCACTACCACACACACACACACACACACACACACACACACACACACACCCACCACTAACACACACACACACCACTAACACACACACCCCCACCACTAACACACCCACACACACACACACACACACACACACACACACACCCACACACACACACACACACACACACACACACACACACACACACCACTAACACACACACCACTAACACACACACACACCACTAACACACACACACACACACACACACACACACACACACACACACACACACACACACACACACACACACACACACACACACGCACACCACTAACACACACACACACCACTAACACACACACACACCACTAACACACACAAACACCACTAACACACACACACACCACTAACACACCCACCACTAACACACACACACCCACACACACCCACACACACCCACCCACACCCACACCCACACACACCCACACCCACACACACACACACACACACACCACTTCGTGTTCTCCCAAATAATCTCTGGAAAGTATAATTTCCCATCTTCGAGAACGAGACGAAACACACAATACTCTGCCCCAGCCATCATGGAAACACGGGAGAGTGTTAAGTTGCAATGGGCTTATTAGCTCAAAAGTTAGGTGCTTGACCTTCACCTCATCCCTGGCTGTATATCCAACTTGTAACCATTCCAACTCTGCCTGTGATAATGTTGACATAGTCAACGTAACCCATCTATTAGCGTCAAGTCTTAAAATAATTGTAAAGTGAACTTTGGAGAGTTATTTTTTTAACTATTCTTCTCAAGTGAAGAAAGGCAGCAGGAAAAATAGATAACATTCGGGCTAGAATAAATGCCTCGCCCTTTGTCATACTGAATATACATATAAATTATTATATATCAATAGTCCTTTTTATATCAAGTGGTTCACAATGTGGCCCACATTAGTCTCTATACAAGGCAATTTACTTCTACAATGAATCAGTTACAAAGCGAATTCATCTTTGTAAGCAAAATACAATTTTTCAGCCCTCAGGTCGTGACCTTTCCCACACTGCACCTGCTCTTAACCTCGTTAACTTACTTGTTAACAAATAGCAAGATATTGATCGATTGATGAATATTAAGCCACGTAAGAGGTGGCACGGGCATGAATAGCCCGCAAAAATAACAAATAGTCCTTCCCCTTAATATATCAAGTCCACTATCTCACCGCAGTATCCAAACTACTAGTTTCCAAATGCCACCATAAACCACATCAATATTGATAGTGAACTTGTATCTTGTAAACAACTTGTAATACTTGAGAGACCAACCCTACACACTCACCAGCCACAACCTCAGACAAAATAAAGCAAACTAGGTTGCAAACAAAACAACCTTGCAAACAAAGGTAAAAAATCTACATACATCTTGTCAGCCAGACAAACAGCCGCCTACTGAGTTGTCTCTAACTACCCATTTCAACAACTATCCTTCAGCTTTCAAATTAAATCAACTATCCTTCAAATCAAGTCCCTTAACTACCCTTTAAGGTGGTCCATGCATCATTCTCTCCTCGTGATCAGGTCCACACGCACTATCCTTCCTACCCATTCTCTGAGTTCTCACGACATCCATCCCCACTCCCTATGGAGACCTATCAGACCACCTGTTTTACCTTCACCTGCCTCCCCATAGCAACCTTTTTACCCCACTCCCCCTCCCCAACCCGGGTCGGCTCACACTTTGTACATCAAGCACTACAACAGGTCACCTGCCTCTCTTCCTCTCTTCATTTTTATGGAGTAGCTATTTTTTTGTTTTTTTGGTCTTTTTGCAATTTTGCCCCCAGTGGCGAATTTATTGGGCAACGCCACTCATCCTGCGAGTGGACATACCGCCATAGCAGCATGTACAACACTCCCCAATAGGAAGAAAACCCGTTGGGTTGTTCATCCTGTCACTTGTACCCAGACACAGCTGGGACTTGTTTAACTGTCTCAAGTGAACAGCTCCTCAAACTTTGACAGTACAGCTGTCAACTTTTTTTTTTTTTTTTTTTTTTTTTTTTTTTTTTTTTTTTTTTGAGATATATACAAGAGTTGTTACATTCTTGTACAGCCACTAGTACGCGAAGCGTTTCGGGCAAGTCCTTAATCCTATGGTCCCTGGAATACGATCCCCTGCCGCGAAGAATCGTTTTTTCATCCAAGTACACATTTTACTGTTGCGTTAAACAGAGGCTACAGTTAAGGAATTGCGCCCAGTAAATCCTCCCCGGCCAGGATACGAACCCATGACATAGCGCTCGCGGAACGCCAGGCGAGTGTCTTACCACTACACCACGGAGACTGCTTATTAAAATCTCATTAATTATTAATTAATAGCATATTAATGCTCTTAAAATCTTACGTTATCTTGCGGGTGCAAAATGGGGGAATCTTTTAAGAACAATATCAGTATTTGACAAATAGAATTCTCCTAACTCAATGTGGGTTTTCTTATTCTACACATATTTATATATCTCCGTATCCACACGCTCACACGTACTGCGGGCTCACCATAGCCCGTGCTACTTGGAACTTATTGTTCCAGGTAGCGAATCTTAAACAACAACAACAACGTCCAACCACCTTTCTTCACATAAACAAGTGTCAAATGCTTGTTTACCCAGCCGTCAAACCGCTGTATAAGAATGAAAACAACATGTGTCATTCACCTGCACTGTATGGGTCTCGAACACGTGACTTAAGAGGGAACTTGACACGTGATTCTCAGGAAACGTTTTCTCCACACAGTTTCGCTCATTCCCGTGTGCTGTAGTCACACACCTGTAGATGGTCCACCCACATGGTGCATGTACAGCCCGTCCTCATCAAGAGGCCAAATGCTCATTAACCCACCCACCAAACCGCCTATTTATGAATGATGATCACTTCACACACGCCTCTCAGCTGATGACGTGTGTGCTGCTCGACCAGTTCACGTACTGCTCACGTTCACGTCGTTCACGTACTCTGCTCGGATAACACCGCCATAAACTGCTTCATCCAATACTGCTGCCAATACCAATATTGACCAACTGAACATAACCACCTTATCTAGCCTAAGTTAGGTCTAACTATTCTTCACATTCTAGTATAAAATATTACGATATATTTGAGAAAAATCTAATTGTCTAATACGCTGTAGGTTAAAATGAATGAACGTGTGTGTGTGGGTTGTGTGGCAGCCTGGACGAGCCTGTGGTGAGATCAAGAGGCCATGACCCAAACAAATGGCCGCTGAGCTCACAAACAATTAGTCAAATACAGACATTAAAATGTACACAAGTCAGAGACTTATAAGCGACTCGAAACGTGCTTTGTTCCCTTTGTAAACACAATCAATGTAAAGCAAACACCTTACCTAACTTGTATAGACCTATGCTTAAACCCACAATATACAAGTGTATTGATATTTAAGAAAAAAAAAATGATTATTATACCGTGAAAAGGATTTATTGTCTGGTAAAAATGAACATATTGACATGTGACAGTCCATGTGTGCCAGTTTTTGACTCGCCCAGTCACCTAACCTAACGTATTCTAGCTTCAACAACACACAATATAAAAATACGCATTAATGTTTATTTATAATATAGAAAATGTCGTTTTGGTAACTTATTATGTCAAAATTAGCGACTGCTTCTTGGGGATGGGCCGTATCTTAGCAGGTATGGCCTAAGGACGGTCGCTACACGCTGGTATAGTCTCAGGGCCATAACGTATTCACGCACACGCACATGCACGCACGCACGCGCGCGCGCGCACACACACACACACACAACATACATTCCAGACATTTTTAAAACGAGCTAAAACATTCACCTAACCCATTCTCGGGCGCGGCGCACTCGCGCACGCGTCGGCACAACTGTTTTTAACGGTATAACATCAGAGTTACAATGAGAATACCGTAAAATAAATATTAAAACAAAAATAACGTGGTTAGGCTGTGAGTTTGGTGAACATTAGTCATTGTCACACCACTTGGGCTGGACGGTAGAGTGACGGTCTCGCTTCATGCAGGTCGGCGTTCAGTCCCCGACCGTCCAAGGGGTTGGGCACTATTCCTTCCTTCCGTCTCATCCTTAATCCTTATCCTGACCCCTTCCCAGTGCTATATAGTCGTAATGTCTCTGCCAAAATCTCCGCTCTTCTTTCCCTGGCATCCCATAGCATATTTATTTTGTTGACCTTATTTCCTATTTCCTATTTTGTTAACCTTATTTCCTATTTTGTTGACCTTATTTCCTATTTTGTTGACCTTATTTCCTATTACAGACGAGGCAACCTCTCACAATTACTACCCTTGACCTGCGCGGTGTACTCCAGCTCCGATACCTGTACTCGACGCGTTATCCACTTGCCTTACACCTCGTGTCTGGTGGAGTGCATCAAAGCTCCTTCCTTACCTGAAAGGAGAGAGAGAGAGGGAGAAAATCAGTCTAGTTAATAATCAACATTTAGAATACTTTGAATTGCGAGATCATTGCGAGATCAAAATAATGCAAATGACATAAGGTATTGGTATTATAAGGTCTTACAGTTATAGATTGTTACGCTAACTTTATCAAGTTAATAACTTAATGATTGTGTGCAGCAGTTGACATTAAAAAATTCTTCTTTTGATATATAGCAACAGTTTTGCAACGTAATGTCGAGCATTTACGCTTATAATTCAACGGTAAACATTTGCAACACCAAACAGCACAAATGTTCAAACTAAAACCCAAGACCAGTCGATTAATTGGTACACTATACAAACATTAGCGTTATTCAAGTTTCTGTAAGATGTTACCCATGCAGGGAGGTGGTAAGGTGAGAGTCATAACAGGAGATCTGTCCCCCCCCCCACCGCCTCACTTCCCTTTTGTTAACTTAATTAATTTCAGTATATTTAATTATATTTTATTTAAAAGCCAATCCCCTGCGAAAACACGTGACCCAACCCAATTTGTTAAGACTCGGGTCAGTTCTACATAGATCGAGATGAGGCTATTCGCGATAACCTTGTTACTGTGATATTTGGGTTAAAGTTTTAAATGGAAGTGGGCTTTCCTCCTTTTTCCCTGTTTCTTGTTTGCTTCTGTTTTAGCGCACTGGTTTTAGTCTTGTTTTAATTACATTATCTTGGTAGCAGATGTAGATGCACAGTGTTCACTAGTGTGTCCCATTCTTCAACAGCTTTTCTAATCATTATAGTCGCTGTGCAATGTGCGTCGAATGCAGCTGCTGTCGTTGGATTAATGTTGAGTTTGATGCGCAGGTCTTCAGTAGCTTCACATTCCAGTAAGTAGTGCAATAGTGGAGCCTCTGCTTCTGTTCCACACATATAACACACTAACTATTGGGCTTATTACCTCCCAGCAGCACTTGTAACCAAGTCTGAGTCTGTGTATGACTACTGCAGTGTCTCTGGATATATTTTTGCCAGGCTTGAAAGAGGAGCACCCAGTGGCTTGTTCGTACCATATCGCAGTGGATCTTCCTTCCGCTACTTTGGCTCTGTGGCGACTTTTGATCGTTGGGAGTATTTTCTTCTTGATTTGCTCCTTAATCTGTGAAAAACTTGAAGGTATTTTAACGTGTACAACAGGTAGAGCAGTGGCAGTTTTTGCTAGTGAGTCTGCCTTTTCATTACCTTTTTTTTATTTTTTTTACCATGCTTTTGCAAAGGGTTATATTCGCTTTGGATGAGATGCCACAAGACGTGATTGAGATGAACAAGTGGATGAAACAACGGATATTAATAGGTTATTACATGCATGAACATAAGCAGCTTATGTTCTTGCTTCTACTGTCTCTGTGTTGGTTCGGGGTCTTGAAGTCGGTACAATGTAATTATATGTTAACTGGTTGTTGATGGCTGGTCTTGACTTCATGATGTGTAGGGCCTCGCTGATGTCGAGTCTTCTGTTGTCGTTATACCTGTCGATTATTTCAGTGTTGCTTGTTAAGATGTCTCTGGTGATGGTCTGGTTATGTGTGGAGAATATATGCTCCTTGATATATATATATTGGGACAGCTATATATCATAGCGACAGCTATGAGGAGTGAGCAGGTTAGATCTGGAGCGGCCAAAGGATATCAACCTAACCATATGGAAGGTATTTAGGGCATTAGAGGAACAGATGAATATAGAGCAAGGGAAGAGCACTAGCACAGTACAACTTTGGGGAAGCATAGATGTGATGCAAAGATGCAGGAAGCGGTGGAGGACTTAAGAAGAACAAGAGGAGAAGAAATACAGGCACTTCAAAAAGCAGCAGCTTCCTTGGGGAGGCAGCTTCAAGCATTACAAGAGATGGCAGATAAAGATGAGATTATTGAAGACCTAAAGGTAAAACTTGATAGGAGTGACGAACTCCGCATACTTCATGAGGGTCGGCGTTCAATCCCCGACCGTCCAAGTGGTTGGGCACCATTCTTTCCCCCCGTCTCATCCCAAATCCTTATCCTGACCCCTTCCCAGTGCTACATAGTCGTAATGGCTTGGCGCTTTTCCGTGATAGTTCCCTTCCCTCCGACTGCACCTGTCATCCCCTTACTCTAGTGGTTGGTGAGGGGGGGGGAGGCCAAGAGAGGAAAACATGAAACACACACACACACTTTGGCGGGGCCAAAAAGACAAAGCTCAACCCCCGCAAGTACAATTTGGTGAGTACACACACACACACACACACACATCCTGGACTAATCCTGGAGTATGCGACTCCAGCATTGAGTCCATATCTGGTCAAGCATAAGACAAAACTGGAAAAGGTTCAAAGGTTTGCCACCAGACTAGTACCCGAGCTGAGAGGTATGAGCTACGAGGAGAGACTACGGGAATTAAACCTCACTTCGTTGGAAGACAGAAGAGTTAGGGGGGGGGGACATGATCACCACATTCAAGATTCTCAGGGGAATCGATAGGGTAGATAAAGACAGGCTATTTAACACAAGGGGCACACCCACTAGGGGACACAGGTGGAAGCTGAGTGCCCAAATGAGCCACAGAGATATTAGAAAGAACTTTTTTAGTGTCAGAATGGTTGACAAATGGAATGCATTAGGAAGTGATGTGGTGGAGGCTAACTCCATACACAGTTTCAAATGTAGATATGATAGAGCTCAATAGGCTCATGAACTTGTACACCTGTTGATTGACGGTTGAGACGCGGGACCAAAGAGCCAGAGCTCAACACCCGCAAGCACAATTAGGCGAGTACAATTAGGTGAGTACACACACAAACACACACACACAAACACACACACCCCTCTTGTTGTCTGACACAGTCCCCTATAAGAGGCTGGTGTATAAGTTAGAGAACAACCCGTTCTCGCACTTTCTTTTAGTCAATATTGACTTATTAAATACGTGCATATGTGACATACTAATTTAGTGAATATTTTAGTTTACCTTGAAAAGCTTCATAGAAAACACCGACCTCACCTAACCTTCTTAGTATGTTAAGATAAGCATCTTATTGCTTCGTAATTCCAATTATTACTTAACCTATTATAGGTATAGGTAACCTATAATAGATATAACCTATACCTATTATAGGTATAGGTTATAGTAACAATTATTACTTAACCTATTATAGGTATAGGTAACCTATAATAGGTAACCTATAATAGGTATAACCTATACCTATTATAGGTATAGGTTAAGTAATAATTGTAATTACAAAGCAATAACATGCTTATCTTAACATACTAAGAAGGTTAGGTAAGGTCGGTGTTTTCTATGAAGCTTTTCAAGGTAAACTAAAATATTCACAATAAATTAGTATGTCACATATGCACTTATTTAATAAGTCAATATTGACTTAAAGAAATTGCGAGAACGGGTTGTAGAGAAAACAGGCAGGAGTAACAGGTGGGGTGCTCCAGTCGATAAGAGTACCTAAGCAATAGGAAGCAGAGATTGTTGACCAGACCACACACTAGAAAGTGAAGGGACGAAGACGTTTCGGGCCGTCCTGGACCATTCTCAGGTCGATTGTGGTCCAGGACGAACCGAAACGTCGTCGTCCCTTCACTTTCTAGTGTGTGGTCTGGTCAACATACTTCAGCCACGTTATTGTGACTCACTCCCTCACATCCTCTGCATAAGGAAGCAGAGTTACAGTTAGGGGTGAGACCTCAGATTGGTGTGAAGTCACCAGTTAAGTCCCATAGGGCTCTGTACTCGGACCTATCTTGTTTCTGATATACATAAATGATCTTCCAGAAAGTATAGACTCATTCCTCTCAATGTTTGCTGACGACGCCAAATTTATGAGAAAGGTTAAGGCAGAGGAGGACAGCTTGAGGCTTCAAGCAGACCTGGACAATCTGAATGAATGGTCGAACAAATGGTTGTTAGAGCTTAACCCGAACAAATGTAATGTAGATAGGTGTAGGAAGCAGGAGACCAGATACAAGGTAACATTTTGAGATGAAATTCTTCAAGAATCGGAGATAAAGACCTGGAAGTTGATATCACGCCAGACCTGTCCCCAGAAGCCCACATCAAGAGGATAACATCAGCGGCATATGCCAGATTTACCAACATAAGAACGGCCTTTAAAAACTTGTGTAAGCAATCATTCCAAACCTTGTATACCACATATGTCAGACGAATCCTGGATTATGTAGCTCCTGCATGGAGTCCATATCTCGTCAAGCATAAAACTAAACTGTAGAAGGTTCAGATGTCTGCCACCAGACTAGTACCCGAACTGAGGGTCATGAGCTATGAGGAGAGACTACGGGAATTAAACCTCACGTCGCTGTTAAGACAGGAGTGTTAGGGGGACATGATCACCACATACAAGATTCTCAAAGGAATTGATAGGAGTAGACAAAGACAGTTTATTTAACACAAGAGGCACGCATACTAGGGGACACAGGTGGAAACCGAGTGCTGAAATGATCCATAGATACATTAGAAAGAATTTCTTCAGGGTCAGAGTAGTTAATAAACGGAATGCATTAGGCAGTGATGTGGTGGAGGCTGACTCCATACACAGCTTCAAGTGTAGATATGATAAAGCCCAGTAGGCTCAGGAACCTGTACATTAGTCGATTGACAGTTGAGAGGCGGGAACAAAGAGCCGAAGCTCATCCCCCGCAAGCACAACTAGGTGAGTACACACACATCTGGGATGACCGTGTTGACCCGGGCGCCGCCGGGTATCCCGCCCAGTGTCAAATATTACCAGCACGCCTTCGGAAGGGGCTCGAACGGCTATCCTGCAAGAAGCAAAACACCGTCGCTGTAACAACTACGTCGATGTAGTTGTAACAACTACAACTGCCTTCGATTTAACGGCAACCTGGCCTTAAACTGTCATCAAACTGTCAGAGGACGTCAGTGTGGTGACGGACAAGTGACCTCTCTCTCCAAGACCCGCACTTCCCCCCAAACTTCCGCCATTTTAAAAATTATTTTTCAAGAAATTCAGAGCAATTACAGGCCCACCAAATGCTGTAAAGGGAAATTACAGTCAGTGTTGAACACGTGAACAGAACCGACTCCCAGAACCCACTCCTTACTTGATGAAAATGTTATGTATCCTGTTATCAAACTGTCGTATAATACGTTATTAAGGAAGCTGCAATTTACAAGATAATCTTGTTGAAACAGGCTCTTAAACCCTCCTAATTACCTCTCATTAACTCTCTACTTGAGAACATGTGCTACAGCCATCCTAGTTCGTGCTCATTATCTCTCTACTTGAGCGCTTGAGTCGCTCTCCTTCCATCGTCACACTTGAGATCAACATGCGAGGCTCCTTGATTGACTGATGAAGATTAAACCACCCAAGAGGTGGCATGGGCATGAATAACCCGTAATGAGACTCCTTCAGCAGTGTTGTCTTATAGCGGATGATCTTAGCATCTTAATCCCTCTACATCTCGGGTATCTGTACTAACATTCCTACACCACTCCCGGGATTATACGATATTTAAGATATCATGACATCTTTCTACAACTGGATTTTCAACTTCTCGCCACACCCCCCCCCCCCTCTTGCAACTTCTCCCTCCCTGTCAACTTCCAGCCTACCTTCCAACATCCCCCCCCCACTTCACTGTCTCTCTCAACTTCTCTCCCTCACTCAGAGCTTCTCCCTAATGTCCAACTACTCCCACTTCTCAATTTTCTCACAAAGACTTGTGAGAAAGGCTCACAAGTATTATTATAATTTGTACATTACAATTTTTTGTTCTCTAAAGTTTTATTATAAAACTGCTATTGTAAGTGGTGAACCACTTTAAGTCCCCCCCCCCCGGCCACTTGGACCAGTGCTGCAAGTGGCAACACGCCCCCCCCCCTCACTGCGCACGCAAGTGACTGACATTTCCACCTAATTTATCTGCATGTTCGCGGTCCATTTCTATGCTAATGACCCATGTGCACACTATCCTAACTATTCTTCAGTCCAGGATGTTCTCTTCCTCGAATCTTTGCATTTTTATTGGACGATGAGACGCCAAGTATATTTTCCTGTCACTCCTGTCACTCTTCTCGCTAATTGGTCCATCTGTCGAGTCAAAGTTTTGACACTCGAGGGAATAATTTGGCAATGAAAATTACATATTTGGATTATAGAACACAGTCATGTAAATTATACAACTGGCGAACTCTTGACATTACTCTTTCCTGTAGCGTGGCTCTACCCGTCTACCTGTCCCGGGAGGGAGGGAGGGTCCCAACACACTAGTGGACTGCTAGTAGACTTGACGGGAAACTTTCCACTGCGTGATCACTACTAAACTACTTACAACATTAAAATAAAGGTGAACAATACAGTAAAGGTGAACAATACAGTAAAGGTAAACAACAAAATAAGGCGAACAAAAAAAATAAACATGAACGAAATAAAGATGAAAAAATATTTGTTTAATAGGTGAAGAACAAAATAAGGACAGTGGTGGCTGTCTATCATCCCGTTCCCTTTATTTGTCACAACGTAAAAAAAGCAACTGTTTTCCCTACATAGCAACGTACGAACAGAGGCGGTCTACCGAAGTTGTCCAGGCCGTTGTATACAAAACGTTACAGTTACGGCGGGATAATTTTGTACTAATACGTCGCAAACGTAACGTATTAAGTGAGAGGCAGTGTTGTTAAACACTTGTCTCCACAGGGAGGAGCACCTGTAGAGTGCATGTGGAGCACACGTGGAGCACCTGTAGAGCACATGTGGAGCACCTGTAGAGTGCATGTGGAGTGCATGTGGAGCACACGTGGAGCACCTGTAGAGCACATGTGGAGCACCTGTGGAGCACATGTGGAGCACCTGTGGAGCACATGTAGAGCACCTGTGGAGCACCTGTAGAGCACCTGTAGAGCACCCGTGGAGCACCCGTGGAGCACCTGTAGAGCACCTGTACAGCACCTGTACAGCACCTGTGGAGCACCCGTGGAGCACCTGAAGAGCACCTGAAGAGCACCTATGGAGCACCTATGGAGCACATGTGGGACACCTGTAGAGCACATGTGGGATACCTGTGAAGCGCCTGTGGAGCACCTGTGGAGCACCCGTGGAGCACCTGTGGAGCACCTGGCCAAGACCTCCGTGACCATCCTGGTAATAACTAAACAACTCTTGCTTCCCTGAAATAATATTACAAATTTGAAAAAAATATCGTTAAAATATGGTTTATTTTAACGGTTATTTCCATTAATTTGCAATTTTTTAAAATTACAATATTTATTAGCCACTAACAAGCACAATTCTGGGTGATTATGCAGCCCGTTCTCACGATTTACCTGAACGTAACAAATGCAACTGTTCTGCCTTAACATAAACGTTCGATTCTGAGCCCTTCCTACCTAGTCTATCGATGCACAAAAAACGTGAATATTATGGTGCTTGTATGTGGACTAAACCCCCACAATTTTAACGGTCTGGTCCGTTTGGAGGGCGACTTGTTAAGTGAAGAGCAATGACACCATCTCCCCCCCCCCCACACACACACACGTTACACCATCCCCCCCCCCCCACACACACTCCACACCATCCCCCCCCACACACACACGTTACACCATCCCCCCCCCCCACACACACACGTTACACCATCCCCCCCCACACACACACACTCCACACCATCCCCCCCTCACACATACACCACCCCCCCACACACACTCCACACCATCCCCCCCCCCCACACACACACGTTACACCATCCCCCCCCCACACACACACGTTACACCATCCCCCCCACACACACACACTCCACACCATGGCCCCCCCCACCCACTCCACATCATCCCTCACCCCCCCCCACACACTCCACATACAGAGGAAGATAGTATGAGGCTACAAGATGACCTAAAAAATGAAGGAATGGTCAAACAAATGGCTACTAAAGTTCAACCCAAGTAAGTGTAAGGTTATGAAACTAGGGGGAAGGAAATAGGAAGCCAGACACTGGATACCGAATGGGAGATGAAGTCCTTCATGAAACGGACAGAGAAAGATCTAGGAGTTGATATCACGCCAAACCTGTCTCCTGAAGCCCACGTCAAAAGAATAACATCGGCGGCGTATGAGAGGCTGGCTAACATCAGTACCACCTTCAGAATCCTGTGTAAGGAATCTTTCAGAACCTTGTACACCACGTATGTAAGACCAATCCTGGAATACGAGGCCCCAACATGGAGCCCGTACCTTGTCAAGCACAAGACGAAGCTGGAAAAAGTTCAAAGGTATGCCACTAGGCTAGTCCTGAAACTAAGAGGCATGAGTTACGAGGAAAGTTCCTTAGGGAACTGCACTTCACGTCGCTGGAACACAGAAGATCCCGGGAAGACATGATCATCATATACAAAATTCTCAAGGGAATTGACAGGGTAGATAAAGATGGACTATTTAACACGGGTGGTACACGCACAAGGGGACACAGGTGGAAACTGAGTACCCAAATGAGCCACAGGGACATTAGAAAGAACTTTTTCAGTGTCAGAGTAGTTAGTAAATGTAATGCATTAGGTAGTGATGTGGTGGAGGCTGACTCCATGCACAGTTTCAAATATAGATATGACAGATCCCAGTAGGCTCAGGAATCTGTACACCAGTAAACTGACAGTTGAGAGGCGTGACCAAAGAGCCAAAGCTTAACCCCCGCAAGCACAACTAGGCAGGCACAACTAGCTGAGTCCACTCTCCCCCCCCCCATACACGCACGTCCACACACCGCCATAGAGGACCAAGCACGTCCACACACCGCCATAGAGGACCAAGCACGTCCACACACCGCGATAGAGGACCAAACACGTCCACAAATTACATACAATGTGAGCCGTAGTGTGTGGCGGCCGTCGGCGACACTGGTGCAGACAACGGGCCAGGTGAGCCCACCGTCCCGGCCGGAAGTATCCACGGTAAACACCCCGGTCACTCTACTTATTGTCACCCTACTGCAACACACATTATACCATTGTACTCATTATACACATATGTATACATTTGAGGTTTGTATCTTATGATAGCGGTTTTTTTTTGGTAAATATCATTAGGAAAATATATTGTATGTATATTGTGTGTATATCAATAGGTTTTTATTGTGTGTTTAAACTACTTTTCAATACTAATCGAAACATTATTTTTAGTATTACTGTTATGTCATCCACAGCCTGCTGCAGGTCACCCCCCCACGGCCTGCTGCAGGTCACCCCCCCACGGCCTGCTGCAGGTCACCCCCCCACGTCCTGCTGCAGGTCACCCCCCACGGCCTGCTGCAGGTCACCCCCCACGGCCTGCTGCAGGTCACCCCTCCCCACGGCCTGCTGCAGGTCACCCCCCACGGTCTGCTGCAGTTCACCCCCCCACGGCCTGCTGCAGGTCACCCCCACAGCCTGCTGCAGGTCACCCCCCCCCCACGGCCTGCAGCAGGTCACACCCCCACGGCCTGCAGCAGGTCACACCCCCACGGCCTGCAGCAGGTCACACCCCCACGGCCTGCAGCAGGTCACACCCCCACGGCCTGCAGCAGGTCACACCCCCACGGCCTGCAGCAGGTCACACCCCCACGGCATGCAGCAGGTCACACCCCCACGGCCTGCAGCAGGTCACACCCCCACGGCCTGCACCAGGTCACACCCCCACGGCCTGCAGCAGGTCACACCCCCACGGCCTGCAGCAGGTCACACCCCCACGGCCTGCTGCAGGTCACACCCCCACGGCCTGCAGCAGGTCACCCCCCCGGCCTGCTGCTGCAGGTTTCCCCCCGGTCTGCTGCTGCAGGTTCCCCCCCCCCCGGCCTGCTGCTGCAGGTCCCCCCCCCCCCGGCCTGCTGCTGGTCCCCCCCCCCCCCCCGGCCTGCTGCAGGTCCCCCCCCCCTCCTCCCCCCAGCTCGCGTGGAACCCACCGTCCCACGACAATTTTCCTCCATGTTGCTGGTGTCTTCTGGGAACCACAATTGTCCAGTACGAAGTACTTACCACTGATGACCTGTATTTTAAGAGTAGTTAGTCATCATTACTCTTCACTTCCTCGAAGAAATGGTAGCCATCACGTACGTGAGACATCACCTTATAGTCTGCAGGGATCCAGGGCCACGTGCTTTCCCGGGTGGACTTGAACACTAAGAATCAGAGAGGTGGTTCCCTGCCTCCTGCAACACCGTTCCCTGTAGCGCGGGGTCCACCTGTCCCCGTGCTCCCTGTTAGCACAAGAAACAGTGGCCCGGTAGTATGGAATGGTGCCAGTATGTGGGGGGGGGGGGAGATTATCTTGAGGTTATCTTGAGATGATTTCGGGACTTTTTTAGTGTCCCCGCGGCCCGGTCCTCGACCAGGCCTCCACCCCCAGGAAGCAGCCCGTGACAGCTGACTAACACCTAGGTACCAATTTTACTGCTAGGTAATAGGGGCATAGGGTGAAAGAAACTCTGCCCATTGTTTCTCGCCGGCGCCTGGGATCGAACCCAGGACCACTGGATCACAAGTCCAGGTTGCTGTCCGCTCGGCCGACCGGCTCCCTGGGGGGGGGGGGTTATTGCACAATATATGTAGCTCTGGGGGACGGCCGCAGTTAAGGAGGCGTTGGGTCCTTCAGTAATATACACGTCTTATTTCTGTCTTGAGCGAGTTTGGCTAGTTGAATGTTTACCGTGGTGTTGTTAAGGCCATTCTTGTTATTACCGCCACCAGATATTACACGCACACACACGCACGCACGCGCGCACACACGCACGCACGCGCACATCTACGAGCAGAGACTACGGGAGCTAAACCTCACGTCACTGGGAGACAGCAGAGTTAGAGGGGACATGATCACCACATACAAGATTCTCAGAGCGATTGATAGGGTAGATAAAGACAGGATATATATCACAAGGGCACCCGTCTACTGGGCGGGACTTTGGTCCCGCCCAGTAGGCGGGACCAAAGAGCCAGAGCTCAACCCCCGCAAGCACAAGTAGGTGAGAAAGCACTAGAGGTGCCCGGCATGGTATCTCACCACCCATTCCACCCCTCATTTTTACCCCCCTTCCTTTTTTTCCTGTTCCCTCCTCTCTCATCTCGAACAGATATAAATTTTCATCTATAGAAAAAGAAAATGTAAAAAATGCGCGGATTTTTTTTATTAACACATTTAGGTACATCAAGAACTAGCTGCCCTAGACTATATGAAGGGGAGTACAGTGTCACAAAGCTAGCTACGTGATGCTAAAAATCCCCATCACACAGGATGGTTAGTCATACAGAGGCATGTGATAAGTGGTCAGACTCTGGGAGCATTATGAGGATATCGTGATTTTTGTGTAGCGTACCATCACCACTCTACGGACAACACATGCCCAATTTCATCCAGCTTGAATTTGCCCTTCCCTCCCTCCTCCACCCTGTCCCTTCCTCCCTCCCTCCCTCTTCCACCACCCTGCCCCTTCCCTCCCTCCCTCCCTCACCCTCATGCTCAAGATGCGCCACACGTGACAGAAGCTCAACATCAGTCATGTGTGTCAAGACGTCATCTGTCAAGTAGCATCTGTCAAGACATGTTACTAGAGCGCTAACTATACAGTCACCGCACGCTCAAGTGCTTGCCCCAGAATGGTAACACTCGCTCAAGTGCTTGCCCCAGAATGGTAACACAGACATTCGTATTTACCAGGAATTCTTGGCAATTATCGTCGTATAAAGATGAACACCTTGAGTGAGGGGGAGATGAACACCCTCAGTGAGGGGAAATGAACACCCTCAGTGAGGGGAAATGAACACCCTCGGTGAGGGGAGATGAACACCTTAAGTGAGGGGGAGATGAACACCCTCAGTGAGGGGGAGATGAACACCCTCAGTGAGGGGGAGATGAACACCCTCAGTGAGGGGAGATGAACACCCTCAGTGAGGGGGAGATGAACACCCTCAGTGAGGGGGAGATGAACACCCTCAGTGAGGGGGAGATGAACACCTTAAGTGAGGGGGAGATGAACACCCTCAGTGAGGGGGAGATGAACACCCTCAGTGAGGGTAGGTGAACACCCTCAGTGATGGGAAATGAACACCCTCAGTGAGGGGAAATGAACACCCTCAGTGAGGGGGAGATGAACACCTTAAGTGAGGGGAGTTCATCTCATACTCTTGTCCTCATACTCTAACAAGTGGTATATAATCTTACTAACACAGTGTATCACCGTGATAATTACCACACACTCACCACCGGAATATAAGTGCTGCTACTTCAAATCCACATTTGTATTCTACACAACGTGTGTTCAAAAAACATATGAGTAATGTTCAATTGTGGGGGCAAGAGTTACGCCAACCACCCAAGCCGCTGTTACGCAAAGCGTTTCGGGCAGACCTCTCCACTACCACTCAGCAGAATTACCACTCTGTAATTCCTCTGTAATGTACCATTAACGGAATCTACTCCACTTTGTGCTGTAACTCGAGGGAGGGGGGGGGGGGTACACATACACGCGATAATATGTTAATACATAAACAAACCAACAAACACACGTGAAATGAAATTACAGTGACGAGCTGACAAATGTCCAGGACGGACCAAAATGTCACGACAAGTGTCCAGGACGGACCAAAATGTCACGACAAGTGTCCAGGACGGACCAAAATGTCACGACAAGTGTCCAGGACGGACCAAAATGTCACGACAAGTGTCCAGGACGGACCAAAATGTCACGACAAGTGTCCAGGACGGACCAAAATGTCACGACAAGTGTCCAGGACGGACCAAAATGTCACGACAAGTGTCCAGGACGGACCAAAATGTCACGACAAGTGTCCAGGACGGACCAAAACGCCTTGACAAGTGTCCAGGACGGACCAAAACGCCTTGACAAGTGTCCAGGACGGACCAAAACGCCTTGACAAGTGTCCAGGACGGACCAAAACGCCATGACAAGTGTCCAGGACGGACCAAAACGCCTTGACAAGTGTCCAGGACGGACCAAAACGTCTTGACAAGTGTCCAGGACGGACCAAAACGCCTTGACAAGTGTCCAGGACGGACCAAAACGCCTTGACAAGTGTCCAGGACGGACCAAAACGCCATGACAAGTGTCCAGGACGGACCAAAACGCCTTGACAAGTGTCCAGGACGGACCAAAACGTCTTGACAAGTGTCCAGGACGGACCAAAACGTCTTGACAAGTGTCCAGGACGGAAAAAATCCTTAATATGGGTTGGGTTAGTGAACACTGAGAAGCGCTCCAAGGCGGCACACCCCGCGCTCTCCAAGGCGGGACACCCCGCGCTCTCCAAGGCGGCACACCCCGCGCTCTCCAAGGCGGGACACCCCGCGCTCTCCAAGGCGGCACACCCCGCGCTCTCCAAGGCGGGACACCCCGCGCTCTCCAAGGCGGGACACCCCGCGCTCTCCAAGGCGGGACACCCCGCGCTCTCCAAGGCGGGACACCCCGCGCTCTCCAAGGCGGCACACCCCGCGCTCTCCAAGGCGGCACACCCCGCGCACTCCAAGGCGGCACACCCCGCGCTCTCCAAGGCGGCACACCCCGCGCTCTCCAAGGCGGCACACCCCGCGCTCTCCAAGGCGGCACACCCCGCGCTCTCCAAGGCGGCACACCCCGCGCTCTCCAAGGCGGCACACCCCGCGCTCTCCAAGGCGGCACACCCCGCGCTCTCCAAGGCGGCACACCCCGCGCTCTCCAAGGCGGGACACCCCGCGCTCTCCAAGGCGGGACACCCCGCGCTCTCCAAGGCGGGACACCCCGCGCTCTCCAAGGCGGCACACCCCGCGCTCTCCAAGGCGGCACACCCCGCGCTCTCCAAGGCGGCACACCCCGCGCTCTCCAAGGCGGCACACCCCGCGCTCTCCAAGGCGGCACACCCCGCGCTCTCCAAGGCGGCACACCCCGCGCTCTCCAAGGCGGCACACCCCGCGCTCTCCAAGGCGGCACACCCCGCGCTCTCCAAGGCGGCACACCCCGCGCTCTCCAAGGCGGCACACCCCGCGCTCTCCAAGGCGGCACACCCCGCGCTCTCCAAGGCGGCACACCCCGCGCTCTCCAAGGCGGCACACCCCGCGCTCTCCAAGGCGGCACACCCCGCGCTCTCCAAGGCGGCACACCCCGCGCTCTCCAAGGCGGCACACCCCGCGCTCTCCAAGGCGGCACACCCCGCGCTCTCCAAGGCGGCACACCCCGCGCTCTCCAAGGCGGCACACCCCGCGCTCTCCAAGGCGGCACACCCCGCGCTCTCCAAGGCGGCACACCCCGCGCTCTCCAAGGCGGCACACCCCGCGCTCTCCAAGGCGGCACACCCCGCGCTCTCCAAGGCGGCACACCCCGCGCTCTCCAAGGCGGCACACCCCGCGCTCTCCAAGGCGGCACACCCCGCGCTCTCCAAGGCGGCACACCCCGCGCTCTCCAAGGCGGCACACCCCGCGCTCTCCAAGGCGGCACACCCCGCGCTCTCCAAGGCGGCACACCCCGCGCTCTCCAAGGCGGCACACCCCGCGCTCTCCAAGGCGGCACACCCCGCGCTCTCCAAGGCGGCACACCCCGCGCTCTCCAAGGCGGCACACCCCGCGCTCTCCAAGGCGGCACACCCCGCGCTCTCCAAGGCGGCACACCCCGCGCTCTCCAAGGCGGCACACCCCGCGCTCTCCAAGGCGGCACACCCCGCGCTCTCCAAGGCGGCACACCCCGCGCTCTCCAAGGCGGCACACCCCGCGCTCTCCAAGGCGGCACACCCCGCGCTCTCCAAGGCGGCACACCCCGCGCTCTCCAAGGCGGCACACCCCGCGCTCTCCAAGGCGGCACACCCCGCGCTCTCCAAGGCGGCACACCCCGCGCTCTCCAAGGCGGCACACCCCGCGCTCTCCAAGGCGGCACACCCCGCGCTCTCCAAGGCGGCACACCCCGCGCTCTCCAAGGCGGCACACCCCGCGCTCTCCAAGGCGGCACACCCCGCGCTCTCCAAGGCGGCACACCCCGCGCTCTCCAAGGCGGCACACCCCGCGCTCTCCAAGGCGGCACACCCCGCGCTCTCCAAGGCGGCACACCCCGCGCTCTCCAAGGCGGCACACCCCGCGCTCTCCAAGGCGGCACACCCCGCGCTCTCCAAGGCGGCACACCCCGCGCTCTCCAAGGCGGCACACCCCGCGCTCTCCAAGGCGGCACACCCCGCGCTCTCCAAGGCGGCACACCCCGCGCTCTCCAAGGCGGCACACCCCGCGCTCTCCAAGGCGGCACACCCCGCGCTCTCCAAGGCGGCACACCCCGCGCTCTCCAAGGCGGCACACCCCGCGCTCTCCAAGGCGGCACACCCCGCGCTCTCCAAGGCGGCACACCCCGCGCTCTCCAAGGCGGCACACCCCGCGCTCTCCAAGGCGGCACACCCCGCGCTCTCCAAGGCGGCACACCCCGCGCTCTCCAAGGCGGCACACCCCGCGCTCTCCAAGGCGGGACACCCCGCGCTCTCCAAGGCGGGACACCCCGCGCTCTCCAAGGCGGGACACCCCGCGCTCTCCAAGGCGGGACACCCCGCGCTCTCCAAGGCGGGACACCCCGCGCTCTCCAAGGCGGGACACCCCGCGCTCTCCAAGGCGGGACACCCCGCGCTCAAGGCGGGACACCCCGCGCTCAAGGCGGGACACCCCGCGCTCAAGGCGGGACACCCCGCGCTCAAGGCGGGACACCACGCGCTCAAGGCGGGACACCACGCGCTCAAGGCGGGACACCACGCGCTCAAGGCGGGACACCACGCGCTCAAGGCGGGACACCACGCGCTCAAGGCGGGACACCACGCGCTCAAGGCGGGACACCACGCGCTCAAGGCGGGACACCACGCGCTCAAGGCGGGACACCACGCGCTCAAGGCGGGACACCACGCGCTCAAGGCGGGACACCACGCGCTCAAGGCGGGACACCACGCGCTCAAGGCGGGACACCACGCGCTCAAGGCGGGACACCACGCGCTCAAGGCGGGACACCACGCGCTCAAGGCGGGACACCACGCGCTCAAGGCGGGACACCACGCGCTCAAGGCGGGACACCACGCGCTCAAGGCGGGACACCACGCGCTCAAGGCGGGACACCACGCGCTCAAGGCGGGACACCACGCGCTCAAGGCGGGACACCACGCGCTCAAGGCGGGACACCACGCGCTCAAGGCGGGACACCACGTGCTCAAGACGGGACAAGCAGTTAACCTGCGCGAGACAGCCACAGGTCACAGGGAAGGTCCATCTCTCTAGTGCCTCTAACAATGCCGTTCAACAACGAGGTGTTCCTGACAGCCCAATTTCCTCGGTATTCCAGCCGCCTTTACTCTCAGTGGCACTGGCACTGTGCACCAGTGCCACACTCTGCCTCGCCTTCACAAGCTGAGGGCGTGAGAGACCTGTGGACCTCCCTCAGTCTGGGGGCCCTGGGTCCGGGTCCGGGGGCCCTGGGTCCGGGTCCGGGGGCCCTGGGTCCGGGTCTGGGGGGTCCGGGTCCGGGTCTGGGGGGTCCGGGTCCGGGTCTGGGGGGCCCCGGGTCCGGGTCTGGCGCCTGGACGGTTTAGTTACCTCTGATTAGTTCCCAGATAATTACAAGCAGTTAGCTACCGAATTACGCTTGTTGAGGCTAATTACTGGAGGGTGAAGATGGAGCGCCCTCCGACTCTTGCTCATACTTGGCTTCCTTCCTCATGTGAAGCACGTCCTCCATCCCACCATCTTCCCTCTTGCTAGTGGGAGGGAGGGAGGAGACGAAGGAGGAAGGCAAGGGAAGGAGGAGACGAGAAAGATGAGGGAGGGAGAGAGGAAAGGAGAAGTTCCCATACCCTCCACACCTGCCCACCGGGATACCCCCCACACCTGCCCACCGAAATACCCCCATACCTGCCTACCGGGATACCCCCACACCTGCCCACTGGGATACCCTCCACACCTGCCCACCGGGATACCCCCCCCCACACCTGCCCACCGGGATACCCCCCCACACCTGCCCACTGGGATACCCCCCACACCTGCCAACCGGGATACCCCCCACACCTGCCCACCGGGATACCCTCCACACCTGCCCACCGGGATACCCTCCACACCTGCCCACCGGGATACCCCCCCCCCACACCTGCCCACCGGGATACCCCCCCACACCTGCCCACTGGGATACCCCCCACACCTGCCCACCGGGATACACCCACAGCTGCCCACCGGGATACCCCCACACCTGCCCACCGGGATACCCCCACACCTGCCCACCGGGATACTCCCACACCTGCCCACCGGGATACCCCCACACATGCCCACAGGCAGAACTAGCTAGCCAACTGACCCTAGGCAGAACTAGCTAGCCAACTGACCCTAGACCTCCACCACAACCTCACTTAGTTTGATCCAACCGTCTACCACTCTGCTAAGAGTGTATTGACTATTTGTGTCTGCAGAATCAAGCTATTAGCCCTTGGACCCCGACTTCCTAACCAATTTATTTTTCCTCTATTATGTCTACTACATATATTTCTCTTACACACACACACAGATCCCCATGAAGCAGTCCGTAGCAGCTGTCTAACTCCAAAGTACCTATTTACTGTTGAGTGAATAGATCCACCAGGGTGAAAGAAACTGCCCATTTGTTCGGCCTCAGAGCGCTGTCCACTCAGCCGCGAGGCCCCTGTGTGTGTGTGTGTGTGTGTGTGTGTGTGTGTGTGTGTGTACTCACCTAGTTGTGTTTGCGGGGGTTGAGCTCTGGCTCTTTGGTCCCGCCTCTCAACCGTCAATCAACAGGTGTACAGGTTCCTGAGCCTATTGGGCTCTATCATATCTACACTTGAAACTGTGTATAGAGTCAGCCTCCACCACATCACTTCCTAATGCATTCCATTTGTCAACCACTCTGACACTAAAAATGTTCTTTCTAATATCTCTGTGGCTCATTTGGGCACTCAGTTTCCGCCTGTGTCCCTAGTGCGTGTGCCCCTTGTGTTAAATAGCCTGTCTTTATCTACCCTATCAATTCCCTTCAGAATCTTGAATGTGGTGATCATGTCCCCCCTAACTCTTCTGTCTTCCAGCAAAGTGAGGTTTAATTCCCGTAGTCTCTCCTCGTAGCTCATACCTCTCAGCTCGGGTACTAGTCTGGTGGCAAACCTTTGAACCTTTTCCAGTTTAGTCTTATCCTTGACTAGATATGGACTCCATGCTGGGGCTGCATACTCCAGGATTGGCCTGACATATGTGGTATACAAAGTTCTGAATGATTCTTTACACAAGTTTCTGAATGTCGTTCGTATGTTGGCCAGCCTGGCATATGCCGCTGATGTTATCCGCTTGATATGTGCTGCAGGAGACAGGTCTGGTGTGATATCAACCCCCAAGTCTTTTTCCTTCTCTGACTCCTGAAGAATTTCCTCTCCCAGATGATACCTTGTATCTGGCCTCCTGCTCCCTACACCTATCTTCATTACATTACATTTGGTTGGGTTAAACTCTAACAACCATTTGTTCGACCATTCCTTCAGCTTGTCTAGGTCTTCTTGAAGCCTCAAACAGTCCTCTTCTGTTTTAATCCTTTTCATAATTTTAGCATCGTCCGCAAACATTGAGAGAAATGAATAGATACCCTCCGGGAGATCATTTACATATATCAGAAACAAGATAGGGCCGAGTACAGAGCCCTGTGGGACTCCACTAGTGACTTCACGCCAATCGGAGGTTTCACCCCTCACCGTAACTCTCTGCTTCCTATTGCTTAGATACTCCCTTATCCACTGGAGCACCTTACCAGCTACACCTGCCTGTCTCTCCAGCTTATGTACCAGCCTCTTATGCGGTTCTGTGTCAAAGGCTTTCCGACAATCCAAGAAAATGCAGTCCGCCCAGCCCTCTCTTTCTTGCTTAATCTTTGTCACCTGATCGTAGAATTCTATCAAGCCTGTAAGGCAAGATTTACCCTCCCTGAACCCATGATGGCGATTTGTCACGAAGTCCCTTCTCTCCAGATGTGTTACCAGGTTTTTTCTCACGATCTTCTCCATCCCATCATGTGTGTGTGTGTGTGTGTGTGTGTGTTTACTGGTTGTGTTTTTGCGGGGGTTGAGCTTTGCTCTTTCGGCCCGCCTCTCAACTGTCAATCAACTGTATACTAAATTTTGTTTTTTTCCCACACCACACACACACACCCCAGGAAGCAGCCCGTGACAGCTGACTAACTCCCAGGTACCTATTTACTGCTAGGTAACGGGCACTTAGGGTGAAAGAAACTTTGCCCATTTGTTTCTGCCTTGTGCGGGAATCGAACCCGCGCCACAGAATTACGAGTCCTGCGCGCTATCCACCAGACTACGAGGCCCCTTTGGGTCGAGTTGTGTGTGTGTGTGTGTGTGTGTGTGTGTGTGTGTGTGTGTGTGTGTGTGTGTGTGTGTGCTCACCTAATTGTGCTTGCGGGGGTTGAGCTCTGGCTCTTTGGTCCCGCCTCTCAACCGTTAATCAACTGATGTACAGATTCCTGAGTCTACTGGGCTCTATCATGTCTACATTTGAAACTGAGTATGGAGTCAGCCTCCACATCACTGCCTAATGCATTCCACTTGTTAATTACTCAAACTGAAAAAGTTCGTTCTAACGTCCCTGTTGCTCATGTGGGTACTCAGTTTCCACCTGTGTCCCCTTGTTCGCGTACCACCAGTGTTAAAAAGTTTATCCCTATCTACCCTGTCAATTCCTCTGAGAATTTTGTAGGTAGTGATCATGTCTCCCCCTTATTATTCTTTTTTTTCCAGTGACGTGAGGTGCAGTTTACGCAGCCTTTCCTCGTAACTCAAGCCTCTTAGTTCTGGGACTATCCTAGTGGCATACCTCTGAACTTTTTCCAGCTTCGTCTTGTGCTTGACAAGGTACGGGCTCCATGCTGGGGCCGCATACTCCAGAATTAGCCTTATATATGTGGTATACAAGATTCTGAAGATATTCCTTACTCAGGTTTCTGAAAGCAGTTCTGATGTTAGCCAGCCTCGCATTGGCCGCTGATGTTATCTTTTGATGTGGGCATCACGAGACAGGTTTGTCGTGATATCAACTCCTAGATCTTTCTCTCTGTCCGTTTCATGAAGGACTTCATTTCCCATTCGGTACCCAGTGACTGGCCACCTAGTTCCTCCTCCTAGTTTCATTACCTTACATTTATTTGAGTTGAACTTTAGTAGCCATTCGTCGGACCATTCCTTCAGTTTGTCTAGGTCATCTTGTAGCCTCATACTATCCTCCTCTGTCTTGATCCTCCTCATAATTTTTGCATCATCAACAAACTTCGAGAGGAACGAGTCAATTCCTTCTGGCAGATCATTTACGTATATCAGAAACAGTACAGGTCCAAGTACTGATCCCTGTGGGACTCCACTAATGACTCCCCGCCACTCCGAGACCTCACCCCTCACGGTGACTCGCTGTGTCCTGTTGCTTAGGTACTCCCTTATCCAGTGGAGTACCTTCCCTTTTACTCCTGCCTGCATCTCAAGTTTGTGCACTAGTCTCTAATGTGGTATTGTGTCAAAAGCTTTCTGGCAGTCCTGAAATATGCAGTCTGCCCAGCCCTCTTGCCTGATTTTTGTTGTCTGGTCATAGAACTCAATTAAACCTGTTAAGCATAATTTGCCATCTCTGAACCCATGCTGATGTTGTGTTACAAAGTTCTTCTGCTCCAGATATTCCACTAGCTTTTTTCGCACAATCTTCTCCATCAACTTGCATGGAATGCAAGTTAGAGACGCTGGCCTGTAGTTCAGTGCCTCCTGCTTATCACCCTTTTTGTATACTGGGCCTACATAGGCGTCTTCCAATTTTTTGGCAGTTCACCTGTTACCAGTGATTTGTTATACACCATGGAGAGTGGTAGGCACAGAGCTTCTGCTCCTTCCTTTAGAATCCATGGTGATATTCCATCCGGGCCTATAGCTTTTGTCACGTCCAAATCTAGCAGATGCTTCCTCACCTCCCCACTGGTAATCTCAAACTCCTCTAGTGGTGTCTGGTTTGATGTTCTCTCTCTTATCTTTGGGACTTCTCCTTGCTCTGAGGTGAAGACCTCCTGGAATTTCTTATCGAGTTCCTCACACACTTCCTTGTCGTTTAAAGTGAATCTTCTGCCCCTATCCTCAGTTTTATTACCTGTTCATTCACTGTTGTTTTCTTTCTGATGTGGCTATGCAGTAGTTTGGGTTGAGTTTTTGCCTTGCTCGCTATGTCATTTTCATATTGCCTCTCTACCTCTCTTCTCACCCTGACGTATTCATTCCTGGCGCTCTGGTATCTTTCTCTGCTCTCTAGTGTTCTCTTGTATCCTCCTAACCTCACAAGTCCTGGGTGAGGGTGTGTTGGTGTGAGTGAGTGCGCATGTGCACGTGCGTGTAATCACGAATAAATCAAGACATGGTAAATGATGAGAGAGAGTATCCACGCCGGAAATTGTAACGAGAAATACACGAGAGCTTTTGTGTATATTTGCACCCCTACCCACATTAGTACATATACAAGATATACGTAATATACCAAGTGTTGTTCTTGGGTAGTGCTATTATCTCATGATTTATGTTGAACAAGAAAAAGAAAATGACTATTATTCCTTCTCAGACTTTGCTTTTGTGACGAGGACAGTGACAGTTTTTTTTTTTACCTATTTTTCCACGAGAAAAGTGTCAAACTTGCGTCTTTTTGTTTACAAAGTTATACAAAAATATGAATCAAAATTAACATGGATTTATACTAATGTTATACTAAATTTATCACAACAAGTTTAGAACAGTAATTTTTCCAGGTTTACAATTATACTGTGCATCACTTTCAAGACTCGGCCCCCAAATGTAGTCTCCCATCATGTCTTCGTTATACTTCGTTATAGCGGCGCTCAGAGTCCAGTATACCCAGGTGGACGCTCTCTCTCTCTCCTTGCTCCTCAGACCACGCTCCCACCAACTCCTTGAATTGGTCAAGTTGAGCATCAAGGATATGGACCTTGAAGGACATCCTGCTGTCCATTGTACTGTAGTCCTTCACCAGATTGTCAAGCAGCTTCACATAGTTTTCGGCTTTGAGATTGTCCTTGAAGCTCTTGGACCCTTACAACAAAGAGCTGTTTCCAGATGTTTTCTCCCTCCTGGTGAGCTACTTGGGGGAATTACTTGCACCACAGCATCATCTTCATCTGTGGTCCGACAACGATACCGGCTTTGATCTCTGCCTCAGATTGCTTAGGGAAGATGTCTTGACGGTACTTGAAGACTGCCAGCTCCTCATCTTGAGCTGTGGCAGATGGTTTCAGACCCAGTTTTATGCGCAGTGGTGTCATCAGTACCTTCCGGGGGAACCGTCTGAGGCAGCTGGTACGCTGTGGTCAGTCCCTACCACAGGCGGGATCCCATCTCATCACCAGGGATGGGATTGTGAGATGGTCTCACAACCAGACCATCACCAGAGAAATCTTAACAAACACAGAAATCATCGATAGATACAGCGATAGCAGGCGGCTTGACATCTGCGAGGCACAACACATCAAGAAGTCAACACCAGCAATCAACAGCCAATTAATGCACAACTATATTCTACCCACTTCAAGATTCAGCACCAATATAGAAGCCTCAAGAAATATGGGCCAATAGGCCCTTTGCAGTTACTTCCATCCTTCCCTTTAATTTACCCAATTTATACCCATTGTTTCGTGTTTATCTTGTATTGAAAGTTTTGTTCACCTCATCCAAAACTGTTGTAACATATCACCTCACCCAAATGCGGGTATATAAAATGAAAGCTGTTTAAATGATAGCATAGAACTCTGTTTAGTGTTTACAGGTTATATTTGTGTGTGTGTAAACTAATGTCTTTGAAAATGTAATAAGTTTTTACGAAACGCGTTCAAATGTCGTGTCAGACTAGAAATAAAAATGAATTTTGGAAAATTGATTTTTCAATTACCATCGACAGTGAAAAAGAAACATAAGAAAGAGAAAATTCGTGTTAGAATTATTAATCTTACTTTTTCGGTCATATTTAATAATATGTGTTCACAAGAAAGACTGCTACCAAAATATACTAAATATATATATATATATATATATATATATATATATATATATATATATATATATATATATATATATATATATATATATATATATATAAAACCAATCAACTTGGCCTAGTGTGCAAGGCCTGATTTGCCTATCAAGCAGTGTGATTTTCATTGTTTTCAAACATTTCTTTCGAAATTGATTTATTCCATTTAATATTATTATTATATTCTAAGAACACAAATTACTGACGTACTTAGGTTGGGTTAGTTTAGGTTACGTAGATTAAGTTTGATCAAATTTATATGTTAGTTTTACCTGAAAAAAAAAAATACATAAAGTAATAGAAAGCTTAATCATTTCATAAACTATGAAAAATGAACTATTTCAAGAAAATTCGGCTTGTAAGGCAACATGGTCTATTAGGTACATAATGTATGTAATACCTACGTATATGAAGTTAAACTAGTGAGGAGTGGTGGTGCCATAGGCAGAGAGAACACTGTCACAACATCAGAGGTCCACGGCTGTTCAACACCCTCCCAGCAAGCATTGTCGGAACAAAGGTGGATGTCTTCAAGGAACAATTAGTTAAAAGAGGGCCTGCGGGTAGCTCCCAGCAACAGCCTGTTGGATCAAGCTACTACAAGTCGAGCCTGTCCCCGGACCGGGCTCAGAGAGTAGACCAAATCCCAGAAACCTTTTCAGGTATACTCCAGGTAAGTGTATACTATAACTGGTTCAGGAACAGCACCACCACTAACTGCACAATACAACAAGTGGTTCAGGAACAGCACCACCAACTGCACAATACAACAAGTGGTCCAGGAACAACTGCACAATACAACAAGTGGTCCAGGAACAGCACCACCACCAACTGCACAATACAACAAGTGGTCCAGGAACAGCACCACCACCACCTGCACAATACAACAAGTGGTCCAGGAACAGCACCACCACCAACTGCACAATACAACAAGTGGTCCAGGAACAGCAGCACCACCACCTGCACAATACAACAAGTGGTCCAGGAACAGCAGCACCACCACCTGCACAATACAACAAGTGGTCCAGGAACAGCACCACCACCAACTGCACAATACAACAAGTGGTCCAGGAACAGCACCACCACCACCTGCACAATACAACAAGTGGTCCAGGAACAACTGCACAATACAACAAGTGGTCCAGGAACAGCACCACCACCACCTGCACAATACAACAAGTGGTCCAGGAACAGCACCACCACCACCTGCACAATACAACAAGTGGTCCAGGAACAGCACCACCACCACCTGCACAATACAACAAGTGGTCCAGGAACAGCACCACCACCACCTGCACAATACAACAAGTGGTCCAGGAACAGCACCACCACCACCTGCACAATACAACAAGTGGTTCAGGAACAGCACCACCACCAACTGCACAATACAACAAGTGGTCCAGGAACACCAACTGCACAGCACACTTGGGCTGCCAACCGGAAGCCCTAAGATAATCTCCCTGTGAGTGATCATTATATCCTTGGAATCCTTTAGTGCACACACGCAGTTATAGTCCCGCTCCTGGACCTGGTAAGTCCACTAAGGGATCACCATAGCCCGTGCTACTTGCCCCGCTCCTGGACCAGGTAAATCGACTACGGGCTCACCAAAGCCCGTGCTACTTGCCCAGCTCCTGGGCCAGGTAAGTTTATTACGGGCTCACCAAAGCCCGTGCTACTTGCCCCGCTCCTGGACCAGGTAAATCGACTACGGGCTCACCATAGCCCGTGCTACTTGCAACTTTTTGCTCCGAGTAGCTGAATGTAAACAACAACCACCGCTAGTTATGCTCACTGTTGGTGTAACTGTGATCTCAATGGAAGGAAGGTTTCAAGGATGTTCTCTGTGGGACCTATTTGGATATTTCTGGAGTAGTTGGAATAGTTACTTCACTCGCCTTTGTTGGATTTAAGAACTGGCTGAGTTTAATTACATAAGCTGAAGACCAAGGGGAAGGGGAAGTATCAGGAGAAAGCGCCAAGACATCAGGCCTATATAGCACTTGCAAGGGATAAGGATAGGGGATTTGGGGACGGGACGGGGGGAAGGAATGGTGCCGTTGCAACCTGGCCGTCGAAACGTCGAAAAGCGACGTTCTTTATAAGAAAAAAGAACGTCGCTTTTCGCTCGTATGCATTACGTAAGGCCAAAAACTGTCGTACTAGAAAATGGAAGTGGCTGGCGAAAGTGACGTACTGTCTCGTTTTCTGTTTTGGGTCCTCTGGTAGGAGAGGGCACTTGTGATCCTGTGGTCCCGGGTTCGATCCCAGGCGCCGGCGAGAAACAATGGGCACAGTTTCTTTCACCCTATGTCCCTGTTACCTAGCAGTAAAATAGGTACCTGGGTGTTTAAACTGACTGTTTTCTTGACGTTGGGAAACCTTAGGAGGATGGATTGGCCTAACCACTTGGACGGTCGGGGATTGAACGCCGACCTGCATGAAGCGAGACCGTCAAACCCAAGTAGTTGGGCTGCTGAACACCGAGAGAAACGAAGTAAATATGTTCAACGCAAAAATCTTGCCCTAGCGATAATATCTGAAGAGGCAGCAGCATACTTTGTTATCTTGACACCCTCGGTATCAAGGAGTCCAAGATCTTGACACCCTCGGTATCAAGGAGTCCAGGATCTTGACACCCTCGGTATCAAGGAGTCCAGGATCTTGACACCCTCGGTATCACGGAGTCCAGGATCTTGACACCCTCGGTATCACGGAGTCCAGGATCTTGACACCCTCGGTATCAAGGAGTCCAGGATCTTGACACCCTCGGCATCAAGGAGTCCAGGATCTTGACACCCTCGGCATCAAGGAGTCCAGGATCTTGACACCCTCGGCATCAAGGAGTCCAGGATCTTGACACCCTCGGTATCACGGAGTCCAGAATCTTGACACCCTCGGTATCACGGAGTCCGGGATCTTGACACCCTCGGTATTAAGGAGTCCGGGATCTTGACACCCTCGGCAACAAGGAGTCCAGGATCTTGACACCCTCGGTATCACGGAGTCCAGGATCTTGACACCCTCGGTATCAAGGAGTCCAGGATCTTGACACCCTCGGCAACAAGGAGTCCAGGATCTTGACACCCTCGGCAACAAGGAGTCCAGGATCTTGACACCCTCGGCAACAAGGAGTCCAGGATCTTGACACCCTCGGTATCAAGGAGTCCAGGATCTTGACACCCTCGGCAACAAGGAGTCCAGGATCTTGACACCCTCGGTATCAAGGAGTCCAGGATCTTGACACCCTCGGTATCAAGGAGTCCAGGATCTTGACACCCTCGGTATCCTCACTACGAGCAATAAACAGTTTGCAATCAAGTAATAACGTGCTTGTCTTGGAAGCTAGACGTAGATATATAAGAATACTTAGCAAGAGGGTAAATATAAAAATGTTGTGGATTCCTTCTCACATTGGCATGCAGGAACATGACAAAGTTGACGCCCTTGCTAAGGCTGCAGTAAATAAAGACAGTACTACTGACAGCTCTAGCATACTCGAATGATAATTTTTTTTCATATGTAACACAAAAAATAAATTTTAGAATTATAAAAAAACACACACTACCAGAAGCCATGCAAATTAAAAAAATTAACATTCAAGTTCTTTTATATTTAGGCTGATTTATTTCAAAGATTTTAGGTTAGTAAAATATAACTTGCCTAATGACAACCTGATCGCTAATGACAGTGTCCCCTTATTTTTGCCTTTGCCACACCTTGAATAAAAAATAACAATGATAACATTACACAGTAATCACATTAACGTGATGTGTCAATGAGAAAATCCGTGGGAGCCGTGATGAGGGTTATAACGAACCAGAGGGTTGTTATAACGATGAGGGTTCGAATCTATGCGGTGGGTGTTCCCACGCACACGCCCTAGTCAACTAGGCCACGACATGGTCAAAAGGATTGCAATCTGGAGTTCTACTGAGCTAACACGGGTTTCCTGAGGCTTCCACTGAAGCCAGACCAGGATTTTCACATAATCCCCCCCCCCCCATGCACTTTAGCTCTGTCATCCCGGAGTGTTCTACCTCTGACGCAACTCTTTCCATACACAGAGTAATCATACAAACGTGATGTGTCCTACATGACACATCATCGAGGGGTTCAGACAACCGTACCCGTTTTACCTTGATAAGTAAAAAAGTTAAGATACAATTCGCTCAGGTTAATTAATACCTGCAAATAAACTCGCCACTCCCCACAATTTCTGTTGAGTTATGAATAATCTGATCAAGGTCCGAGTATTATTGTGCCATCTCAACTAGGATAAGGAGCAAAATTATTCTATTCTATTATGTCAGCTGATAACGTATCCAAAGTCTCAAGGTTCATTAAAACTGGTCTTAAAATTGTTATAATGTTTAATGTTTGGGTGTACCTCATACGTTTACGTTACATGTTCAATATATAGTTTTATATTTTGCCACTTTCAGAATGTGTATTCCAGTCAAGTGTTGTCACTAATATTGTTTTCTGCTTCAAGAGCGTCTTGTGGTCATTGGTCATTATGGAGGAGGATGACCCTGTCTCGCACATTCTGGCGCCCAACAGATACACGCAGTTGGAATAACGAGAGCATTATTCTCCCATTTTGACAAGCAAATAGAATTAGGCAATCGCTTTACATGGCATGCCTGAATAAATATTAATGGCCACGACATGTATTACAGTGAGCTATGGTTATGCTGTTGACGAACAATCATTACCGCCTTAACACGTGTTGTAATTGCTTGTTCCCCTGAACAAGGTCCATGAATCCTCATTAGCTGTCTTGCATGAGGCCGAACCGTTTGTTACCAGACCCGCGAGAAACAATGTGGGATTTTATGGGATTAGCGTGTGGTGGTGCCATGGTGGCATACCACCAGGTACAGCCGTCCTCACTGACATCTCTCGCTCCCGTATGGTCTACCACCCACACTTGTGGAGCGGTGAGGTTCTTGACGCCACCATGCCCACCCTGTGAACACCTGACGCCACCATGCCCACCCTGTGAACACCTGACGCCACCGTGCCCACCCTGTGAACACCTGACGCCACCGTGCCCACCCTGTGAACACCTGACGCCACCGTGCCCACCCTGTGAACACCTGACGCCACCGTGCCCACCCTGTGAACACCTGACGCCACCGTGCCCACCCTGTGAACACCTGACGCCACCATGCCCACCCTGTGAACACCTGACGCCACCATGCCCACCCTGTGAACACCTGACGCCACCATGCCCACCCTGTGACACATGACGACACCATGCCCACCCTGTGACACATGACGCCAACATGCCCACCCTGTGACACATGACGACACCATGCCCACCCTGTGAACACCTGACGCCACCATGCCCACCCTGTGAACACCTGACGCCACCGTGCCCACCCTGTGACACATGACGCCACCGTGCCCACCCTGTGAACATCTGACGCCACCATGCTAACCCTAGTAAGATTTGATGCGGTAATACTGTAATGTAGCCCTATCATTCCGCTACTATAATAATATTGCTGCATTGTAAATAACGAACTAGCAAAATACCCAGAAAGGTACTGTACTCAATAAAACAACAAAAGCTAAGAAACAGCAGTGTACCTTTGCAAGTACAACAATGTACACATACATGCAAAGCCCTGTACACAAACATGGATAGCACAGCAGTGTACATACATTTACAGGCATTGCAGTGTATATACACAAGCCCAGCAGTGTACACGCAAGCCCAACAGTGTACACGCAAGCCCAGCAGTGTACACGCAAGCCCAACAGTGTACACGCAAGCCCAGCAGTGTACACGCAAGCCCAGCAGTGTACACGCAAGCCCAGCAGTGTACACGCAAGCCCAACAGTGTACACGCAAGCCCAGCAGTGTACACGCAAGCCCAACAGTGTACACGCAAGCCCAACAGTGTACACGCAAGCCCAACAGTGTACACGCAAGCCCAACAGTGTACACGCAAGCCCAACAGTGTACACGCAAGCCCAACAGTGTACACGCAAGCCCAACAGTGTACACGCAAGCCCAACAGTGTACACGCAAGCCCAACAGTGTACACGCAAGCCCAACAGTGTACACGCAAGCCCAACAGTGTACACGCAAGCCCAACAGTGTACACGCAAGCCCAACAGTGTACACGCAAGCCCAACAGTGTACACGCAAGCCCAACAGTGTACACGCAAGCCCAACAGTGTACACGCAAGCCCAACAGTGTACACGCAAGCCCAACAGTGTACACGCAAGCCCAACAGTGTACACGCAAGCCCAACAGTGTACACGCAAGCCCAACAGTGTACACGCAAGCCCAACAGTGTACACGCAAGCCCAACAGTGTACACGCAAGCCCAACAGTGTACACGCAAGCCCAACAGTGTACACGCAAGCCCAACAGTGTACACGCAAGCCCAACAGTGTACACGCAAGCCCAACAGTGTACACGCAAGCCCAACAGTGTACACGCAAGCCCAACAGTGTACACGCAAGCCCAACAGTGTACACGCAAGCCCAACAGTGTACACGCAAGCCCAACAGTGTACACGCAAGCCCAACAGTGTACACGCAAGCCCAACAGTGTACACGCAAGCCCAACAGTGTACACGCAAGCCCAACAGTGTACACACAAGCCCAACAGTCTACACACACATCTGACGCCTGCGCACACACATGACGAATGCATCAAGCAGTGATGTGGTGGAGGCAGACTCCATATACAGTTTCAAATTTAGACCAAATCAATAACTAGAAAATGAAGAGACGACGACGTTTCGGTCTGTCCTGGACCATTATCAAGTCGACTGTCTTGATAATGTCGAAATCTTTCAAATGTAGATTTAATTGAGCCCAATAGGCTCTAGAATCTGTACACCACTTGACAGTTGAGAGGCGGGACCAAAGAGCCAAAGCTCAACCCCCGCAAGCACAACTAGGTGAGTACACAAGCGTACGCACAAGCATAGCAGTGTAAACGCAAAGAGAAGGGACTTTCTAATACACCACCAGCACTGGTTCAGGGATGGCAAGTCCTGTCTCACAGGTATAATAGAATTGTATGACCAAGCAACATGCATTCAACAAGAATGAGAAGGATGGGCAAACTTAATTTATTTTTGTACTGTCAGAAAGCGTTTGACACAGTACCCATAAGAACCTGTTGCATAAGTTGGAGAAACAAGCTGGAGTAAGTGGTAGGGTGCTACAATGAATAAGGGAGTACCTTTACAACAAGCAGAGAGTAACTGTGAGGGGTGAGACCTCAGACTGGCGTGATGTCACCAACGGGGTCCCACAGGGTTCTGTACTCGGAAACATCTTGTTTCTGATTCAAGTGAATGACCTTCCAGAAGGTATAGACTCATTCATCTCAATGTTTGCTGATGATGCTAAAATGATAAGAAGGATTAAGACAGGAGGACAGCAAGAGGCTACAAGATGACCTGGACAGACTGAATGAATGGTCCAACAAATGGCTACTAGTTTAACTCAAGCAAAGTGATGAAAATAGGCGTAGGAGTCAAGACGCCAAACACAAGGCACCAGTTTGGAGAGGAAATCCTTCAGAAGTCAGGAAGAGAAAAATCTGGGGGGTTGATATCACACCAGACTTGTCCCTGAAGCCCACGTCAAAATGATAACATCAGCGGCGTATGCAAGGCTGGCGAACATAAGAACTGCCTTCAGAAACATGTGTAAGGAATCATTCAGAACCTTGTATACCAATACTGGAGTATGCGGCTCCTGCGTGGAGTTCACACCTAATCAAATACAAAACTATGTTAGAAAAGGTTTCAGAGGTATGCCATCAGGCTAGTCCCCGAGCTGAGTTATGAGCTCTGAGAAAGTTTACTGGAACTAAACCACACGGCACTGGAAGACAGAAGAGTCAGGGGCGACATGATCAATACCCATAAAATTCTCAGAAGAATTGACAGGATAGATAAACTGTTTAGCGCGGGTGGTACGCGAACAAGGGGGGCACAAATGGAAACCTAGTACAAAAATGAGCCACAGGGACGTCAGAAAGAACTTTTTCAATGTCAGTAGTTAACAGATGCAATGCACTAGGCAGTGATGTGGTGGAGGCTGACTTCATACACAGTTTCAAATGTAGATATGCTAGAGCCCAGTAGGCTCAAGAATCAGTACACCAGTTGATTGACAGTTGAGAGGCGGGACCAAAGAGTCAAAGCTAAATCCTCGCAAGCGCAACTAGGTTAGGATAACTAGGCGAGTACACAAGCACAGCAGAGTACGCGCACGAGCACAGCAGGGTACGCGCACGAGCACAGCAGGGTACGCGCACGAGCACAGCAGGGTACGCGCACGAGCACAGCAGGGTACGCGCACGAGCACAGCAGGGCACGAGCACAGCAGGGCACGAGCACAGCAGGGCACGAGCACAGCAGGGTACGCGCGCAAGCACAGCAGTGTGTACACACTCGAGCTCAGCAGTGTGTACACACTCGAGCTCAGCAGTGTGTACACACTCGAGCTCAGCAGTGTGTACACACTCGAGCTCAGCAGTGTGTACACACTCGAGCTCAGCAGTGTGTACACACTCGAGCTCAGCAGTGTGTACACACTCGAGCTCAGCAGTGTGTACACACTCGAGCTCAGCAGTGTGTACACACTCGAGCTCAGCAGTGTGTACACACTCGAGCTCAGCAGTGTGTACACACTCGAGCTCAGCAGTGTGTACACACTCGAGCTCAGCAGTGTGTACACACTCGAGCTCAGCAGTGTGTACACACTCGAGCTCAGCAGTGTGTACACACTCGAGCTCAGCAGTGTGTACACACTCGAGCTCAGCAGTGTGTACACACTCGAGCTCAGCAGTGTGTACACACTCGAGCTCAGCAGTGTGTACACACTCGAGCTCAGCAGTGTGTACACACTCGAGCTCAGCAGTGTGTACACACTCGAGCTCAGCAGTGTGTACACACTCGAGCTCAGCAGTGTGTACACACTCGAGCTCAGCAGTGTGTACACACTCGAGCTCAGCAGTGTGTACACACTCGTAGCTCAGCAGTGTGTACACACTCGAGCTACAGCAGTGTGTACACACTCGAGCACAGCAGTGTGTACACACTCGAGCACAGCAGTGTGTACACACTCGAGCACAGCAGTGTGTACACACTCGAGCACAGCAGTGTGTACACACTCGAGCACAGCAGTGTGTACACACTCGAGCACAGCAGTGTGTACACACTCGAGCACAGCAGTGTGTACACACTCGAGCACAGCAGTGTGTACACACTCGAGCACAGCAGTGTGTACACACTCGAGCACAGCAGTGTGTACACACTCGAGCACAGCAGTGTGTACACACTCGAGCACAGCAGTGTGTACACACTCGAGCACAGCAGTGTGTACACACTCGAGCACAGCAGTGTGTACACACTCGAGCACAGCAGTGTGTACACACTCGAGCACAGCAGTGTGTACACACTCGAGCACAGCAGTGTGTACACACTCGAGCACAGCAGTGTGTACACACTCGAGCACAGCAGTGTGTACACACTCGAGCACAGCAGTGTGTACACACTCGAGCACAGCAGTGTGTACACACTCGAGCACAGCAGTGTGTACACACTCGAGCACAGCAGTGTGTACACACTCGAGCACAGCAGTGTGTACACACTCGAGCACAGCAGTGTGTACACACTCGAGCACAGCAGTGTGTACACACTCGAGCACAGCAGTGTGTACACACTCAAGCACAGCAGTGTGTACACACACTCACGCACAGCAGTGTGTACACACACTCACGCACAGCAGTGTGTACACACACTCACGCACAGCAGTGTGTACACACACTCACGCACAGCAGTGTGTACACACACTCACGCACAGCAGTGTGTACACACACTCACGCACAGCAGTGTGTACACACACTCACGCACAGCAGTGTGTACACACACTCACGCACAGCAGTGTGTACACACACTCACGCACAGCAGTGTGTACACACACTCACGCACAGCAGTGTGTACACACACTCACGCACAGCAGTGTGTACACACACTCACGCACAGCAGTGTGTACACACACTCACGCACAGCAGTGTGTACACACACTCACGCACAGCAGTGTGTACACACACTCACGCACAGCAGTGTGTACACACACTCACGCACAGCAGTGTGTACACACACTCACGCACAGCAGTGTGTACACACACTCACGCACAGCAGTGTGTACACACACTCACGCACAGCAGTGTGTACACACACTCACGCACAGCAGTGTGTACACACACTCACGCACAGCAGTGTGTACACACTCGAGCACAGCAGTGTGTACACACTCGAGCACAGCAGTGTGTACACACTCGAGCACAGCAGTGTGTACACACTCGAGCACAGCAGTGTGTACACACTCAAGCACAGCAGTGTGTACACACTCAAGCACAGCAGTGTGTACACACTCAAGCACAGCAGTGTGTACACACTCAAGCACAGCAGTGTGTACACACTCAAGCACAGCAGTGTGTACACACTCAAGCACAGCAGTGTGTACACACTCAAGCACAGCAGTGTGTACACACTCAAGCACAGCAGTGTGTACACACTCAAGCACAGCAGTGTGTACACACTCAAGCACAGCAGTGTGTACACACTCAAGCACAGCAGTGTGTACACACTCAAGCACAGCAGTGTGTACACACTCAAGCACAGCAGTGTGTACACACTCAAGCACAGCAGTGTGTACACACTCAAGCACAGCAGTGTGTACACACTCAAGCACAGCAGTGTGTACACACTCAAGCACAGCAGTGTGTACACACTCAAGCACAGCAGTGTGTACACACTCAAGCACAGCAGTGTGTACACACTCAAGCACAGCAGTGTGTACACACTCAAGCACAGCAGTGTGTACACACTCAAGCACAGCAGTGTGTACACACTCAAGCACAGCAGTGTGTACACACTCAAGCACAGCAGTGTGTACACACTCAAGCACAGCAGTGTGTACACACTCAAGCACAGCAGTGTGTACACACTCAAGCACAGCAGTGTGTACACACTCAAGCACAGCAGTGTGTACACACTCAAGCACAGCAGTGTGTACACACTCAAGCACAGCAGTGTGTACACACTCAAGCACAGCAGTGTGTACACACTCAAGCACAGCAGTGTGTACACACTCAAGCACAGCAGTGTGTACACACTCAAGCACAGCAGTGTGTACACACTCAAGCACAGCAGTGTGTACACACTCAAGCACAGCAGTGTGTACACACTCAAGCACAGCAGTGTGTACACACTCAAGCACAGCAGTGTGTACACACTCAAGCACAGCAGTGTGTACACACTCAAGCACAGCAGTGTGTACACACTCAAGCACAGCAGTGTGTACACACTCAAGCACAGCAGTGTGTACACACTCAAGCACAGCAGTGTGTACACACTCAAGCACAGCAGTGTGTACACACTCAAGCACAGCAGTGTGTACACACTCAAGCACAGCAGTGTGTACACACTCAAGCACAGCAGTGTGTACACACTCAAGCACAGCAGTGTGTACACACTCAAGCACAGCAGTGTGTACACACTCAAGCACAGCAGTGTGTACACACTCAAGCACAGCAGTGTGTACACACTCAAGCACAGCAGTGTGTACACACTCAAGCACAGCAGTGTGTACACACTCAAGCACAGCAGTGTGTACACACTCAAGCACAGCAGTGTGTACACACTCAAGCACAGCAGTGTGTACACACTCAAGCACAGCAGTGTGTACACACTCAAGCACAGCAGTGTGTACACACTCAAGCACAGCAGTGTGTACACACTCAAGCACAGCAGTGTGTACACACTCAAGCACAGCAGTGTGTACACACTCAAGCACAGCAGTGTGTACACACTCAAGCACAGCAGTGTGTACACACTCAAGCACAGCAGTGTGTACACACTCAAGCACAGCAGTGTGTACACACTCAAGCACAGCAGTGTGTACACACTCAAGCACAGCAGTGTGTACACACTCAAGCACAGCAGTGTGTACACACTCAAGCACAGCAGTGTGTACACACTCAAGCACAGCAGTGTGTACACACTCAAGCACAGCAGTGTGTACACACTCAAGCACAGCAGTGTGTACACACTCAAGCACAGCAGTGTGTACACACTCAAGCACAGCAGTGTGTACACACTCAAGCACAGCAGTGTGTACACACTCAAGCACAGCAGTGTGTACACACTCAAGCACAGCAGTGTGTACACACTCAAGCACAGCAGTGTGTACACACTCAAGCACAGCAGTGTGTACACACTCAAGCACAGCAGTGTGTACACACTCAAGCACAGCAGTGTGTACACACTCAAGCACAGCAGTGTGTACACACTCAAGCACAGCAGTGTGTACACACTCAAGCACAGCAGTGTGTACACACACAAGCACAGCAGTGTGTACACACTCAAGCACAGCAGTGTGTACACACACAAGCACAGCAGTGTGTACACACTCAAGCACAGCAGTGTGTACACACTCAAGCACAGCAGTGTGTACACACTCAAGCACAGCAGTGTGTACACACTCAAGCACAGCAGTGTGTACACACTCAAGCACAGCAGTGTGTACACACTCAAGCACAGCAGTGTGTACACACTCAAGCACAGCAGTGTGTACACACTCAAGCACAGCAGTGTGTACACACTCAAGCACAGCAGTGTGTACACACTCAAGCACAGCAGTGTGTACACACTCAAGCACAGCAGTGTGTACACACTCAAGCACAGCAGTGTGTACACACTCAAGCACAGCAGTGTGTACACACTCAAGCACAGCAGTGTGTACACACTCAAGCACAGCAGTGTGTACACACTCAAGCACAGCAGTGTGTACACACTCAAGCACAGCAGTGTGTACACACTCAAGCACAGCAGTGTGTACACACTCAAGCACAGCAGTGTGTACACACTCAAGCACAGCAGTGTGTACACACTCAAGCACAGCAGTGTGTACACACTCAAGCACAGCAGTGTGTACACACTCAAGCACAGCAGTGTGTACACACTCAAGCACAGCAGTGTGTACACACTCAAGCACAGCAGTGTGTACACACTCAAGCACAGCAGTGTGTACACACTCAAGCACAGCAGTGTGTACACACTCAAGCACAGCAGTGTGTACACACTCAAGCACAGCAGTGTGTACACACTCAAGCACAGCAGTGTGTACACACTCAAGCACAGCAGTGTGTACACACTCAAGCACAGCAGTGTGTACACACTCAAGCACAGCAGTGTGTACACACTCAAGCACAGCAGTGTGTACACACTCAAGCACAGCAGTGTGTACACACTCAAGCACAGCAGTGTGTACACACTCAAGCACAGCAGTGTGTACACACTCAAGCACAGCAGTGTGTACACACTCAAGCACAGCAGTGTGTACACACTCAAGCACAGCAGTGTGTACACACTCAAGCACAGCAGTGTGTACACACTCAAGCACAGCAGTGTGTACACACTCAAGCACAGCAGTGTGTACACACTCAAGCACAGCAGTGTGTACACACTCAAGCACAGCAGTGTGTACACACTCAAGCACAGCAGTGTGTACACACTCAAGCACAGCAGTGTGTACACACTCAAGCACAGCAGTGTGTACACACTCAAGCACAGCAGTGTGTACACACTCAAGCACAGCAGTGTGTACACACTCAAGCACAGCAGTGTGTACACACTCAAGCACAGCAGTGTGTACACACTCAAGCACAGCAGTGTGTACACACTCAAGCACAGCAGTGTGTACACACTCAAGCACAGCAGTGTGTACACACTCAAGCACAGCAGTGTGTACACACTCAAGCACAGCAGTGTGTACACACTCAAGCACAGCAGTGTGTACACACTCAAGCACAGCAGTGTGTACACACTCAAGCACAGCAGTGTGTACACACACAAGCACAGCAGTGTGTACACACACAAGCACAGCAGTGTGTACACACTCAAGCACAGCAGTGTGTACACACTCAAGCACAGCAGTGTGTACACACTCAAGCACAGCAGTGTGTATACACTCAAGCACAGCAGTGTACACACTCAAGCACAGCAGTGTGTACACACTCAAGCACAGCAGTGTACACACTCAAGCACAGCAGTGTACACACTCAAGCACAGCAGTGTGTATACACTCAAGCACAGCAGTGTACACACTCAAGCACAGCAGTGTACACACTCAAGCACAGCAGTGTACACACTCAAGCACAGCAGTGTACACACTCAAGCACAGCAGTGTACACACTCAAGCACAGCAGTGTACACACTCAAGCACAGCAGTGTGTACACACTCAAGCACAGCAGTGTACACACTCAAGCACAGCAGTGTACACACTCAAGCACAGCAGTGTGTACACACTCAAGCACAGCAGTGTGTACACACTCAAGCACAGCTTTTTAAAAAAAAAAAAAAAAAAAAAAAAAAAAAAAAAAAAAAAAAAGAAGTAGTTAGTAAACAGTTGATTGACAGTTGAGAGGCGGGCCGAAAGAGCAAAGCTCAACCCCCGTAAAAAAAAAAACACAAACACAGCAGTGTGTACACACTCAAGCACAGCAGTGTGTACACACTCAAGCACAGCAGTGTGTACACACAGTGTACACACACTGGAGTATGCAGTTCCAGCCTGGAGTCCATACGTTGTTAAACACAACAGTTAAAAGAAATAAAGAGGTATGCCACCAGACTAGTCCCAGAGCTGAGAAGTAAGAGTTACGAGGAAAGGCTACAGGAATTATACCTCACGTTCCTGGTAGACAAGATTTAGGGGAGACATGATCACCACCTACAAAATTCTCAGCGGAATTGTCAGGGTGGACAAAAACTATTCACCATAGGCGGAACACAAACAAGGGGGACACAGATGGAAATTAGTACTCAAATGAGCCACAAAAAAATGACAAAGAATCTATCAATGTAAGGGTAGTTAATAAATGGAATGCACTAGGGTCACTAGGCAGTGATGTGGTGGAGGTTGACTCCATACAGTTTCAAATGTAGTTATGAGAGAGACCAATAGGCTCAGAGACCTGTACAGCAGCTGATTGACAGCTGTGAGGAGGGAACAAAGAGTCGAAGCACAACTAGATGGTTACAGAATAAGAACATGAGTATGTAACAAGCACAAGAGTAATAATAAGCACTAACACCTTCAACATAAAAGGTTAGCGTAAATGAACTGCGATAAAAACAACCGACAAAGCACCAATTTGAAACATGGACAATAGTTGCAAAACGACAAGCACAATAGTAACTTGTAACTACGGGTAGCAGCAAATTCTTATAGCTCAGCTTACTCGCACTTAACTCTCTTGTGCTCCTGCCCAAGCCAATCGAAGTCAACTGACCTCGTCTAATACGACGTCTGACCTTATGATCAGTAAAGCATAAGTACTGCCAAGACATTTCGTGTCCGAAATTGGTTACATGGATCGATTTTGAATTCCCATCTTTGCTATACTCTATAAACCAGTTTTTCGCACCTAAGGCCAACATCAAGACGATAGTCTCATGGCAAGTGAAGCTTTGCGAGTGCGTGTCTAACATTAGTTTGGTAATTTAACAAATCAATGTATTTCTCTGGTGCTCAAATCTCGGACATGAACAGAATCACTATACTTGGGCTTGAGCAATTTGTTCAATGCCAAGCAAATTAACAAAAAAAAAAGAGAACATAGTCCGGGTTTCTGAAGTAGTGAAAATACTCATTTCTTTACATCTCGTGGAACATTAATTTAAGGAAACGGAACAAAATTGTATGAACTAGAGAATTCTCACTCGCGTCTCATATCAGTCCGTCTCGCGCAGTGCCATGCTTGAAGTTACACGGAATTGCCAAAATAATTGTGAAACTAAGCATAGACCCGTAACCTTGAAACAGTATGACCACATTTCGCGTATTGTACAAAAAAAAAAAAAAAAAAGATTACTCTTTAGAATTTTACTCAACGTTAAGTTTTCGGTAATTGTATCAAGTACGTACAAATTTATATACAGTATATTTCTTGAGAGAATAGGAGTGTAAATGATATCCCGACATGTTTGTTTACAGCTGACGTAAACAAACATGGCGGGATATCATGTCGCGCCCGCAATATTGACATCCAAGCTCATACAAGCACTAAAACATAAGAAATAACTGCATACTTGGCTTCCCTGTTTAGGGTTAAAATTCGACATCCTCCACGTGAAAAATATGCTGGAAAGGTTGAGTTTTATGAGGAGTTTAGGGTTAACGAAGGGATGGGAAGGGGGGGAGGGTGGTACTATCTATATAAACGAACAAATCCATAAGGGCCGTGACCGTGACTATCTATATATTTTCCAAGCTAAACACGAAATGATGTAGCAATGTGAAAGCCTGTACTTAAATGACAAATAAATTCACACCGAACACAGTAAAAGAATTATTTTGAAACAAATCAGCATGACAAATAGGGATAAAAATGAATTATACTGTACAAATATCGAATGTATTAGAGAAGAAACATTTCTAGACGTACATGTTGACAAACTTTACTTCAATACTCACATGCAACAAAAAATATTAAACTGCAATTGGCATACTTTAAAATATTATAAACTATGTCCCTCATCACTCCTTATACTGTATTACAAAGTCATCAAAACTGCCTTCAGACAGCATACTGTACTACACTTTTTTAAATCTCTCAACATGCTGAAGATCAAAACCATTTAATATAATTACTTGTTCTCAACATATAATTATAAACGTTATATTGATAATGTGGTTATTGAACTGTATAAATCTCCGGTATGCCCCTATTTGCACTACTGCATCAAAATATGGAGACCTTATCTTCACGAGGGCATATCTGCTTTGGAGAAAGTTCAATACTGCACAATAAAAATCATCTAGGAACTTAGTAAACTCTCATACCAGGAACGGTTGAGGGCCACAGAACTAACTGCAAACCAGACATAACAGGGCTGATCTCATCGTAACTGTTAAAATAATTAACTAGTTGGAGGAGATTGATCCAGACAACTTATTTAAAAAGTAAAAATGTAATGCATACAAGGGGCAAAGACCTCAAGCTCAATATGCCACAATGTAAGCCAGAAAACAGGAGATACTTTTTCACCAACAGGGTTAAAACCCGCGTAGCCGGCGGAGCCGTAAATGCCAAGACATTTGTAGTGCCTCGCAGACGTCAAGCCGCCTGCTATCGCAGGCGGCGATAGCAGGCGGCTTGACGTCTGCGAGGTACTACACATCAAAAAGTCAACACCAGCAATCAACAGCCAATTAATGCACAACTATATTCTACCCACTTCAAGACTCCGCTCCAATATAGAAGCATCAAGAAATATGGGCCAATAAAAATAGGTCTTCTGCAGTTACCTACCTTTAATACCCATTGTTTCGTGTCCTGTCTTGTGTTAAAAGTTTATTTTCACCTCATCCAAAACAATTGTAACATGTCACCTCACCCAAATGTAGGTATAAAACACTCGAAGATGTTTAAGCTCTATTCAGTTAAAGTTGTGTGTAAAGTAAAGTCTTTGAAAATGTAATAAGTTTTACGAAACGCGCTCAAGTGTCGCGTCAGACTAGAAATAAAAATGAATTTTGGAGAATTGATTTTTGAATTACCATCAACAGTGAAAAGAAACGTAAGAAAGATCGAGAAAATTCGTGTTAGAATTATTAATCTTACTTTTTCGGTCATATTTAATAATATATGTCTACAGGAAAGACTGATACCAAAATATACTAATAAACATCTATCTACATTATATACATAAAACAAATAAAATCACGAATAATACACAGTATACACTAAAATTAGTGTATACTGTGTATTGAACTACGAGCGTGTTATTAAAATGGAATTTTCAGACAATTTTATATATTAAGCTAGTGCATATTTTATTATTGCAGCCCCCCCCCCATATTCAATTATTAACTTTTTAAATATAATCAATCTCACTTTGTTATCCATGGTTTTCATTTTATTTAAATTTACTATAAATATTTATAAATAGCTATACTATTTAATGATTAATAATGACTTTTCTTGTTAATTCAATATTAAGCTGAATTCAATTGTAAGCTGTTGTGGTTTTGCCACAACAGTTTACTTCCGAACTAACAAGTGCACGTTAGTCTTTATTATAATTTAGGATTAAAATAAAGTCTACATTTACCGTTAAGTAGAATACACCTCTCGGTATATATTATATTCTCTGATGCAACGCTGTGAGTACATGGGGTTTAAAGTAAAATTCACTATTATTACTAACAAAAATAATTTATATAATGTGTGTGTATTATTCGTATTACTGTGTCATTATTTGTATTGTTATATTTGTTATCTGTATTACTATTTTAATTATTTGTATTACTATTTTAATTATCATTTGTATTGCCATTTTTATTTTTTATCAATAAATATACTTATTCATGCAGACAAATATTTACCATTACAAATTAAAACTGCAAATACAGTATGTCATTTCTGTAGAACAATTCCTTAAATAGGAATTAACTACATTATTCTGCCCATGTTGGGATGGTAGGAAGAAGGGTTGCCGAGAGAAAAAAAACAGAAGTGAGAAACAATGTGAAAATCAAGGGTTAGCTATACATGTACCTAGGATATGTTGAACATTATAGAGATGATCAGGTTACACAACCTGCCCTCCACTCCATCCAGGTGAGTATATTATACAAATGTCCGGGGTACTGTGAATTTGTGACATACTTAATATTTATATATTCAGCACCGCCGTAATTAATCTTATTAACTATAGTATATACAACTGTAATAATAATAAAATGCATGTATATAACATATCCCTAAAGTCTACTAAATCAGCCTAAAGCCTTACAATCAGCAAAGTATATGGTACCAAGTCTAAAAGGAATCTGGTCCTCTTAATTGTTCTAATTCAAATATGGTTCCTCTATTTGACTAAGAAACCTTCCGACAATTCAACCTATTCAAATCGTCTGAGCCTAGAATTTTCTTCGTACCTCAACATGCAACCTAAACTACAGAAGCCTTGGCACCTTGTCTCTGAAGTGGTGGTTGTATCTGTAGGTAGTGTATCTTAGGCCAGCTAGTGTGGTCATGGTGACCAGGCCTGTTACACTCGGAAATGTCTGCCCCTTATGGCGTTTGGAACAGATACCATTCAGTAAAAACTGCTGTTACTGAACGTGTCAAAGCTGGCTAGATAGTGGCATTATACAAAATTCATTACATGACAAAGCTGGCTCGGTAGGCTTAGCTATATATAAAAAAAATGTTGCTGTCAATAGCATGTCAAATGTGTATATGTAGTGATGCTATAACAAACGTAACAGTACTCATACTTCCTACCTGGAAGTTTATGTAATAAACATGTAAATTAAGCATATACAACAATCAAATGGAAACAAACATCTGATCTCCAAATTATAAGTATAAGCCTAAACTAAAAAGATTGTAGCAACCACGATTTAGCACGTACGTGCTAAATGTGTATCATTTAGCACATACGTGCTAAGTGGGCAAAATACAAAATTTCACCCACCGACAACTAATTACAATTGAACTTAATAATAAAATGAACTAGCTAAATCTTCAACTAATAACACCGACAACACGCAAGCTACACCCACACACAACACGCAAGCTACACTCACACACAACACGCGAGCTACACCCACACACAACACGCGAGCTACACTCACACACAACACGCGAGCTACACTCACACACAACACGCGAGCTACACTCACACACAACACGCGAGCTACACTCACACACAACACGCGAGCTACACTCACACACAACACGCGAGCTACACTCACACACAACACGCGAGCTACACTCACACACAACACGCGAGCTACACTCACACACAACACGCGAGCTACACTCACACACAACACGCGAGCTACACTCACACACAACACGCGAGCTACACTCACACACAACACGCGAGCTACACTCACACACAACACGCGAGCTACACTCACACACAACACGCGAGCTACACTCACACACAACACGCGAGCTACACTCACACACAACACGCGAGCTACACTCACACACAACACGCGAGCTACACTCACACACAACACGCGAGCTACACTCACACACAACACGCGAGCTACACTCACACACAACACGCGAGCTACACTCACACACAACACGCGAGCTACACCCACACACAACACGCGAGCTACACCCACACACAACACGCGAGCTACACCCACACAACACGCGAGCTACACCCACACACAACACGCGAGCTACACTCACACACAACACGCGAGCTACACACACAAAAAAACTGTCTCTCACCTAATATGTCACATTTATTAGGGACAAAGCGACGTATTGGTAAAACTTAAAATCGCCGTAATATTGACAGTTCCAATGCAACAGCCTCTACGTGGGTTGCTTGGATTCGTACGTTTTACATTGGTTGCATTTTGTAGAGTGGTAAGTGAAGACAATGATGTGGCATGTGGACAGAGGCGAGTTCGTATGTTCAGTGTTAGCGATGATTAGAACTATGTAATCTGCATCATAAATTATGGAAGTGTCCAAAAATAAATTGTCATTTGATAAACAGGTGACAGCTCTAATAGAACTTATTATCTTAGTTTAACGACGTTCCAGTTTGCATCTCTTCGTAGTTAAAATTCAATATTTTGTATTCATTAATATAAAAAAAGTAAAAACTTATATAAAGATTTATGGGTCAAAATACTGAATAATGTAGCCCATGCTCTTGTTTGGTAGTTAGTACTTATAGTAACGATGAGAATCACATATACCGACATAAACGAAATTAGAAAGTTGAGGTCTGAACTATCGAATTGGACACACTGGGGAAAACTATTTTATACTTGTGTTACTTTGACAAACCAAACTAACCTAACTTAACCTTTCTAGGCCTAATATAAGATATCTGAGACCTAAAATAGTATATTTGTGTGCAATACTATGCCTAGGAATATTCAAGTTTTTTTTTTAGTCTTGTTTATTTTAAAATAATTCCTTAGTAGTCAGTATGCTACCATCTAAAAGCCCATTAAGAAAGTACGTACGAATGCGTGACTATTGCCGACCGTCACAATTGGTACTCTCTAAACAGGGGAATGGGTTGAATGTCATCATTTAAGGGTCATCATAAGTACTAGCCGTAAGATGCTTAACAGAGGCTTGACTCACCTTATCAGAGTCGCCGAGAACCCAGCCACAGCGGTGACAACCTTCCTCCAGGATCCCGTACTACTGTCACACGATATACGTCTTAAAACAACGTCCACTAGTTAACAGGTTCCTCAGGACGCCACATTTGTCAAGTTTCCACTTAGGAAAATTTGAAACGTAAGTCACCAGTAGTTTAAATCACTCGCAAATTAAACACTGCACTAAATCACGCTCACAAATGATAGTTTACATACATGGCGCAGGGAAGGGCGCCCTTGTCCGTCGCCATCCGTCCGCGACGACCCCTCCACTTGACGCCATTTTCGCTTCTGTTCCCGCCTAGTGGACGGCCCGCCGTGCCCCCCTGGAACACCTGCTGCTGGTGTGCGATGACTTCAACACATCACAAAGTCAATGCCAAATTATAATGACAATATTTGCAATTACGGTAACTATAATAATAATTATAAATAAAAACAAACATGAATAATTTAAAATGATGTACATACTGACAATTGTATTGACGATATTAATATAATCTAGTCCCGTATCGTAAGCCCCCTGACAGTTTCAAATCGTCATACACAAACTCAATATTGTTACACTGTCCAGCACAATTGAAAAAAAAGACACCGAATCACAGACATGAAATTAAGCGAACGTGTATCATATAAAAACGAGAAATTAAACAGGTTAAACAGACCCATTTACCTAAGCTTTTACCAATATTTAATTTACCATACTAATTTACTTACTAATTTAACTACACTGTATCAGTGAAACATGTCAGCATTAATTACAGTAAACGGAAGCCTTACATCCTATATTGCCAACAGTTGTGATGGTTTAATATCTATACTGCCAAAATGTCGTCATTTAATTGCAAAACTAATAACGAATAAATTATTACCAGAAGGATTTGTATGTCTACACTGGAGTTTTGAGAATAACGTAGCCTCATGCAACTTGTCTATTCCTACAATGTTATTACTTTTAGTTTTATATGTTCATGATTTAAATTTGAATTATATCAGTTTATCATGAATTTGTTTGTATACAAGTGATTATATTGATATCAGCCATGATGTTTATTGCGTTGAGTATGCGATCCATAACTTATGTAATAATTGGCTGGCTAGGCTACTAAATTGATTTATAAGAACGTATACACACGGCACACACTGTATTTAATAGCATTCAATACCGTTACATTTAATGTGATGAAAATGATAACAAGGAACAGGAGACAAGCAGGACGGCACATATTGAAGGGGAACAACTCCCCCATAAACATCTGAAGAATATTACCTAGGAGTATATATAACACCATGACTTATTCCAGACACAAATAGAATCATTTTTGTTATATTAACACATTTAGGTACATCTGCATTTATGCAGTTACCCTAGACTATATGAAAGTGAGTACAGCGTGTCAAAATACTAGCTACGTGATGCTAAAAATATCCCCATCACACAGCATGGTTAGTCATATCGAGGCATGTGATAAGTAGTCTGCACTGGCAGACTCTGGGTGCATTATGAGGATATCATGAACACAAGAGTGAATAAGGTAGCAGTGATACTAAAAGTCCCCATCTCGCAGGATGGTTAGTCATACTGAGCCATACGTTCAGTAGCATGCACTGGCAAATTTTGGGTGCAATATGAGAATATCCTCAAGAACACGAGAGTGAATAAAGTAATTGGAAAGCTCCAGGTACCTTATCCCAATGGGTCTGAAAAACGGGGCATTCGGTGATGTAGTGTGGGAGATCATGTCCCTAGTTCTTGCTCACAGAATTTGCACCTGGAGTGCTCAGGATTTATTTTTTTGTTAAATGATATACAATACAAAGATCACATTTACATCAATTTACAAGAGAAAATACTATATTTATATATTTTTATATAATTCTCAGTTTATCAATTTTCAATATCATAACCGAGCATAAGCAATAAACCCCAAATGTTATACTGTACTTGATCCTGCCTCGCAAGAACTTCAATATTCAATATTCTGTTTACTGAGTAACTCTCCTGCCTGCCAATCCACACACAAGAAATGTAATCAGAAATAAGCAAAATTATTGTATTTTTAATTTTCTTGCATTTTATGTCAATATGAAACATAAAAAAAAACTCATTAAATCCACTCTGATACTTGGTCCACAGAAAGCTTTAAGAGTGTCTGTAATCCAGTTTACAAGAACAACTTTCTGCTTACAGAAATAATATATATGCATATTTTTCTCAATTTCAGTACATTGGTCACACCTATCGTTGTCCTTAATGCCCAACATTAACAACCTAGCATTTGTAGGGAGGGTCTCAGTGAATATTGCGATACAATAATTCACGTTATTTTGGGGCAATAAATTTAGCATGAAGGTTTGCCCATATTACGCGCCAGTTAATGAGTGGATATGCCTCCTCTACTCTAGGAAACTATATGTGGGAACAGAATATCATACACGTGTTTACTGTTCATCATTAAAAAAAAACTTCCATATTACAAATCCGCCTGAGAACATCAATTCCACATGAATAAAAGTGAGGCGAAATAAAGGCAAGGTCAGTATACTCTGGCATATGTATCAAGTAGCTAACACGTACTTTACAAAAATAATGTCCTAGCACATTTACACTATTCCTTTGCATTATCTCCTTTCTAAAGGTAACATATAAGATAGCCAATGACTTATGATACACATTCAGTATTACTATACCACCGTATTATTATTATTACAGCCTTCTGAAACAGGGTTATTTTTTTATTTGACAACATATTCGTAGCTACTATTATATTTCTACATAGTATTTGCCAATTCGTAACCAATGTTGTTCTATATGTTTTACACCAGTAAACCCTAAGAGCTTTATTAGACTCCACTACCTTGAACCATGAATCTGTCCAGTAACTTTATTATACCAACTGCCAAGCCTCATCATACACGTTTTGTCCTTGTTAATGACAGCACCTGTTGCTCTCTCAAAGTTGTCTAACACATCACCACCGCGTCTTCTGTCGTGGTATCATCTGCATAACCAACAACAGGAAGTGTCATAGCATTAGGAGGACAAGGTGGAACAATAAAGTTATTGCTTTTTATTGCCAAGTACAGTGGCTCTTGAAAGATAACATACAAAATCATTGAGAGGAGACATCCCTGACGTACCGCCCGTTCAATTGAAAATGGTTTACTCAAGACACCATATCTTGAGACGATTTCGGGGCTTTAGTGCCCTCGCGGCCCGGTCCTCGACCAGGCCTCCACCCCCCCAGGAAGCAGCCCGTGACAGCTGACTAACTCCCAGGTATCTATTTACTGCTAGGTAACAGGGGCATCAGGGTGAAAGAAACTCTCCCCATTGTTTCTCGCCGGCGCCCGGGATCAAACCCGGGACCACAGGATCACGCGTCCAGTGTTCTGTCCGCTCAGTCACCGGCTCCATGATAAACTTAGCTGCAAGAGCTAATTTTATCATGTAATGTGTGCATATATATTCTATCAAGCCTGGAACCATAATTCTGACGAACATATGTGTATTCATAAACACCCCTGTTAATGATATTCACATCCTTGAGACCAAAACATTTCAAAAGTGTAATTAAAGCAGGAGATACACATGATGTTCGACTGAGTGCTACAATCTATCACAGAAGTGACACAATTAAAGTCGCCAAAAAATAATATTACGTGTATCATTTCTGATAAAATATAATAACTTTTAGAGAACAATTCCTCCCTCTTTTTCTTCCTGCGGGTGCCAGATGGAGCATACACATTAAGCAGAGAAATTATGGTGTCAAGAATGGAAAATCCTCGCATATAAAACATTACCATTATCATCCATTTCGGTATTAAGATCCTTTATGTGGGCTTGTTTAGCAATCAGTATCATCGTACCACCGTTCAACAGGTTCGTAGCATTTATTAGGATTTTAAAATAATCAATCAAGTTTCTTAACATCTTGTACGTTGTGTTCTTACACTAACAGCACATCCAATTTATGATTTTTAAACAAAGATACTAGTTGCAACTGTTTGATTCTACAGTTGAGCCCATTAATGTTTAAAGTAGCACAATTAAAAATTAATAGGCTTCCCGAATGTTATTTTGAGAGAGAAAAAATTACTCTTTATCAATCATTATCTCACTCGACACTAACTGAGTGTCATCTTTCCCTTTTCGAAATTTAAGTTTAATATTTTCCCTCACGGCTCGATTCTGTTCATGTTCTACAACATCCCACGTCGCATTATCGTTGTCATTTTTAACATGATCGCCACTCACCGGTTGTATTGTGCCTCGCTACTTGTCGGTAACTCTTTGTGACCTTGGTCAAGGTGAACTGGAATGGTAACCACCAGGTCAATTTTTTCACAGAATTTTAATTTAATTTAATTTTAATTGAATATAATTTCAATTTAATTTAGTTTTAATTGAATATAATTTCAATTTAATTTAATTTTAATTTAATATTATTTCAATTTAATTTAATTTTAATTTAATTTAGTCTTCACATGACTGGTTACATAACCAGTTTTCACACGACTATTACTGTTTCTACCAGACCTTACAGAAGAGGGTGGAGTTGTCCTCTGCACACATTTCTTCGTCACTATCACGCATGGGGTCATCCTCTACATACAGTTGACAACTAATTACTTGTTCTATCGTCACCTCGTCAGGCTCAACATCATCTTCAGCATCGCAGCTCAGGATTGTTGCAGTGACTATGTTATGGGCGACCACATGTACTTTGTCCTGGCTTTCCTCACCCTCACAAGGTTGGATGACAGCAGGTATAGCGTCCTGAGCAGTGTTGTCTGCATCGTCCTTGTCTGATTTACCTTTATCGTACTGACCTAAGTCACCTGCACCGTCCTCACTCGCACTGGGAGTCACTTCCAGAGACGTTTCACGAACAGTTTTGGATTACTTCATCCATCCCACTTGGAACTGCAGCACTTAACAACAGTGAGTTCATTTCCTGGTACACTGTCCTCAATTAATGGCAGAAAATCATATTCACGAAAAATGTTGATACGTTCTGTTGCCTCTATCTGGTAAGCAGCAGCTAAATGACCATTATGCCCACACTTAAAACAAGTTTTCAGTTGTCCACTGTACATAAATTTAATATATTGACCCGCTACTGACACTGATGAAGGAATATTACGGTGAAGTTCCATTTTCACCGTTCTTGTACCACTGAAACACCCTTTTCCTCCTCCATAGGTATATTTATTGAAACGAACATTGTAAACTTTCTAGTATTATTCCAGAATGTGTGAATCAACATTTCAAAGGGTGCATCCCTCACAGAAACATATGTAAACGTCTTGCTCTAATTAATCACTTGCACTGGTCCTTTCCCACTAGGAAGACTGATTATATCATCATCAAACTTCTTTAGAAACTCGCAAAACGCCACATTGTTTTCAAATTTCACCACCACTATGTTTCCTAGCAGTGATTGGAAACCAAATATTTCGTTCATCTTTATCTGTAGCACATCGAAGAGCGTCGTGTAGACAAAGTCATAATCAGTATTACAATTGAACTTGACCTTCCACTTGGGTGGAGGTGTGTAGGAGCCCATATACCATCCCAGCGTGAGTCTGCAGGCTCATCAGTCAACACGCCGGCCGATAGCGATGACAAACACATCAGCCTACCACACGTAGCAGCGAAGAGCAACACAAACACGTCTGCTCATCAGCACGCCAGGGACGCGACTCCAGGTGAAGTGCATAATGAATACAAAATATACAGTTTTTCAATAATATTCTTCACATGATTCCGTGAAATTAGCACTTTGATCTACAAATGTAGATCAAATTACATTTGATCTACATCAATACAAATTGCATTTGATCTACATCAATACAAATTGCATTTGATCTATAAATGGTAGAAAAGAGAGGCGACACAATAGATATCAAATACTTGGGGATTTGACAGCGTGGAAAACAAGTGAGAAAATATTCACTAAAAAAAACCAAATAATCGGGTATGCATGGAAGATGGAGACAATTGAGACACTAGAGAGTATAAATTGAAGGTGACATTAAGAAAATTAAATGAACTAAACGAGGAAGTAGAAGAAAAAATCAATTTACAAATTCTGACGTAAATATTATATTCTTAATTTACAGATAATGCACTTGCTGGACACAATTTTGTATTACAAAGATTTCAGCTCACAGAATATTCATACTTCAATTTACTTTATACTAGCATTGTAGAAAGATTTACTAAATCTTTATACAATGCTGTAAACTTCATAAGTGTGTAAAGCATGTCGCCAAAAATATTTGAACCTTTTTATAGAATGCAAAGGCTTTTGAATCTAAACAGAGGAAATGTTCAGAGCATGTGCCACAAACAGGCGCCGGAGCACAAATGGGTTGACATCAATACATACAATGTTGACCCTTATAGCATGCTCCAACAGAAGTCGGCTACTCCTTATTGTTCCGTTATAGCACAGTACTTGCTTCGACCAACACGCAACATGAACTCAGGTGTTGTGGCAACAAAAGAAGACTTCTATACCCACCTTAGACTGCTATCTTTACATGGTGAGTGGAATGTGAGCTCTTATCCTAGAGGGCAGTTAAATGTGACTTGAGCCCCTTACCGGTCAAAGAATAGAAGACAGACTAACTGAATTCTGTTCTTTACTGAAAAGTACCATGGTTTTGTTACGTTAGTTAGTATTATCCCCACCGGTTTGACTCTTCCTGTTGGGAAATCGAGCATCGATTGAAAACTTTGTTACAACACAGTTAATAAATAATTATTGCGTTGCTAATTCGCCAAATAAATTATTTATCAACAAAGACTTATATAATGTGCAGATTACACAATGTGCAATAACCGTGTTAAGTCGTGCTGGAGATTATATAAGGAATACAACATGCATATATGAATAATAATAAATATATGAATTGTCTTTACTTTAACAACCTTACCACATAAAAGTGTGAAACATGGTAACCGTATGTATGCTTCCTTTTTTACAAGGAAATGTGCTTTTAACCAGATATGTCAAACATGCGGCTCTTTGCAAGCACACCTGCGGCCTGCATAAAGGATACTGTAATTTGGTCAGTTAACGGCCAAAATTGCAGGTTTTATAATTTAAACTATCACCTTAGACTAGATGGAAGCAAAGCACCTATGGGACCTGCTAGTTCCAGTTTGCACAGTTCTACTTTCAGTGTATTGTGAAGACTAATAATAAACAGAAGCTACCCTATGACTATCTTCATTGGTCAAACTATTATGTATTAGCGGTAAGACCTACCATTAAGGTATAATGACTTACTGAAAATTTATAGCTCTTGAAATAACACTTTCTCTGTAACTACCTGACATTGTAACTATAAGGTGTGAAGGATAGATGAAATTGTTTATGTAATAATCTAAGATGAGGTCTGATAAAGACCTTTTGTGCCCTCTGTAATGCTTTTTGCGCTACCGCTCTCAGGATGGGTATGGGGTGCATAATAAACTAGCTGCCTCCGGCGGCAACAAAACACCTTTGGGATGAAATATCTAGAGCATCTAAGTCTAGCAGTATTTGTCATGGGTGACTTTAATTTTAGTGGAGTAAATTGGTGTAACAGAACAGGGAATAATGAAGCAGAAGATTTTTTTAGAATTAATTGACGATTGCTTTCTTACGTAACACATTAAGGAACCAACGCGAGAAAACAATATTTTAGATTTAGTGTTAACTAACAGGGGAAACACAAATTAATGACAATGAAATAGGGAGTGAGCTAGGGAAGATTGATCACAAAAAAATCAGATTATGCATAGAATGGAATAGATCTGTAGGAGAAAATTCGGTTAAATTGCCAGATTTTTGAAAAGCTGATTTCAATAGCCTAAGAAATTCTTTGGAGTGGGGGTGGAGGGTGGGCCGATATTGGAGCGAGATGTGAACCCAGCGATAGGTGACGTAAAATGGGATTTCGATGTGGATTCAAAATATAACTGAGAGATAAATAAAATAAAATTCAAAGAAGATTTAAAATGTAGAATATCGCAACATAAATACTCTGTAAGACATGGCCAATTGTCTAATGCTTTGTTTGTTCATTTGTCAGAAAAAGCTCACCAAATTGATTGTGAGAGTGCTTCTTCAATAACAAATTGTAAAAGCACCTATAACAGAAACATAATTGAATCTGCTTTGATACAGATCACCAAAGAAAGTAATTTGAATATTAGCAGTGGTCTATATAACTTAGATCCATTTCTAATAGATCAGCTAAAGGGCGATTTAAGTAGGATCATTGGAAAACATTTGTCTCACTAATTCATTGTATATATTTACCTCTTTATGTTATAATTACCTATGTATTGTGCTTGTATGTCTGCTGTATCAGATGAGCCATTGGGCTACATCGGATGGGCCAATTGGGTGCATCTGATGGGCCAATGGGCCGTCTGCGTTGTCCAAGTATTGTACCTCACCTTACTTCACCACTTTCTCCTGCCTATTTATACCCATCACTCGATCTGTAAAATCATTCCTTCTGAAGATGTATTTAATATACGAAAGTACTTAAGGAAATTCCTGTTTCATTTTCCTCCGTAGTCTGACATTGTCATATATATATATATATATATATATATATATATATATAATGTTACTGAATAAGACTGAAATGGTTAGATAAATTATTCTAGCTCGGATATGCAGCCATCCTCCGGTTTTAGTAGTACTTATAGTAACGATGAGGACCATAGTATATACCGACGTACAATGAAATTATAAAGTAGAAATTGGCACTATTGAGTTGGACAAACTGGAAAACTATTTTTTACTTGTGTTGCAAAAACAAATAGTAAAAGCACAAGAAAGTCTGCAGATAGAACTATTAGAAACTTAGTCGGATTCTACACTCAGAGCAACACACATGATATACCTACCTAACCTTCATATGCTTAATACACGATATCTAAGGCATAATAAAGTACATAGGTGTGCTATTCTAGGCCTAGGAATACCTAAGTTTGTTTTTTAGCTTCATTTTTTATAAAAGAAGTCCTTACGAGTCAGTATACTACTATCTAAAAGTTAAGTACGTACGAGTTCGTGACTATTGACGATCGTCACAATAGGTACTATCTAAACAGGAGGATGGGTTGAAGACACTTGGGAAAAGTTGAAAAATTAACTCTACAGTTTATTTTAAAATTATATTTGGCCTGGCGCGTCAGTTAAAAGAAGCTGGTTCAAGTGATTCTGTCTTTTCAACCTGTTTCATTTTACTCCTTTACATGATAACATCGCTTAATTGTGTTGCTTTTATATATAATCCTATTCAAACTCTGTTGCATTTTATTTACCAGCGTAATAGCTTACGTTAAAGAAGACTTGCAAACACGAAATTAATTTTATTCAGTATTTTCATGTATTCTGAAAACTGAACAAATATTGTGCTTTCATGTCCATATTTTCGTAAATCATTTCTTTAACACACGTCTGAGTTTGTTTTTACTATTTTCTTTGAATGTGGCGATTTTCGCTATTATCTACAGCACAACAATATTTTATTTATTGGTGATGATTTGAAACTGGTCGGGGAATAACGGTTCGAGACTAGGTTGTTTTTATTTGTAATTGTTATTATTGTTGCCATTATCATTTCTTGAAAACCTGTTAATTTATGTAAATAAGATCCTTATATTGTATATTATTTAATAAAGAAAACAAAAAAACTGTTTATTTACGTTTTTTAGATTTGTTGATTTCACAATCAAGGAAAGTGTAACAATATCTTCTTTTCGTATGACGATTTGCACGACTTCATACCGATCATGGTGTTGAACTAGTTACACGAACTAATTAGTAATATTTACGGTATTATTATTATATTTATATATTTGGTTTTATTTTTAATTGTTAGTATTATTATTACCAATATTATGATTGTAGTCATTAAAATTTATAGATGACCGTGAAGTGTGCTGTGGCGTAGTTATCGTACACCAGCAGCAGGGGTTCCAGAGGGGGGCATTGTGGGTCGGCCAAAGTCACAAGCGAAAATGGAGTCGAGAGATAGGGGGAGTTTTGGACGAATATCAAGGGACCTGGGGGTTCCCTCGGACACCCACCCTGACGCCCTGTACGCAATCTATTACTTGTGAGCGTGATTTAGTGCAGTGTTTAATTTGTGAGTGATTTAAACTACTGGTGACATAAGTTTGAAATTTTCGTAAGTGGAAACTTTACGAATGTGGCGTCCTGAGGAACCTGTTAACTAGTGGACGTTGTTTTAAGACGTATATCGTGTGACAGTAGTACGGGATCCTGGAGGAAGGTTGTCACCGCTGTGGCTGGGTTCTCGGCGACTCTGGTAAGGTGAGTCATCTAAGTACCTTATTATGGCAGTACTGTGGACTGGTGGGATATACCAGTTACCCCTAAATGTTGGACTGTTTAGCCCCTTTAATCATCATATTATGCGTTACGTCCATTAAATAATTCGGCTTGTTCTTAAATCGCCAAAATCGTCAGGTTTTGACCCTTAAATAATCGCATCAGTTATTTTGACCCTTAAATAATCGTATCAGTTACTTTGACCCTTAAATATCAGTTACTTTGACCCTTAAATATCAGTTACTTTGACCCTTAAATATCAGTTACTTTGACCCTTAAATATCAGTTACTTTGACCCTTAAATATCAGTTACTTTGACCCTTAAATATCAGTTACTTTGACCCTTAAATATCAGTTACTTTGACCCTTAAATATCAGTTACTTTGACCCTTAAATATCAGTTACTTTGACCCTTAAACAATCGTATCAGTTATTTTGACCCTTAAATATCATTATTCATTATTTTCACCCTTAAATATCATTATTCATTATTTTGACCCTTAAATATCATATTATTCATTATTTTGACCCTAAATCATCATATCCTTTATTTTGAGTCTTAAATCATTATATCAGTTTGATCCTTAAATCATTATATCAGTTTGATCCTTAAATCGTTGTATCAGTTTGATCCTTAAATCATTATATCAGTTTGATCCTTAAATTATTATATCAGTTTGATCCTTAAATTATTATATCAGTTTGATCAACCACTTGGGCTGGACGGTAGAGCGTCGGTCTCGCTTCATCCAAGTCAGCGTTCAATCCCCGACCGTCCAGTGGTTGGGCACCATTCCTTCCTCCATGCCCTTGAACAAATAGCCTGGATGTGTCACAACCGAAAGGTTGATGATATTCTTGAGAGAGATAAGAATTTTGCACCATGACTAATCTTTCGTTCAATTATCTGCATGTCTCTTGCAAATTGTCTATACAGTATACCTAGGTCATAAAAGTATTTGTGTGTACGTCTGATACCATACTACTTGTGTAAAGGAGGAAATGTATATGCTTATCTCTCAGAATGTTTGGTAATATGTTTGTTTGTGATATGTGTGTCTATGTATGTATTAACACGATGTACTGAACGGGGTGAGAATAGCTTGAGCTACCTCATCCCTTTGTATGTATTTTACCTTAATAAACTTATTTCAATTTCCTCCATGTTCCATCCCAAATCCTTATCCTGACCCCTTCCAAGTGCTATATAGTCGTGATGGCTTGGCGCTTTCCCCTGATAGTCCCTTCCCTTGAGTCTTAAATCATTATATCCGTGTGATCCTTAAATCCTCATATTAACCGTTATTTTGATCCAAAAATCATTATATTCGTTATTTTATTAAAATATGATAATAATTTGTCATCTGTATAGCAAGTGACAATTTATTTCCGGACATTTCCATAATTTATGATGCAGATTACATAGTTATCTTAGCTAACACTGAACATATGAACTCATCTCTCAAGCCTGCCACATCATTCTTTTGACTGTGCCACTCCGTAAAAATGCAACTGTTAGCCTAATCAAAAACGTAAGAGCCCAAGCAACCCACTTAAGAAACTGTTGCATTGGAACTGTCAATATTACGGCGCTTTTAGGTTTTACCAGTACGTTGCTTTGTTAACGGATTGGCCGAATCTTTAATAGATATGATGTATTAAGTGAACAGACGGTTTGCGCCCGCAGCCAGCCAGGTGCACTGTTTTTCCAAAGTAGCAACTTTGAAGTAATTATTATTTTGATGTAAATTTTAGTTGGGTCTTCGTTATACTTACGGTGATTACTGTTTACAAGTTATAAATACAATAGAATAATTCCACGGATACACACTTTTGTGCAAGTGTTCTGAGCTTACACGTTAATAATATTTATCAATGTGGATGTGGCGTTTTCGATTGCGATGACTTACACGAGGTAAATGTAAACTACTAAATTACTGAGAAAGTTCACCAACAATGTAAGATTTCTCCGGATAATTTTCCCCGTCGCCATAAGTGACGGGTGATGAGGCAAGTTTCCCCAAGCTACCTTTATGGCGTGGAATTGGTTCTCTCCGTTCCAACCAGGGGCTTTATACTGTATATATTACTGCTCGCCAGCTATATGACAATTAACAACTCAAAGAATGAAAGTAACTCGATGGTTGTGGGTTTAGTTTGTTTGTTTTCGGTGTAATTAGTATGTGGGTGTAAGTGGTGTTGTTGGTGTAAGGTCATTTCTGAATATTTACATTGGCAGTACTATAGCCAACGTTTTCGGTTATGCTGCTGATTTATGAACAGTAAACAAATGTGACTAGAGTAGTTACTAGAGTATAGGAGGCATATTCACTCTTTAACTGGCGAGTAATATGGGCAAACCTTCTTGTTAAATTTATTGCCCGAAAACAACGTGAACTATTGTATCGCAATATTCATGAGACCCTCCCTACAAATGATAGGTTGTTGTTGGGCATTAAGGACAACGACCAATGTACTGAAATTGAGAATAATATGCATATGTTTTCTTTCTGTAAGCAGAAACTTGTTCTTGTAAACTGGATTACAGACTCTCTTAAAGCTTTCTGTGGACCAAGCATTAGAGTGGATTTAATGAGGTTTTTAATGTTTCAAATTGACATAAAATGCAAGAAAATTAAAAATACAATAATTATGCTACTTTCTGATTTTTTGTGTGGATAGGCAGGCAGGAGAGTTACTCAGTAGACAGAATATTGAAGTTCTTGTGAGGCAGGATCAAGTACAGTATAACATTTGGGGTTAACGGTTCATGCTCGGTGATGGTATGGAATATTGGTTTACTGAGAATTATATAAAATATATAAATGTAGTATTTTCCCTTGAAAATTGATGTAAGTATGATCTTTATATTGTATATTACTTAATAAAGAAAAAACAAAAGTTCTACTTGCACCGACCAAAGATGCTATGGAAACCTTGATAGGACTATGAGAAAGATATAGTGCAGAATACAGCGTTACTTTCAATCCAGCCAAACGTGCTGTAGTTTCCTTTTACTGGCAGGATTAATTTTATATTGATTCTAAATTAAAATAACTTGGGATATATTCTTATAAAGTATTCAGAAAAGCATCTGGGGCATATAATTTCCTATAGGACCCACTTGTCAATTTTTTATTTATCAGAGACCTAAACATTAGAAAAAAATGAGTGAATTCGGTAATCTTGATATCTGGTCGAAAGTAAAAGTTATTTAACAGTGATTGTCTAAACCTGTATAGATATGAACTATGAAACATTCAAAATACTTATCTTAGTAGGCTTAAATGTGAACGGAAGACATGTTGAAGACGAATCTTGGGTGTCCATCCTCGCAATCTCATATCAGGCTTGATATCCACACCCACACTTGAAGAAATTGTTCACAAACGAATGATATTCTTTTGTATGAAGGGAATCACCCTCCAACAAACTCAATACATTCTTGTTTAGGCACTCACTGTCACAGCCCACTCCAACATTTCCATAAATATGAACTTAATTGTCAGGAAATACAACTTAAGAATAAGTGATATATATATATATATATATATATATATATATATATATATATATATATATATATATATATATATATATATATATATATATATATAAATGGTGCGGCAGGTATACAAGATAGAATAAAGCAACTAGCCAGCAAACAGAACAAGGAGACCTTCAGCTGGATAATTTGAATATTCAAGGAACTACTGTTAAGAGAGATGGATAACTGACAGGCATTTAGAGTCCTGTAGGAGTCAGATCTATGTTGCATGAACTGTGTATTACGAGTGATTCTCATCCGGGCGAGCCCTAGAATCAGTTGATTGAGTGTGCTGAGAATGTGAAAATTTGTTGCATAAATTCATTGAATGAGTGAGCATATATTAGTCCTTTAAATTGTATCATCAGGAGATATTAGAACATAAGAATAAAAGTAACTGCAGAAGGCCTATTGGCGCATACGTGGCAGCTCCTATTTATAACCACCCAATCCCACTCATATACATGTCCAACCTACGCTTGAAATGTAGGTTGAAACGTATTGAAACATAATATTCATGTTATTCATTAAGACTTTATATTGGTAAATATTAAACTGTAAACTAACACAATTATAAATGTATTAAACAGACGTTTATGAATAAGAAAATTGAATTTAAAGTAATTGGTGTATGTTGTGGGCGTAACATGCAGTTGCCACATGGAATTTTTATTTAAGTCTATCCGTTTATTTTAGATGTTATAACGTTTTGTCTAAATTTGATTGCAGCATATATTTGATTTTTTCAATATTTCAAATTCTTGTTTAAAAAGTCTGAACACGACAGGTTTATCACCAATACCTTGCCAGATTTTCCATGTACGGTAACAGCAAAATTTTTATAACATCACTGGCATAAAATATTTTTATTTTATTTTAAAATATAGTAAAATTGTTTTAGTAATATTACTACATAGAGACATTTGATATATATATATATATATATATATATATATATATATATATATATATATATATATATATATATATATATATATATATATATATATATGTAACAGCAGAATTGTAAACATCACTAGCAAGGCTAGCCAACGTTGACATGTTCAATAACAACAACTTTGTTGAATGATGTAGATGTAAAACTCCAAAAGAGAAGCACACACTTAATCCAGAGAACAACAGACCTGGTCACCCACATGACACAGGCTTCAGATAAGCTACCTAGAAATCCAACGCCTCAATCCCAAAGTATGTAGCCTAGGATGGCAGGCAGGTTGTGCAACCTAACCATCCAGCATTTTTTTTAGCTATATATATATAGCTAATCCCATATTAATAGGGTAAACTATCATGTAAACTACTACTTGATAGTTTACATGATTGTGTTTTCCCTCAACCACCCTTTTCGCTTCCCTCCCAGCGTGGGCAAAATGGCCGTATGTGAGGAAGTGTTGGGGGGTGGATATACATAGGAGATGCCACATGTGGGCCAATAGGCCTTTTGCAGTTTTCTTGATTTTTATGTTCTGCCGAAAATGGAGAATACTATATTTCCGAATTGAAATTGTTACTGTAAATATTTTTCCAGCATGAATAATTAAAATATAAATATTAATTAAATAATAATAATTTGAAATAAAAACATTGCATCGTTACATAGAAGTATTAGTACTGTAGTAGTGAAAATGGAAGCCATCCTCCTGTTTAGATAGTAGTATACTGACTAGTAATGAATTCTTTTAAAATAAATGAAGCTAAAAACTAACTGAAATATTCCTAGGCCTGGTATAGCACACATGTACTGTATTAGGCCTCAGATATCGTTTTGACCAAGGAAGGTTAGGTTAGGTTTGTCTTTGCAAACCCAAGTAAAAAATAGTTTTCCTATTTGTCCAACTCAATAGTTCAGATTTCTAATTTCGTTGTACATCGGTATATATACTATGGTCCTCATCGTTATTATAAGTACTACCAAAAAAATGGGCTAGAAAATAAGAGCCTCGTGCTGCAGTGTTGCGTCAGACACAACCCACCAGTGGTTCCCAGGCGTGGGTGCGCCGGACATGCCACTTTTGTAATACATTAAATAATGCCAAACATAAACTAAGAACAAGCTCGGTAACTTTTGTAGTGTACTGTTTTATCACGTATATTTATAAATAAACATAATTTGTGCGAGAACATAAGCTAAGAGAATCACAGAGGTCTAAGATGCAATAAAGAACCACTAATTCTCGGTTCATACAGTATATTTAAGTAATGAATTATGTTCAAGACCAAATTAATCTGATTGATCATAGGCTCTTGTGAAGGCCTTAATAACCCTGTGTTGATTGGTCTTTGACCCAAAACTAAACAGCATTCTAGATATATCTAATGGTAACATCTCTAATCTAACGTGCATTAGATTTAGATAAGGCCGTTCTAAGTTATGGTGTACTGACTTTGTGGCATGAAATGTAATAAATTAAACAAATAGTTCAACTTATGTAAAGATTGCAATAATTCTAAAACTTAAAATTATGATTGTTTCAAACAATTTTTTCATAAATACTGTAATTACAAACTGAAATACCAAATACAGAAAGTAGTGAAATCTAACAGTATTTATACTGATAATGGTATGGTAAGAAGTGTCGCTGCTTAACACTTATATATGAATATATTGTAGGGAATTAATAACATTTGCGATAGGAACATTAATTAATAAATGTAAAGAAATTATACAAGAATGTATACACAGAGTTGTATATACTCTGCTTCTCAGTGTATATACATTGAGAGTTTAGTCCAGGACAATGATCAGGTCTAACGTATTCTTTCAGGTTGGTCAGTAAACAATGGTTGTGTTCCTAATATAACCCTCCCGAGGTTGATAGTCCTTAAGCCTAATACGAAAAAAAATACCAAGAGTAAAAATATAGGTAAAACTCTTAACTGAATTTACCTTGGGTAATGTAAAATTTATTTAACAGATTAAAGTTGAAAAGGGCGTTAGTTCCAAATATGCCAAAAATATGCAATAAATGAAAACTAGTTCGATTTCAAACTTTTTTGACAAGTTGTATATAAAAAGTGTTTCATTTGGTCCAGTTGTTTAACCTAACACAGTGTGTGCAAGTTTTTTTTCTGTAAAACCTACATTCTTGTGCACGGTCACTGCTGTGCCTGCGTACGTTCACTACTATGCTTGCACTAATACTCGGCTTGTACTCACCTGTTTGTGCTTGCGGGGGTTAAGCTTCGGCTCTTTGATCCTGCCTCTCAACTAATCCCACAGCAGCTAATCCCACTTGCGTGTACACTGCTGTGCTTGTAAAGGTACACTGTTTCTTAACTTTTGTTGGAGTTATTGAGTTCAGTACTTTATTGGGTATTTTGCTGGTTCCAGTTTATTATAATGTAGCGACATTATTGTAGTATAAGTTTTGGAAGGCTGCGAGCAGCCGCTTCCAACAGCCTAGCAACGAGGAGGCCTGGTTGACGACCGGGCCGCGGAGACGGTAAGCCCCGAAAGCATCTCGGGTAGTAGCGGTAGTAGGGTGGTGGCGTCAGGTGTTCACAAGGTGGGCACGGTGGCGTCAGGTGTTCACAGGGTGGGCATGGTGGCGTCAGGTGTTCACAAGGTGGGCACGGTGGCGTCAGGTGTTCACAGGGTGGGCATGGTGGCGTCAGGTGTTCACAGGGTGGGCATGGTGGCGTCAGGTGTTCACAGGGTGGGCACGGTGGCGTCAGGTGTTCACAGGGTGGGCACGGTGGCGTCAGGTGTTCACAAGGTGGGCACGGTGGCGTCAGGTGTTCACAGGGTGGGCACGGTGGCGTCAGGTGTTCACAAGGTGGGCACGGTGGCGTCAGGTGTTCACAGGGTGGGCACGGTGGCGTCAGGTGTTCACAGGGTGGGCACGGTGGCGTCAGGTGTTCACAGGGTGGGCACGGTGGCGTCAGGTGTTCACAGGGTGGGCACGGTGGCGTCAGGTGTTCACAGGGTGGGCACGGTGGCGTCAGGTGTTCACAAGGTGGGCACGGTGGCGTCAGGTGTTCACAGGGTGGGCATGGTGGCGTCAGGTGTTCACAGGGTGGGCACGGTGGCGTCAGGTGTTCACAGGGTATTGAATGGAATCTTGAGTTATCAAATAGGTCCCTTAAAAGTGTCATTAGACGAGAACTCCTAGATGGATTTGAAGAAAGTAGAACTGTGCAAACTGGAACTAGTAGGTCCATTGTTCATCACAATGAAATGTGTGAAGTAAAACATGTGTATGGGGCAAGTAACAAAGTCAGTAGACTAACAGATGTTGTCACAGCTCGTATAAGACTTGGCTACAAGTATCTCTGGCAGTTCGGCTTGTATAGGGATCTAGATGAAGTAAAGTGTAAAGTGTGTGGACATAGGCAGGGACACACACTCGAACACTATATCTTGGATTGTAGTAAAATTGAGCCTTTTAGAGATAAATCTAAGCTCACTCTGTATGATATGGCAACCTATCTTATTACCATGGATAAATTACCTGAAATCCTTGCACTGTACCCACATTTTGCTTCCAGTAGATGAACGACATATGAGATTCAGAAACAAGTAGTGTATTGTGAGGACTAATAATAAACAGAAGCTCCCCTATGACTCTGTAATATCCCCATTGGCCAAACTATTATGTATTAACGACAAGACCTACCATTAATGTATGATGACTTACTGTAAATATGTAGCTCTTGTAATAGCACTTTCTCTGTAACTAGCTGACATTGTATCTATAAGGTGTGAAGGATTGAAGAAATTGTTTATGTAATAATCTAAGATGAGGTCTGATAAAGACCTTTTGTGCCCTCTGTAATGCTTTTGCGCTACCGCTCACAGGATGAGTATGGGGTGCACAATAAACTAGCCGCCTTCGGCGGCAACAATCAAAATCAAATCGGTATCAAGGAGTCCAGGATCTTGACACCCTCGGTATCAAGGAGTCCAGGATCTTGACACCCTCGGTATCAAGGAGTCCAGGATCTTGACACCCTCGGTACCAACGAGTCCAGGATCTTGACACCCTCGGTACCAACGAGTCCAGGATCTTGACACCCTCGGTACCAACGAGTCCGGGATCTTGACACCCTCGGTATCAAGATCTGGAGGTGAAGCTGCAGCTACTGAACTGAGGAGTACCAAGCCAGGCGTCCCCCAGCGAGCAGCGGCTGGCAGCCAGCATCACCACCACCGCGGACAGGGAGCAAATTCCAGCATGATCAAAGGGCGTGGACAAATTCAACGCCCACTACGAGGGATTGAGACCCAGGGGGATGGGTTACACCCCTCCTCCCCTTACCCCCTGTCCCCCAGGGTTACCCCAGGGAGCACTAGGGGGAGCAGGACGCTAGGGGGTAACGCCCTCAGAGTGCTCCACCAAAGCATGGGTTGATGATGCATACTAATTTTACTCATAATAATCAAGTGGAGCAATTTTAACATGGCCCAGTATTTAATTGAGTTAAAGGATCACTTGCGGGATGTGTATTATGGGTGTTTATCATACTGGGCGCTAGGGTTATCTCCTGTATATTATGCAAATTCGTAGAGGCCGAATATGTTAATTAGCCCCAGTGCCTCATACATAACTAAAGCTGACAGTTTGAGACGCGGATACGGTGGTGTGACCTCCACTACCTCGACCTGTCTGTCTCGGTCCCCGGTGAATACCCGGGTGTGTAGCTAGCTAGGTTCCCCGGGTGTGTAGCTAGCTAGGTTCCCCGGGTGTGTAGCTAGCTAGGTTCCCCGGGTGTGTAGCTAGCTAGGTTCCCCGGGTGTGTAGCTAGCTAGGTTCCCCGGGTGTGTAGCTAGCTAGGTTCCCCGGGTGTGTAGCTAGCTAGGTTCTCCGGGTGTGTAGCTAGCTAGGTTCTCCGGGTGTGTAGCTAGCTAGGTTCCCCGGGTGTGTAGCTAGCTAGGTTCCCCGGGTGTGTAGCTAGCTAGGTTCTCCGGGTGTGTAGCTAGCTAGGTTCCCCGGGTGTGTAGCTAGCTAGGTTCCCCGGGTGTGTAGCTAGCTAGGTTCCCCGGGTGTGTAGCTAGCTAGGTTCCCCGGGTGTGTAGCTAGCTAGGTTCCCCGGGTGTGTAGCTAGCTAGGTTCCCCGGGTGTGTAGCTAGCTAGGTTCCCCGGGTGTGTAGCTAGCTAGGTTCTCCGGGTGTGTAGCTAGCTAGGTTCTCCGGGTGTGTAGCTAGCTAGGTTCCCCGGGTGTGTAGCTAGCAAGGTTCTCCGGGTGTGTAGCTAGCTAGGTTCCCCGGGTGTGTAGCTAGCTAGGTTCTCCGGGTGTGTAGCTAGCTAGGTTCTCCGGGTGTGTAGCTAGCTAGGTTCCCCGGGTGTGTAGCTAGCTAGGTTCTCCGGGTGTGTAGCTAGCTAGGTTCCCCGGGTGTGTAGCTAGCTAGGTTCCCCGGGTGTGTAGCTAGCTAGGTTCCCCGGGTGTGTAGCTAGCTAGGTTCTCCGGGTGTGTAGCTAGCTAGGTTCTCCGGGTGTGTAGCTAGCTAGGTTCCCCGTGTGTGTAGCTAGCTAGGTTCCCCGGGTGTGTAGCTAGCTAGGTTCTCCGGGTGTGTAGCTAGCTAGGTTCCCGGGTGTGTAGCTAGCTAGGTTCTCCGGGTGTGTAGCTAGCTAGGTTCCCCGGGTGTGTAGCTAGCTAGGTTCCCCGGGTGTGTAGCTAGCTAGGTTCCCCGGGTGTGTAGCTAGCTAGGTTCCCCGGGTGTGTAGCTAGCTAGGTTCCCCGGGTGTGTAGCTAGCTAGGTTCCCCGGGTGTGTAGCTAGCTAGGTTCCCCGGGTGTGTAGCTAGCTAGGTTCCCCGGGTGTGTAGCTAGCTAGGTTCCCCGGGTGTGTAGCTAGCTAGGTTCCCCGGGTGTGTAGCTAGCTAGGTTCTCCGGGTGTGTAGCTAGCTAGGTTCTCCGGGTGTGTAGCTAGCTAGGTTCCCCGGGTGTGTAGCTAGCTAGGTTCTCCGGGTGTGTAGCTAGCTAGGTTCCCCGGGTGTGTAGCTAGCTAGGTTCCCCGTGTGTGTAGCTAGCTAGGTTCCCCGAGTGTGTAGCTAGCTAGGTTCTCCGGGTGTAGCTAGCTAGGTTCTCCGGGTGTGTAGCTAGCTAGGTTCCCGGGTGTGTAGCTAGCTAGGTTCTCCGGGTGTGTAGCTAGCTAGGTTCCCCGGGTGTGTAGCTAGCTAGGTTCCCAGGTGTGTGTATAGGTAAGTTCCCGGGTGTATATAGATAGGTTCCTAGGTGTATGTATGTATACTACAACAAAAAATAGAACACGAAAGAATGAATATAAATTGGATATGTTTAAATTTATGAAAGACCTGGGTAAATACTGGTTCTGTAACAGGGTTATGGCTTTGTGGACCCAATTACCGGGCAAGGCTTTGAGGCTAGGTAATGATGATCGAGTTACAAGATACGAGCTAGATGGTGTTGAGACTGCGGAGTCGGACTGTGAAAGGGATCTGGGGGGAATTATGACTGGCAAGAACCCACTGTAACTCACTCTTACATACGGGAATATTAACAAAGGTTCAATCCAACAAATCACTGCATAAATATTTGTAATAAGGCAAATAGGACACTGGGATTTATTCCTAGAAGCGTTAGTAATAAAACACTTGGTATTATTGAACAAATCCACAAGGGCAGTGACGAGGATTCGAACCTACGTCCGAGAGCATCCCAGGCGCTGCCTTAATCGACTGAGCTACGACATGGTCAAAAGAATTGCAACCAGAAGTTCTACTGAACTTACTTGGATCCTGCAGCCTCTCCGAGACACAAACCAGGATTTTACACAATTCCCCCATGAATAGTTTGACACTGGGTACACTGCCTTCTGCAGTGTACCTGGTATTATTCTTCAGCTGTATCTTGCTCTGGTTAGGCCCCATTTAGATTATACAGTTCAGTTTTGGTCGCCGTACTATAGAAGGGATATAAATTCACTAGAACGCGTCCAGCGTAGGATGACAGTTAATCCCACAAATTAGAAACCTGTCATATGAAGAAAGATTGACAAAGATTAATTTACATTGGGGTTCGGTAACGTAGTTGTCGATTTGTGGAGCCAATTACCGTGTAACATAGTAGACGTAGGATCCCTTGATTGTTTCAAGCGTAGGTTAGACATATAAATGAATGAGATAAGAGTGGTTATAAATGGGAGCTGCCACGTATGGGCCAATAGGCCTTCTACAGTTTCTTTTATCCTTATGTTCTTGTGTTCTTATGTTCTCGTACGGGTCTATAAGCCTTCGGTAGTTTCTTGTATTGTTATGTTGTTATATCTTGTAACTTTATCATTACCTAGCCTTAGGACCCTACATTTGTCAACAATACATCTGCTAATCTTTCGAGCTTTCAAACCCCGGTTTAGATCGCCTTGAAGTGATTGATTTCATGAACTGATTTCCCGCCCAATTTTCGTATCGTCGGCATTTTTGCAAATATTAGTGCTCAATCCTAAATTTAAATCCTTTATATATATGATAAACAGCAAAGTTTTCAGAACAGAGCCTCGGGGCACTACACTTACAACGGTTCCCACTGACTTAACTCCCTATACACTAAAACACTTTCCTTTGGTATTACCATGACCTAATGTCCCTTAAGATACCACCCCCAATACCACGAGCCTCTAGCTTTTTAACAAGTCTTTCGTGTGGCAGGCCTGGTCTGGTCTGTCTGCAACCCGTTCTCGCACTTTCGTACAGTCAACACTGACTTATTAAATAAGTGCATATGTGACATACTTATTTATTGTGAATATTTTAGTTTACCTTGAAAAGCTTCATAGAAAACACTGACCTTACCTAACCTTCTTAGTATGTTAAGATAAGCATCTTATTGCTTCGTAATTACAATTATTACTTAACCTATACCTATAATAGGTTAAGTAATAATACCTATACCTATAATAGGTTAAGTAATAATTGTAATTAAGAAGCAATAAGATGCTTATCTTAACATACTAAGAAAGTTAGGTGAGGTCGGTGTTTTCTATGAAGCTTTTCAAGGTAAACTAAAATATTCACAATAAATTAGTATGTCACATATGCACTTATTTAATAAGTCAATATTGACTGTACGAAAGTGCGAGAACGGGTTGCTGTGTAGGAGGCCTGGTCGACGACCGGGCCGCGGGGACGCTAAGCCCCGGAAGCACCTCAAGGTACCCACTGTGTCACGAGCTTTCCTAAGCTTCCACAGCGTCATAATCCTTTCTACTCTCAACTTCCTCAAATGTTATGAAATAGTATTGAGAGTAAATGTGTCAAACATGAGCGGCTCTTAGCAAAACAATTTTGTGATCATTTACTCTTTTATGTTTTTCAAGATACAGACGAATTACTTTTGCGATTATCGAGTCTAACAATTTGCCACATTAGACGTTAAGCTAATTAACGGATAGTTCGACCCAAGTGGTCTAAATCCCTTTTTTTTTAAATCGATAACATATTGAAAACTTTCCACGATGGCTTAGAGTCTGATGATTTATTGAATATGCAATACAAGGGCTCACAAAGCTATTGTTTACATTCATTAAGTACCCTGGCAAACACTTCGTCTGCCCCTGGGGTGCTTATTAGGCTTCAAGTTTTCTATTAGTTTAATAACTTCCTCCTTGGTAACGCCTCAGTAGTTTACTCTGCCGTTAACTCCTCCTTCCTACTATCATATTTTCCTAACTTCATGTGTCTCCTTCCCTTCCTTCCCTACTTCTTGCCCTTCCTCTATTTTCTGTCCTGCACAACCAATAATACTGTGTCAAACAATACTGCCACAAGATCCTTTTAACTAAATATAAATATGATACCTATACTGACACTATATTTAAAATGCTTTAACAAAATTATTATTTGCATAACCGTAAGTCCTAGGGAAGAATACGGCAGATACAACGAGCAGCAGCAACCACAGTAGCAAGGGGAAACAAGAGCGGATATTCTAATGCTGGGAGACTTCAACCACTGGGAAATTGACTGGATAAATATGGCTCCCACGAGGGTGGTGAGACATGGAGAGCAAAACTGGAAGACGCGGCACACAAACACTTCTTAAAGCAACACATCACAGAACCAGTAAGAGGAGACGATCCACCAGCAACACTAAACCTGGTGTTGTCCCAAACTGACGCAGATGTTGGAGAAATTAGCCTACTGGATGCCTCTAGGAGCTGGAGACCGCTGGAACAGGTGAGCTGAGGGAACTGTTGACAAAGACACCCACTGAAGAACAGAGGTGACAGCCGTGGGCACTACAACAGGATGAGGGACTTTGTGCGGGAAATACAATGGGGAATGGAAGGGAAGACAGCAAATGAGATGATTTACCTCCTAGCACCAGACACTCCGCCCCCTAGGGAAGGTCGAGGACAACTTCCTTCACAAAAACCACTAACAAAAGCTCACTATTACAACACTACTTAAGAAGACACTGTACTAAGCACAGATAACCCAGTCCGTCCTCTCCAGCTGCCACAACGGCCAGAAACTGGGGTAATAAAACGATCACATCGCAACCCGTCCTCTCGACTCACCATCCTCACTAAAATGTTGTACTATTGTGCCCGAACCTACGCTAGGACCCACTAAAACAAAACAGGATATCACGTCGATATATTGCGAGCCGCTCTGATTTTCAGTCCATCAGTTTTTGGCGTTAGGAGATTTATACGTCAAAATACAGTGTAGTATTCGAGAGGACGGGCTGCGAATTGAGCCTAACCTAAGCTATAGACCACGCATAGAAAACGTGAATGTTTGTGAGCCGGTGCGACTTGCATTACTCATTTATATTTAAATCAAACATCATCATTTAGGTAATTATTACAAAGCAGCAAGCCAGCGTAACTATACAGCAGTTTAGTCCAAAGTCCAACATCATGCGACCCACCGTCCACGCTGGTCCCTGGAGGGCGGGGACCATGGCACTGTCACCCACTCTTACATACAGAAATATTAACAAAGGTTCAATCCAACCGCCAATTTTCTCGAGCGCAAAGATCACATCAACCCAGCCAATGGTGTAATTAACACGGCCAATGGTGTAATTAACACGGCCAATGGTGTAATTAACACGGCCAATGGTGTAATTAACACGGCCAATGGTTATTAACACGGTGAATAGTGTAATTAACGAGGCCAATGGTGTAATTAACAAGGCCAATGGTGTAATTCAGGTCCACAGCGATTGACAGGATGCAGAGCAGCGTCCGTCGCTCCTCAGCCCGTTAGTTGGACTTGTTTTGTCCAACTGAACCCAATATTCATTGTGTTATCAGTAGTGAGGAATTGTGGGCGGCGGTAACTTGGCGTCCTCCATCACTCCCAGGCAGGCAGGCAGGCACTCCCTCCCTCAACTTCCAGACACCCCCCCTCACCCCCAGACATGCACTCACACTACTATGCACTCAGCGTTTCATCTACTTGCGAGGAGCTACATAAAATAAGCATAAGACAGGCCATAAGTGTGTGTGTCGTGTACACAGTGTAATGGTTCAATGGCGTCTATCACATTCCTGCAAGACGGGGCTGGCAGGCTTCAAGCAGCACAACAACAGTGTGCTACACGAGGGCTGCCTCCCTTGTCCTATAACCCCCCCCCCCTCTACTTCGTAACTATCATACCTTTACCCTGACACAAATGACCGTAGACATTTATACTGGGCCCAGATGCCTAACAGCCAAGACCAACTTTGACCCAACGTTGCTCTTGGACAGTGCCCACTCAATCAGTAATATTAAAATAATGTCGCTTTTCGCTCGTATGCGCGCTATGGCCAAAAATTGACATAATTTGAAATGAAATCGGCTCGCGAAAGTGATGTACTGTGCCGTTTTCTGTTTGAGTCCTCTGGCTTACTCGGTTTTTCTGAGGAGAGGAAACTTTCAATTAACGTTTTTCCATGGCGTTTTGAAACTTTAGGAGAATTTCCTGCCCTCCTATCAGAGGACCCTTAACTTACTGTTTTGGTTAAAAAAATCCAAAATTTATTTTAAATTTCTATAATTTTCAAGTTACGTCCATTTTCAACATACAGGAAAACGGCCAAATTCAGATATAATTTGTAAGAGGACAGGATGGGTACTGGTGGTGTTTAACCACAAAGGATGATAAAGGAAACCAAACAGACCATCGGATCCACACACACCTCACGGGACTGCAATGCACCACCAGATCAAACATTTTGTTAGGGCCTCGAGGGACCAGATTCACGAAAGCACTTACGCAAGCACTTACGAACCTGTACATCTTTTCTCAATCTTTGGCGGCTTTGTTTACAATTATTAAACAGTTAATGAGCTCCGAAGCACCAGGAGGCTGTTTATAACAATAACAACAGTTGAATGGGAAGTTTTCATGCTTGTAAACTGTTTAATAAATGTAACCAAAGCCGTCAAAGATTGAGAAAAGATGTACACGTTCGTAAGTGTTTGCGTAAGTTCTTTCATGAATCTGGCCCCAGGAGACAGGCGAGGGGGGGGGGGGAGAAAGGGGAGGGAGGGAATTATCAGGGAAAAGCGCCAAGTCATTATGACTATATAGCACTGGGAAGGGGTCAGGATAAGGATTAGGGATGGGACGGAGGGGAAGGAATGGTGCCCCAACCATTTGGACGGTCGGGGATTGAACGCCGACCTGCATGATTCGAGACCGTCGCTGTACCGTCCAGCCCAAGTGGTAAGAAAGGTGTCAACACCCCCAAAAGCGGAGGGGGGAGGGAGGGGGGAGGGACGCATGACTATAATAAAGAGGAAACAATGGCCTGGAGAGTGCACAAGATGACCGATAATTAATCATTGATGATTAAAGCGGGTATACGGGTGTGCGGGTATATGGGTGTGTGGATATACGTGTGCGGATATACGTGTGCGGGTATACGGGTGTGCGGGTATACGGGTGTGTGGATATACGGGTGTGTGGATATACGGGTGTGTGGATATACGGGTGTGTGGATATACGGGTGTGTGGATATACGAGTGTGCGGGTATACGAGTGTGCGGGTATACGAGTGTGCGGGTATACGAGTGTGCGGGTATACGAGTGTGCGGGTATACGAGTGTGCGGGTATACGAGTGTGCGGGTATACGAGTGTGCGGGTATACGAGTGTGCGGGTATACGAGTGTGCGGGCGTACGGGTGTGCGGGTGTGCAGGCGTGCGGGCATAATGGCGTGCGGGCATAATGGCGTGCGGGCATAATGGCGTGCGGGCATAATGGCGTGCGGGCATAATGGCGTGCGGGCATAATGGCGTGCGGGCATAATGGCGTGCGGGCATAATGGCGTGCGGGCATACTGGCGTGCGGGCATACTGGCGTGCGGGCATACTGGCGTGCGGGCATACTGGCGTGCGGGCATACTGGCGTGCGGGCATACTGGCGTGCGGGCATACTGGTGTGCGGGCATACTGGTGTGCGGGCATACTGGTGTGCGGGCATACTGGTGTGCGGGCATACTGGTGTGCGGGCATACTGGTGTGCGGGCATACTGGTGTGCGGGCATACTGGTGTGCGGGCATACTGGTGTGTGGGGGTATACTGGTGTGCGGGCATACTGGTGTGCGGGCATACTGGTGTGCGGGCATACTGGTGTGCGGGCATACTGGTGTGCGGGCATACTGGTGTGCGGGCATACTGGCGTGCGGGCATACTGGCGTGCGGGCATACTGGTGTGCGGGCATACTGGTGTGCGGGCATACTGGTGTGCGGGCATACTGGTGTGTGGGGGTATACTGGTGTGCGGGCATACTGGTGTGCGGGCATACTGGTGTGCGGGCATACTGGTGTGCGGGCATACTGGTGTGCGGGCATACTGGCGTGCGGACATACTGGCGTGCGGGCATACTGGTGTGCGGGCATACTGGTGTGCGGGCATACTGGTGTGTGAGCATACTGGTGTACTGGTATAATGGAGGATGATTGTAGATGTGGGTATTAACGATTGTTTAGTGATGACATAAGAGAAAGATTGTAATCTACACAATGTCTTCACGAATCGTGAAGCAGCACGCGAGCCTCTTTACTAGAGAGGTCCACGTGCAGAGGTGGCCGCGTGGTGTTGGCTCTACACCTGCGGAGCCAACGGTGTAGACACTATGCTAAGTGCACCACAACGGGCTCTAACCACTCATTAAACATTAATGCTGGTGTAGTTCGGGTGGCGCACCGTCACCCTGTTGGGTCACACTATGCAGGGAGGTCATCAGGCAGGTCAGACAATGATAAGGAAGGAGATTCGGAATGGAAACAACAGTTGATCAGCGGAGTTGCAGAATCTGTGATGAGAGTGACGGACACCGCCTTGATCACTACCCGAGAGAATGTTAATCTGAGAGAATGTGATAGAATCCACTATCTACGTGAATGTGAACACCTGAGAGACATTAGAAATATGTGTAAAATAATTAACTTCACATTGTTCGAGATAGGAAAACACTATTTGTCAAATATTGATACTGTTCTTAAAAGATTCTCCCATTTTGCACCCGCAAGATAACGTAAGATTTTAAGGGTTGACAGATGTTAATCTTCTTGTTTGAGGAGCTGTTCACTTGAGACAGTTAAGCAAGTCCCAGCTGTGTCTGGGTACAAGAGACAGGATGAACAACCCAGCGGGTTTTCTTCATTTTGAAGAGTGTTGTACATGCTGCTATGGCGGTATGTCCACTCACAGGATGAGTGACGCTGCCCAATACTGTCACTATGGCGGTATGTCCACTCACAGGATGAGTGACACTGCCCAATACTGTCACTATGGCGGTGTGTCCACTCACAGGGTGAGTGACGCTGCCCGATACTGTCACTATGGCGGTGTGTTCACTCACAGGGTGAGTGACGCTGCCCAATACTGTCACTGTGGCGGTGTGTCGACTCACAGGATGAGTGACGCTGCCCAATACTGTCACTATGGCGGTGTGTCCACTCACAGGATGAGTGACGCTGCCCAATACTGTCACTATGGCGGTGTGTCCACTCACAGGATGAGTGACGCTGCCCAATACTGTCACTATGGCGGTGTGTCCACTCACAGGATGAGTGACGCTGCCCAATACTGTCACTATGGCGGTGTGTCCACTCACAGGATGAGTGGACGCTGCCCAATACTGTCACTATGGCGGTGTGTCCACTCACAGGATGAGTGACGCTGCCCAATACTGTCACTATGGCGGTGTGTCCACTCACAGGATGAGTGACGCTGCCCAATAAACTCGCCCCTAGGGGCAAAAATTTAAAATCAAATGTTATGTAAGGATCATTCTTCTTTTAGGAGAGTGTAGACGGGTTATGACGCAAGTCCAAAAGCTAAAGCTTGATCCTGCAGGCACCAACTGATGCCTAGAGGTCACGAGAAGGAGGGGGGGGGGAGGTCATACAGGTCACAAGGTCACATCGGGATCAAGATGTTACAAGGGCAATCAGAAGAGGTTCCACACTAGCTTTATATTCAATAAAAAAAAAAGTTCATTTTGCCCCGAGGGGAGAGTGTATTGGGCAGCGCCAATAAACTTCTCAAACAAAGAATATTAACATCTATCAACCCTTAAAATCTTACGATATCTTGCGGGTGCAAAATGGGGGAATCTTTTAAGAACAGTATCTATATTTGACATTGTGTTTTCCTAACTCAAACAATGTGGGGTTTATTATTCTACACATATTTCTAATGTCTCTCAGGTGTTCACACAGTGTCACCATTGTGGTATGGTCACTCACAGAATGGGTGACTACCCCATATTGTCACCATGGCGGTATAGCCACAAGATGAGTGACGTTGCCAAATAAATTCTCCCTTCTGGACAAAAAACTAATTAAGACATTGTGGGTTCATAACCATCTTAACACAAAAAGTTGACAAAATTCAGAAGACTTGAAACCAGACTAGTTGCAGAGATGAGGGACATGAGTTACGAGGAACAGTTATAAGCATTAAACTTTACGTTACTGGAAAGTGTGTAAACAGTGGAGGCATGATCACCACATCAAGGGGGCTGACGGTTGAGTGGACAGCGCTCAGGATTCGTAGTCCTAAGGTTCCGGGTTCGATCTCCGGCGGAGGCGGAAAGAAATGGGCATAGTTTCTTTCACTCTGATGTTCCTGTTCACCTAACAGTAAATAGGTACCTGGGAGTTAGACAGCGGCTACGGGCTGCTTCCTAAAGATGTGTAACAAAAAGGAGGCCAGGTCGAGGACCGGGCCGCGGGGACGGTAAGCCCCGAAATCATCTCAAGATAACCTCAAGATCTCAAAATACATAGAAAATATTCAGCAATATATCCACAGGAGATAAAGCAGACAGTCTGGCCTGGTAGACGCCTCAACAACGGGACACAGCTGGGCACTTTGTACCCTAATGAGCCGGATATAAATATTCCAACTTTTGTCGGAAAGAAATGGAGTAGAGTAAGACGTGGCGCGGGAATACTCTCCACACACACACACACACACACACACACACACACACACACACACACACACACACACACACACACACACACACACACACACGGGGAGCCTCTACACCGGGTGTTGAGAGGCGGGGACCAGGAACCGAAACCCCTTCAAGCACAACTAGGTGAGCACCTACCCCCCCCCCCCTCGTTATATTCGCAAACCACAACACTTCGACATTTGCCAATTATAATATTTATATAAAAATGTAATTATAGGTTTCTCGATAATTAACCATATTAATATTTCATGCAGAAACGGCAGCAAGGAACGAGATCATTAAACTAAATAAAAACTCGTGAATTTAATATTTCTAAGAAGGAAGAGTGGAGGAGCGTAATTACCCAAGGTAATTACCGCCTCAGGTTTTTCACATAGTAAAATTATCACGCAGCAGTTTGACCTGGTCGTTTGCCCGTCTAACTACCGCTTAATAGAGTCATTCCACTTTGTCTTATTGTTCGAACTATTTTATGAATATTAGAAGTTTATTACCTCTTAAGATCACTTCCTGCGACACGTCACAGGAGCTTGTGTACGAGTCAAGTGCTCAAGGGGAAGAGGTACACCTTAAGCGCTCTCAGACGGCAACACCCACTTTCTACTCTCCTCCTCCTCCTTCCACTTGTTGAAGAGTAACTAACAATGCCTCCATAAATAGCATCACGGGAAAAGATCGTTAAGAATATCACAAAGATCTCCACCAGCTTGAACGAAGGTGTATCTATAATTAAAAAAAAGGCACAATCGCGCCTCCTGGA
>NC_091188.1:18856273-19054208 GCF_040958095.1 Procambarus clarkii
CAGGGGTGAATTATGACCTCATCAAATATTTACTTGTGTTGCACTATGGCGTGGGTCAGGGCCTAGACCATAAGGGCCGCCGAGGCAGGGCGTCACAGTGAGCGCCTCGCCCTTAACAACACACCAACACACTAATCGGAAATGCCGGGTGGCAGTTTATAAATACCGCTCACGTTAGGGCGAGAGTTAAGGCGCTATAGGCCTCCAAGTGGCGGGACACGAACCGTATGTAAACACTTGTAAACACTTGCGGTCAAGTTCCCTCAACTTTCAAAATGCACAACATTAAAGAAAGAAAAGAAAACAGAAAAAAAGATGTTTGCTGCCTTTAAAGAAAAGACAGTAAACATTGCTACAATTTTTTTTTTATTTTTTTTTTAATTTTGCCCCGAGGGGCGAGTTTATTAGGCAGCGCCACTCATTCTGTGAGTGGACACACCGCCATAGTGACAGTATTGGGCAGCGCCACTCATTCTGTGAGTGGACACACCGCCATAGTGACAGTATTGGGCAGCGCCACTCATTCTGTGAGTGGACACACCGCCATAGTGACAGTATTGGGCAGCGCCACTCATCCTGTGAGTGGACACACCGCCATAGTGACAGTATTGGGCAGCGCCACTCATCCTGTGAGTGGACACACCGCCATAGTGACAGTATTGGGCAGCGCCACTCATCCTGTGAGTGGACACACCGCCAAAGCAGCATGTACAACACTCCCCAATAGGAAGAAAACCCGCTGGGTTGTTCATCCTGTCACTTGTACCCAGACACAGCAGGGACTTACTTAACTGTCTCAAGTGAACAGCTCCTCAAACAAGAAGATTAACATCTATCAACCCTTAAAATCTTACGTTATCTTGCGGGTGCAAAATGGGGAAATCTTTTAAGAACAGTATCAATATTTGACAAATAGTGTTTTCCTAACTCAAACAATGTGGGGTTTATTATTCTACACATATTCCTTATGTCTCTCAGGTGTTCACATTCACGTAGATAGTGGTCAAGGCGGTGTCCATCACTCTCACCACAGATTCTGCAACTTCGCCCATCAACTGTTGTTTCCATTCCGTATCTCCATGGATATTTGTATCCAAGACGGATTCTCGCTATTACTGATTCTCTCCCTTGTCCTCCTCCTCTTCGGCTATAACGATGTATCGTAGCTGCTGTATTGTGGGTGTTGGTGTATCGTAGCTACTGTATTGTGGGTGTTGATGTATCGTAGCTGCTGTATTGTGGGTGTTGATGTATCGTAGCTGCTGTATTGTGGGTGTTGATGTATCGTAGCTGCTGTATTGTGGGTGTTTATGTATCGTAGCTGCTGTATTGTGGGTGTTGATGTATCGTAGCTGCTGTATTGTGGGTGTTGATGTATCGAAGCTGCTGTATTGTGGGTGTTGATGTATCGTAGTTGCTGTATTGTGGGTGTTGATGTATCGTAGCTGCTGTATTGTGGGTGTTGATGTATCGTAGCTGCTGTATTGTGGGTGTTGATGTATCGTAGCTGCTGTATTGTGGGTGTTGATGTATCGTAGCTGCTGTATTGTGGGTGTTGATGTATCGTAGCTGCTGTATTGTGGGTGTTGATGTATCGTAGCTGCTGTATTGTGGGTGTTGATGTATCGTAGCTGCTGTATTGTGGGTGTTGATGTATCGTAGCTGCTGTATTGTGGGTGTTGATGTATCGTAGCTGCTGTATTGTGGGTGTTGATGCATCGTAGCTGCTGTATTGTGGGTGTTGATGTATCGTAGCTGCTGTATTGTGGGTGTTGATGTATCGTAGCTGCTGTATTGTGGGTGTTTATGTATCGTAGCTGCTGTATTGTGGCTGAATTCAGCAGCTGCTGAATTAACCTGTATTCAGGTAAATTCAAAATCAAGACTCGACTCCCTAAGTTAAATAGGAAGGGACAGAGCTCTGTGACTCCAGCTCGTCTTCATAAAAGGTCAAAGTTCATTCTATGTACCCGCCAAACAAACTGTTTAATAATGAACAACGGTTTACACACAACTCAAAAATGATGACGTTCGAACACTTCCGGAACAAGCGCTTCGCTGACGACTTTTGTTCGAACCACAACGCTGTAAATGCTTCACCCACGTACTACAAATAATAATAATCTCCAACGGAACCTAAACACCTTACCCATGCCTATATATCCACAATATGCTATTATAATATTAATTTATATCTGAGATTTATAAATGCGCGTCTGTGGGGTCGACCGCTGGATGGAATGGACTTGGTCTGAGAACGGATTGGTGACTTCTTATTGCTTTTGGACTAGTCACTATATTAATATGATTCTTTGTTCCTTTGTCACTAATAAGTTACAGGGGCCCCGGTACACACTAGTTACAGGGTCCCCGGTACACTAGTTACAGGAGCCCCGGTACATTAGTTACAGGAGCCCCGGTACACTAGTTACAGGAGCCCCGGTACACTAGTTACAGGGGCCCCGGTACACTAGTTACAGGGGCCCCGGTACACTAGTTACAGGGCCCCCGGTACACTAGTTACAGGGGCCCCGGTACACTAGTTACAGGGGCCCCGGTACACTAGTTACAGGGGCCCCGGTACACTAGTTACAGGGGCCCCGGTACACTAGTTACAGGGGCCCCGGGTACACTAGTTACAGGGTCCCGGTACACTAGTTACAGGCGCCCCGGTACACTAGTTACAGTGGGCCCCGGTACACTAGTTACAGTGGGCCCCGGTACACTAGTTACAGGGGCCCCGGTACACTACTTACAGGGGCCCCGGTACACTAGTTACAGGGTCCCCGGTACACTAGTTACAGGGGCCCCGGTACACTAGTTACAGGGGCCCCGGTACACTAGTTACAGGGGCCCCGGTACACTAGTTACAGGGGCCCCGGTACACTAATTACAGGGGCCCCGGTACACTAATTACAGGGCCCCCGGTACACTAGTTACAGGGGCCCCGGTACACTAGTTACAGGGGCCCCCGGTACACTAGTTACAGGGGCCCCCGGTACACTAGTTACAGGAGCCCCGGTACACTAGTTACAGGGGCCCCGGTACACTAGTTACAGGGGCCCCGGTACACTAGTTACAGGAGCCCCGGTACACTAGTTACAGGGGCCCCGGTACACTAGTTACAGGAGCCCCGGTACACTAGTTACAGGGGCCCCCGGTACACTAGTTACAGGAGCCCCGGTACACTAGTTACAGGGGCCCCGGTACACTAGTTACAGGGGCCCCGGTACACTAGTTACAGGAGCCCCGGTACACTAGTTACAGGAGCCCCGGTACACTAGTTACAGGGGCCCCGGTACACTAGTTACAGGGGCCCCGGTACACTAGTTACAGGGGCCCCGGTACACTAGTTACAGGGGCCCCGGTACACTAGTTACAGGGGCCCCGGTACACTAGTTACAGGGGCCCCGGTACACTAGTTACAGGGGCCCCGGTACACTAGTTACAGGGGCCCCGGTACACTAGTTACAGGAGCCCCGGTACACTAGTTACAGGCGCCCCGGTACACTAGTTACAGTGGGCCCCGGTACACTAGTTACAGTGGGCCCCGGTACACTAGTTACAGGGGCCCCGGTACACTACTTACAGGGGCCCCGGTACACTAGTTACAGGAGCCCCGGTACACTAGTTACAGGGGCCCCGGTACACTAGTTACAGGAGCCCCGGTACACTAGTTACAGGAGCCCCGGTACACTAGTTACAGGGGCCCCGGTACACTAGTTACAGGGGCCCCCGGTACACTAGTTACAGGGTCCCCGGTACACTAGTTACAGGGGCCCCGGTACACTAGTTACAGGGGCCCCGGTACACTAGTTACAGGGGCCCCGGTACACTAGTTACAGGGGCCCCGGTACACTAGTTACAGGGGCCCCGGTACACTAGTTACAGGGCCCCGGTACAACAAGCGCGGCTTCCTGCCAGCAGCGCTACAGTTGCGTGCTGAGACGTTTCCACAGATGACTGACTGTGCTCCCGCCTAATTAAAATTTAACAGCTCCTGAGGAAACGCTAATTGCTCCGCTGCGGCCAACCCGAGGACGCGATTTCCTCCTCCCGTTTTCTGTTGCAATTAGCTGTTGTTTTCTCACAAACAATGTTGTAAATAACAGCGTTTATTGTTCTCCGCTTTTTTTTTTTAAATGTGGACACTTTAATCGTTGAACTTCTTTATTGTTAATGCTTGTGTGTGAAGCAGTCTCCAGGCTTGTATTAGTGTAGTCATTACAGACTCTAACGGCTTTATTTTGCTCAGCTTTCCGAGTTTCTGGCCAATCTGAGGAGCCAGAAACACCACACACCGATGGCTCACCAAGCTGAAATTTATTGGTTATTACTTCTGCTGCGGAACCTGAATTACAGCTTCCAAAAGTTGTGAATTAGGAAGCAGTAAACACACCGACTATCTGATTGTACCGTAACTGAATGGTTGTGGTTGTAAATGTATTATATGAACTCCACCGTCACTAGTGGCCACTCCCTCAGGCAGTCAGTGCTCACCTACACCAGCCCTGAGGGCCACCCCTCTCTCCGTCACTGGTGGCCACTCCCTCAGGCAGTCAGTGCTCACCTACACCAGCCCTGAGGGCCACCCCTCTCTCCGTCACTGGTGGCCACTCCCTCAGGCAGTCAGTGCTCACCTACACCAGCCCTGAGGGCCACCCCTCTCTCCGTCACTGGTGGCCACTCCCTCAGGCAGTCAGTGCTCACCTACACCAGCCCTGAGGGCCACCCCTCTCTCCGTCACTGGTGGCCACTCCCTCAGGCAGTCAGTGCTCACCTACACCAGCCCTGAGGGCCACCCCTCTCTCCGTCACTGGTGGCCACTCCCTCAGGCAGTCAGTGCTCACCTACACCAGCCCTGAGGGCCACCCCTCTCTCCGTCACTGGTGGCCACTCCCTCAGGCAGTCAGTGCTCACCTACACCAGCCCTGAGGGCCACCCCTCTCTCCGTCACTGGTGGCCACTCCCTCAGGCAGTCAGTGCTCACCTACACCAGCCCTGAGGGCCACCCCTCTCTCCGTCACTGGTGGCCACTCCCTCAGGCAGTCAGTGCTCACCTACACCAGCCCTGAGGGCCACCCCTCTCTCCGTCACTGGTGGCCACTCCCTCAGGCAGTCAGTGCTCACCTACACCAGCCCTGAGGGCCACCCCTCTCTCCGTCACTGGTGGCCACTCCCTCAGGCAGTCAGTGCTCACCTACACCAGCCCTGAGGGCCACCCCTCTCTCCGTCACTGGTGGCCACTCCCTCAGGCAGTCAGTGCTCACCTACACCAGCCCTGAGGGCCACCCCTCTCTCCGTCACTGGTGGCCACTCCCTCAGGCAGTCAGTGCTCACCTACACCAGCCCTGAGGGCCACCCCTCTCTCCGTCACTGGTGGCCACTCCCTCAGGCAGTCAGTGCTCACCTACACCAGCCCTGAGGGCCACCCCTCTCTCCGTCACTCGGTGGCCACTCCCTCAGGCAGTCAGTGCTCACCTACACCAGCCCTGAGGGCCACCCCTCTCTCCGTCACTGGTGGCCACTCCCTCAGGCAGTCAGTGCTCACCTACACCAGCCCTGAGGGCCACCCCTCTCTCCGTCACTGGTGGCCACTCCCTCAGGCAGTCAGTGCTCACCTACACCAGCCCTGAGGGCCACCCCTCTCTCCGTCACTGGTGGCCACTCCCTCAGGCAGTCAGTGCTCACCTACACCAGCCCTGAGGGCCACCCCTCTCTCCGTCACTGGTGGCCACTCCCTCAGGCAGTCAGTGCTCACCTACACCAGCCCTGAGGGCCACCCCTCTCTCCGTCACTGGTGGCCACTCCCTCAGGCAGTCAGTGCTCACCTACACCAGCCCTGAGGGCCACCCCTCTCTCCGTCACTGGTGGCCACTCCCTCAGGCAGTCAGTGCTCACCTACACCAGCCCTGAGGGCCACCCCTCTCTCCGTCACTGGTGGCCACTCCCTCAGGCAGTCAGTGCTCACCTACACCAGCCCTGAGGGCCACCCCTCTCTCCGTCACTGGTGGCCACTCCCTCAGGCAGTCAGTGCTCACCTACACCAGCCCTGAGGGCCAATGTGGCTCCCTGTTTTGCGATAGTCTGGAAGAACTGGATCTTTAAAAACAAACTAATCGCGCTTTTAGTAAGTAATTATGTTTCACTCTGAACTGGTATACTTGTCAAACTTAGAATGCTAATGAAGTTCTTCTACACCCTTTATATTGAACTTACTCTTTCTTCAAGGTATTTATCTCTAGGCGTTCTCCCTTAAGATATTATCATTAATAATACTTCAGTCTGTGCAACATGATCAATGCACACTTGTCAATCATGCAACGGGAAGGGTCCAGGGTCGCCACAATCATGCCCCGTGATCATTAACTCACACTACCAATCATGGTCACTCTCTCTCTACCAGCTGAGGAACTCCTGCTGCAACACTCAGCTGGAACACTGCTGTGACTGTTCTCCCCCTCCACACACTCACTCCTCTTTCCTGCAGTATGTCTCCTCTCTCCCCCTCAGTGTCTCCTCTCTCCTCCACAGTCTCTCCTCTCCCCCACAGTCTCTCCTCTCTCCTCCACAGTCTCTCCTCTCCCCCACAGTCTCTCCTCTCTCTCCCACAGTCTCTCCTCTCCCCCACAGTCTCTCCTCTCTCTCCCACAGTCTCTCCTCTCCCCCACAGTCTCTCCTCTCTCCTCCACAGTCTCTCCTCTCTCCCCCACAGTCTCTCCTCTCTCCCCCACAGTCTGTCCTCTCCCCCACAGTCTCTCCATTTTTCCCTATTACTTTATATTATCTTTCCCCAACACTCCAACCTGTCTTTCTCCCAATACACTCAGTTCTCTATTCTACTGTCTTCCCCTTCATCCTTTAACTCCTTTTCTCTCTCTCTCCCCCCCTCCCTCTGCCCCTTCCCCTTCATTCTCTAATCTCACTCTTTTCTTCCCTGAGTTCCCTAACATTTATAATCACTTTCAATTCATTTACTTCTCCACGTTGACTGTTCATTCTCTGTCCTGTGACCTGTGGGATGGTCCTATGACCTGTGGGATGGTCTTCTGACCTGTGGGATGGTCCTGTGACCTGTGGGATGGTCTTCTGACCTGTGGGATGGTCCTGTGACCTGTGGGATGGTCTTCTGACCTGTGGGATGGTCTTCTGACCTGTGGGATGGTCTTCTGACCTGTGAGACGGTCCTGTGACCTGTGAGACGGTCCTGTGACCTGTGAGACGGTCCTGTGACCTGTGAGACGGTCCTGTGACCTGTGAGACGGTCCTGTGACCTGTGAGACGGTCCTGTGACCTGTGAGACGGTCCTGTGACCTGTGAGACGGTCCTGTGACCTGTGAGACGGTCCTGTGACCTGTGAGACGGTCCTGTGACCTGTGAGACGGTCCTGTGACCTGTGAGATAGTATGGGAGTGTGGTAAGGCACTCGATTCACTGTTGACATTCTCGCAGAACGTATAACTGTCGTTAGCTACATACTAGGGAGCCGGCCGGCCGAGCGGACAGCACGCTGGACACGTGATCCTGAGGACCCGGGTTCGATCCGGATGCCGGCGAGAAACGATGGGCAGAGTTTCTTTCACCCTATGCCCCTGTTACCTAGCAGTAAATAGGTACCTGGGTGTTAGTCAGCTGTTACGGGCTGCTTCCTGAGGGTAGAGGCCTGGTCAGGACCGGGCCGCGAGGACACTAAAGCCCCGAAATCAACTCTAAGATACATAACTACACAACCGGCTGTTGCTGCGTCTTGTAAACAAATCCGTTAACCTCTTCGTCTATTTGACCTGTTTGTTTATGGCAGGTGGTTAAGGACGAGGCCCCTCAGGTGCCTTGTATGGGCATGACCCTTGCGTCATATTCACCACCAATAAGGGTGGAGAATATGGAGCTATGACCTGACCTCCATGACCTATGGAGGACGGGGGTCACTATAGTGTGTGTCAACACTACAAGCAACACAAGGCAGTACGGTAGTTAAGAGACACACTAACCCACTACACAAAGACAAACAAGCCAACCATTACAGCCGCAGACAACGCTTCCTTAACAACGACTATACTAAGACAACTATTCATAACTCTCTAATGTAATTAAAGGCTTTGCTCCAACAATTACTTCTGCTGCTCTATAATTGTAACATTTCATAATAACACGCATTCCTGCCTGCACCCCATTTAGAGCCCGGGCTCTAACCCCTCCCCCCCCCATTACCCCCCTCTCCCAGGCCCCATTAACAACAATTACATCCACGGCAACAAGCTAACAAAGACAGGAACATATTAATTGGCTTCTGATTCCTAGGGTCATTAGTGAAGGCTCCAGGAGCCTCATCTTCCGCCTCCACTTACCTCTACTGCGGTTAATTACCTAGTTCGCTATTATCTGCTTCAGGGTTAATTAACTGTTCTAAGGTTAATTACCCGGTCCACGGGTAGTTACGTGGTTCGTAGTGAATTAGCGGGCCCTAGGTTAATTACCGGGTCAGAAGCTAATTACATGATTCGTAGTTAATTATATGGTTAATTACAGGGTCCGCGATTATCAGGGGGTCCGCGATTATCAGAGGGGTCCGCGATTATAAGGGGGGGTCTGCGATTATCAGGGGGGTCCGCGATTATCAGGGGGGTCCGCGATTATCAGAGGGGTCCGCGATTATAAGGGGGGTCCGCGATTATAAGGGGGGTCCGCGATTATAAGGGGGGTCCGTGATTATAAGGGGGGTCCGTGATTATAAGGGGGGTCCGCGATTATAAGGGGGGTCCGCGATTATAAGGGGGGGTCCGCGATTATAAGGGGGGGTCCGCGATTATAAGGGGGGGTCCGCGATTATAAGGGGGGGTCCGCGATTAGTTATCGGGGGTCCGCAATTAGTTATCTCTTCCGAGGTAGAGGTAAATATGGATTGGTTGTTCAGTGTGTTAAGCAGGGAGTATTGCCTGGTGACCCTACCACTATGTACTGTGTGCCTCACGACGGTAGGGAGGCAGGTGTAGTAGGGAGGCAGGCAGGTGTAGGAGTAGGGAGGCAGGTGTAGGAGTAGGGAGGCAGGTGTAGGAGTAGGGAGGCAGGTGTAGGAGTAGGGAGGCAGGTGTAGGAGTAGGGAGGCAGGTGTAGGAGTAGGGGGGCAGGCGTAGGAGTAGGGAGGCAGGCGTAGGAGTAGGGAGGCAGGCGTAGGAGTAGGGAGGCAGGCGTAGGAGTAGGGAGGCAGGCGTAGGAGTAGGGAGGCAGGCAGGTGTAGGAGTAGGGAGGCAGGCGTAGGAGTAGGGGGGCAGGCGTAGGAGTAGGGGGGCAGGCGTAGGAGTAGGGAGGCAGGCGTAGGAGTAGGGAGGCAGGCGTAGGAGTAGGGAGGCAGGCGTAGGAGTAGGGAGGCAGGCGTAGGAGTAGGGGGCAGGCGTAGGAGTAGGGAGGCAGGCGTAGGAGTAGGGGGGCAGGCGTAGGAGTAGGGAGGCAGGCGTAGGAGTAGGGGGGCAGGCAGGCGTAGGAGTAGGGAGGCAGGCGTAGGAGTAGGGAGGCAGGCCGGCAGGCAGGCGTAGGAGTAGGGAGGCAGGCGTAGGAGTAGGGAGGCAGGCAGGCAGGCGTAGGAGTAGGGAGGCAGGCGTAGGAGTAGGGAGGCAGGCAGGCGTAGGAGTAGGGGGGCAGGCGTAGGAGTAGGGAGGCAGGCGTAGGAGTAGGGAGGCAGGCAGGCGTAGGAGTAGGGAGGCAGGCGTAGGAGTAGGGAGGCAGGCGTAGGAGTAGGGAGGCAGGTGTAGGAGTAGGGAGGCAGGCGTAGGAGTAGGGGGGCAGGCGTAGGAGTAGGGAGGCAGGCTTAGGAGTAGGGAGGCAGGCGTAGGAGTAGGGAGGCAGGCGTAGGAGTAGGGAGGCAGGCGTAGGAGTAGGGGGGCAGGCGTAGGAGTAGGGAGGCAGGCGTAGGAGTAGGGAGGCAGGCGTAGGAGTAGGGAGGCAGGCGTAGGAGTAGGGAGGCAGGTGTAGGAGTAGGGAGGCAGGTGTAGGAGTAGGGAGGCAGGCGTAGGAGTAGGGGGGCAGGCGTAGGAGTAGGGAGGCAGGCGTAGGAGTAGGGAGGCAGGTGTAGGAGTAGGGAGGCAGGTGTAGGAGTAGGGAGGCAGGTGTAGGAGTAGGGAGGCAGGCGTAGGAGTAGGGGGGCAGGCGTAGGAGTAGGGAGGCAGGCGTAGGAGTAGGGAGGCAGGCGTAGGAGTAGGGAGGCAGGCGTAGGAGTAGGGGGCAGGCGTAGGAGTAGGGAGGCAGGCGTAGGAGTAGGGAGGCAGGTGTAGGAGTAGGGAGGCAGGCGTAGGAGTAGGGGGGCAGGCGTAGGAGTAGGGAGGCAGGCGTAGGAGTAGGGGGGCAGGTGTAGGAGTAGGGAGGCAGGCGTAGGAGTAGGGAGGCAGGCGTAGGAGTAGGGGGGCAGGCGTAGGAGTAGGGAGGCAGGCGTAGGAGTAGGGGGGCAGGCGTAGGAGTAGGGAGGCAGGCGTAGGAGTAGGGAGGCAGGCGTAGGAGTAGGGAGGCAGGCGTAGGAGTAGGGGGGCAGGCGTAGGAGTAGGGGGGGCAGGCGTAGGAGTAGGGAGGCAGGCGTAGGAGTAGGGAGGCAGGCGTAGGAGTAGGGAGGCAGGCGTAGGAGTAGGGGGGCAGGCGTAGGAGTAGGGAGGCAGGCGTAGGAGTAGGGGGGCAGGAGTAGGAGTAGGGGGGCAGGCGTAGGAGTAGGGAGGCAGGCGTAGGAGTAGGGAGGCAGGCAGGCGTAGGAGTAGGGGGGCAGGCGTAGGAGTAGGGAGGCAGGCGTAGGAGTAGGGAGGCAGGCGTAGGAGTAGGGAGGCAGGCGTAGGAGTAGGGAGGCAGGCGTAGGAGTAGGGGGGCAGGCGTAGGAGTAGGGAGGCAGGCGTAGGAGTAGGGAGGCAGGCGTAGGAGTTGGGAGGCAGGCGTAGGAGTAGGGAGGCAGGCGTAGGAGTAGGGAGGCAGGCGTAGGAGTAGGGAGGCAGGCGTAGGAGTAGGGAGGCAGGCGTAGGAGTAGGGGGGCAGGCGTAGGAGTAGGGGGGCAGGCGTAGGAGTAGGGGGGCAGGCAGGCGTAGGAGTAGGGAGGCAGGCGTAGGAGTAGGGAGGCAGGCAGGCAGGCGTAGGAGTAGGGAGGCAGGCGTAGGAGTAGGGAGGCAGGCAGGCAGGCGTAGGAGTAGGGAGGCAGGCAGGCAGGCGTAGGAGTAGGGAGGCAGGCGTAGGAGTAGGGAGGCAGGCAGGCGTAGGAGTAGGGGGCCAGGCGTAGGAGTAGGGGGGCAGGCGTAGGAGTAGGGAGGCAGGCGTAGGAGTAGGGAGGCAGGCAGGCGTAGGAGTAGGGGGGCAGGCGTAGGAGTAGGGGGGCAGGCGTAGGAGTAGGGAGGCAGGCGTAGGAGTAGGGAGGCAGGCAGGCGTAGGAGTAGGGGGGCAGGCGTAGGAGTAGGGAGGCAGGCGTAGGAGTAGGGAGGCAGGCGTAGGAGTAGGGGGGCAGGCGTAGGAGTAGGGAGGCAGGCGTAGGAGTAGGGAGGCAGGCGTAGGAGTAGGGGGGCAGGCGTAGGAGTAGGGGGGCAGGCGTAGGAGTAGGGAGGCAGGCGTAGGAGTAGGGAGGCAGGTGTAGGAGTAGGGAGGCAGGCGTAGGAGTAGGGAGGCAGGCGTAGGAGTAGGGAGGCAGGCGTAGGAGTAGGGAGGCAGGCGTAGGAGTAGGGAGGCAGGCGTAGGAGTAGGGAGGCAGGCGTAGGAGTAGGGGGGCAGGCGTAGGAGTAGGGAGGCAGGCGTAGGAGTAGGGAGGCAGGCGTAGGAGTAGGGAGGCAGGCGTAGGAGTAGGGAGGCAGGCGTAGGAGTAGGGAGGCAGGCGTAGGAGTAGGGAGGCAGGCAGGTGTAGGAGTAGGGAGGCAGGCAGGTGTAGGAGTAGGGGGGCAGGCGTAGGAGTAGGGGGGCAGGCGTAGGAGTAGGGAGGCAGGCGTAGGAGTAGGGAGGCAGGCGTAGGAGTAGGAAGGCAGGCGTAGGAGTAAGGGGGCAGGCGTAGGAGTAGGGAGGCAGGCAGGCGTAGGAGTAGGGAGGCAGGCGTAGGAGTAGGGGGGCAGGCGTAGGAGTAGGGAGGCAGGCGTAGGAGTAGGGAGGCAGGCAGGTGTAGGAGTAGGGAGGCAGGCGTAGGAGTAGGGAGGCAGGCGTAGGAGTAGGGGGGCAGGCGTAGGAGTAGGGAGGCAGGCGTAGGAGTAGGGAGGCAGGCGTAGGAGTAGGGGGGCAGGCGAAGGAGTAGGGAGGCACGCAGGTGTAAGAGTAGGGAGGCAGGCGTAGTAGGGAAGCAGGCGTAGGAGTTGGGAAGCAGGCAAGCAGGTGTAGTAGGGAGGCAGGCAGGTGTAGGAGTGTGTGGGACGAGGGAAGGCGAGGTCAGGTGTGTGGTAGGGAGTGAAGGAGTGGAGGGGGAGGGTGTGGTAGGAAGGAGGGGGGCCAGCAAAGGGGAAATTATCACATAGCGGTGACGGAGCTTCCGTTGCCTTAGGTACTAAGGAACTTCTCTTAATTGGCATCAACAAAGATTCAACCTTACATGTAATTACCTGCAAATCTTCCCAGTTACCCCTACTACTGGCGACGGGGGAAGGGGGGGGGGGCTTAATAAGGGGGAGGGGAGTGCTTAATTAGGGGGAGGGGAGGGCTTAATTAGGGGAAGGGGAGGAAGAGGTTGCGAAAGGCGGGCTGGATCGAAGTTATAGTTCTTTCGTTAGGGACAAAGCCTGTGATATATTATATATATAAATATATATATATATATATATATATATATATATATATATATATATATATATATATATATATATATATATATATATATATATATATATATATATAATACACAGTTCATCACCCAAGAACAAGACTATCATCACCCAAGAACAGGAGTATCATCACCCAAGAACAGGGGTAACCTCACCCAAGAACAGGGGTAACCTCACCCAAGAACAAGACTATCATCACCCAAGAACAAGACTATCATCACCCAAGAACAGGAGTATCATCACCCAAGAACAGGAGTATCAACACCCAAGAACAGGGATATCTTCATCCAAGAACAGGTGTATCATCACCCAGGAACAGGGATATCTTCACCCAAGAGCAGGGATATCTTCACCCAAGAGCAGGGATATCTTCACCCAAGAACAGGGATATCTTCACCCAAGAACAGGGATATCTTCACCCTAGAACAGGGATATCATCACCCAAGAACAAGACTATCATCACCCAAGAACAGGAGTATCTTCACCCAAGAACAAGATAATCATCACCCAAGAACAGGAGTATCATCACCCAAGAACAGGAGTATCATCACCCAAGAACAGGAGTATCATCACCCAAGAACAGGAGTATCATCACCCAAGAACAGGAGTATCATCACCCAAGAACAGGAGTATCATCACCCAAGAACAGGAGTATCATCACCCAAGAACAGGACTATCATCACCCAAGAACAGGACTATCATCGCCCAAGAACAGGACTATCATCGCCCAAGAACAGGGGTAATCTCACCCAAGAACAGGGGTAACCTCACCCAAGAACAGGGGTAACCTCACCCAAGAACAGGGGTAACCTCACCCAAGAACAGGGGTAACCTCACCCAAGAACAGGGGTATCAACACCCAAGAACAGGGATATCTTCATCCAAGAACAGGTGTATCATCACCCAGGAACAGGGATATCTTCACCCACGAGCAGGGATATCTTCACCCAAGAACATGGATATCTTCACCCAAGAACAGGGATATCTTCACCCAAGAACAGGGATATCTTCACCCAAGAACAGGGATATCTTCACCCAAGAACAGGGATATCTTCACCCAAGAACAGGGATATCTTCACCCAAGAATAGGGATATCTTCACCCAAGAACAGGGATACCAACACCCAAGAACAGGAGTATCATCACCCAAGAACAGGAGTATCATCACCCAAGAACAGGAGTATCATCACCCAAGAACAGGAGTATCATCACCCAAGAACAGGAGTATCATCACCCAAGAACAGGAGTATCATCACCCAAGAACAGGAGTATCATCACCCAAGAACAGGAGTATCATCACCCAAGAACAGGAGTATCATCACCCAAGAACAGGAGTATCATCACCCAAGAACAGGGATATCTTCACCCAAGAACAGGGATATCTTCACCCAAGAACAGGGATATCTTCACCCAAGAACAGGGATATCAACACCCAAGAACAGGGATATCAACACCCAAGAACAAGAGTATCATCACCCAAGAACAGGAGTATCATCACCCAAGAACAGGGGAATCTTCACCCAAGAACAGGGGAATCTTCACCCAAGAACAGGTGTATCATCACCCAAGAACAGGGATATCTTTACCCAAGAACAGGGATATCTTCACCCAAGAACAGGGATATCACCCCCAAGAACAGGAGTATCATCACCCAAGAACAGGCGAATCATCACCCAAGAACAAGACTATCATCACCCAAGAACAGGAGTATTATCACCCAAGAAAAGGTGTATCATCACCCAAGAACAGGGATATCATCACCCAAGAACAGGGATATCTTCACCCAAGAACAGGGATATCTTCACCCAAGAACAGGGATATCTTCACCCAAGAACAGGGATATCTTCACCCAAGAACAGGGATGTCTTCACCCAAGAACAGGGATGTCTTCACCCAAGAACAGGGATGTCTTCACCCAAGAACAGGGATGTCTTCACCCAAGAACAGGGATGTCTTCACCCAAGAACAGGGATGTCTTCACCCAAGAACAGGGATGTCTTCACCCAAGAACAGGGATGTCTTCACCCAAGAACAGGGATGTCTTCACCCAAGAACAGGGATGTCTTCACCCAAGAACAGGGATGTCTTCACCCAAGAACAGGGATGTCTTCACCCAAGAACAGGGATGTCTTCACCCAAGAACAGGGATGTCTTCACCCAAGAACAGGGATGTCTTCACCCAAGAACAGGGATGTCTTCACCCAAGAACAGGGATGTCTTCACCCAAGAACAGGGATGTCTTCACCCAAGAACAGGGATGTCTTCACCCAAGAACAGGGATGTCTTCACCCAAGAACAGGGATGTCTTCACCCAAGAACAGGGATGTCTTCACCCAAGAACAGGGATGTCTTCACCCAAGAACAGGGATGTCTTCACCCAAGAACAGGGATGTCTTCACCCAAGAACAGGGATATCTTCACCCAAGAACAGGGATATCTTCACCCAAGAACAGGGATATTTTCACCCAAGAACAGGGATATCATCACCCAAGAACAGGAGTATCATCACCCAAGAACAGGGGTAACCTCACCCAAGAACAAGGCTAACCTCACCCAAGAACAAGGCTATCATCACCCAAGAACAGGACTATCATCACCCAAGAACAAGACTATCATCACCCAAGAACAGGGATATCATCACCCAAGAACAGGAGTATCATCACCCAAGAACAGGAGTATCATCACCCAAGAACAGGAGTATCATCACCCAAGAACAGGAGTATCATCACCCAAGAACAGGAGTATCATCACCCAAGAACAGGAGTATCATCACCCAAGAACAGGAGTATCATCACCCAAGAACAGGAGTATCATCACCCAAGAACAGGAGTATCATCACCCAAGAACAGGAGTATCATCACCCAAGAATAGGAGTATCATCGCCCAAGAACAGGAGTATCATCGCCCAAGAACAGGAGTATCATCGCCCAAGAACAGGAGTATCATCGCCCAAGAACAGGAGTATCATCGCCCAAGAACAGGACTATCATCGCCCAAGAACAAGGGTAATCTCACCCAAGAACAGGGGTAACCTCACCCAAGAACAGGGGTATCATCACCCAAGAACAGGGGTATCATCACCCAAGAACAGGAGTATCTTCACCCAAGAACAAGACTATCATCACCCAAGAACAGGAGTATCAACACCCAAGAACAGGGATATCTTCACCCAAGAGCAGGGATATCTTCACCCAAGAGCAGGGATATCTTCACCCAAGAGCAGGGATATCTTCACCCAAGAGCAGGGATATCTTCACCCAAGAGCAGGGATATCTTCACCCAAGAGCAGGGATATCTTCACCCAAGAGCAGGGATATCTTCACCCAAGCGCAGGGATATCTGCACCCAAGAACAGGGATATCTTCACCCAAGAACAGGGATATCTTCACCCAAGAACAGGGATATCTTCACCCAAGAACAGGGATATCTTCACCCAAGAACAGGGATATCCTCACCCAAGAACAGGGATATCCTCACCCAAGAACAGGGATATCCTCACCCAAGAACAGGGATATCCTCACCCAAGAACAAGAGTATCATCACCCAAGAACAGGAGTATCATCACCCAAGAACAGGGGTATCATCACCCAAGAACAGGGGTAGCATCACCCAAGAACAGGGGTATCTTCACCCAAGAACAGGGATATCAACACCCAAGAACAGGGATATCAACACCCAAGAACAAGAGTATCATCACCCAAGAACAGGAGTATCATCACCCAAGAACAGGAGTATCATCACCCAAGAACAGGGGTATCATCACCCAAGAACAGGGGTATCATCACCCAAGAACAGGGATTTCTTCACCCAAGAACAGGGATATCTTCACCCAAGAACAGGGATATCTTCACCCAAGAACAGGGATATCTTCACCCAAGAACAGGGATATCTTCACCCAAGAACAGGGATATCTTCACCCAAGAACAGGGATATCTTCACCCAAGAACAGGGATATCTTCACCCAAGAACAGGGATATCTTCACCCAAGAACAGGGATATCACCCCCAAGAACAGGAGTATCATCATCCAAGAACAGGCGAATCATCACCCAAGAACAAGACTATCATCACCCAAGAACAGGAGTATTATCACCCAAGAACAGGTGTATCATCACCCAAGAACAGGGATTTCTTCACTCAAGAACAGGGATATCTTCACCCATGAACAGGGATATCTTCACCCAAGAACAGGGATATCTTCACCCAAGAACAGGGATGTCTTCACCCAAGAACAGGGATGTTTTCACCCAAGAACAGGGATGTCTTCACCCAAGAACAGGGATGTCTTCGCCCAAGAACAGGGATGTCTTCGCCCAAGAACAGGGATGTCTTCACCCAAGAACAGGGATGTCTTCACCCAAGAACAGGGATGTCTTCACCCAAGAACAGGGATGTCTTCACCCAAGAACAGGGATGTCTTCACCCAAGAACAGGGATGTCTTCACCCAAGAACAGGGATGTCTTCACCCAAGAACAGGGATGTCTTCACCCAAGAACAGGGATGTCTTCACCCAAGAACAGGGATGTCTTCACCCAAGAACAGGGATGTCTTCACCCAAGAACAGGGATATCACTCCCCAAGAACAGGTGTATCATCACCCAAAAACAGGTGTATCATCACCCAAGAACAGGCGAATCATCACCCAAGAATAGGAGCATCATCCCCCAAGAACAGGAATATCATCACCCAAGAACAGGTGTATCATCACTCAAGAACAAGGATATCAAACACATGCTATCACAGCTCGTATAAGACTACAAGTATCTCTGGCAGTTCGGCTTGTATAGGGATCTAGATGAAGTAAAGTGTAAAGTGTGTGGACAAAGACAGGGACACACACTCGAACACTATATCTTGGATTGTAGTAAAATTGAGGCATTTAGAGATAAATCTACACTCACGTTATATGAAATGGCAAACCATCTATGGATAAAATTCCTGAAATCCTTGCACTATATCCATATTTCGCCTCCAGTAGATAAACGACATTTGAGATTAAGAAACAAGTAGTGTATTGTGAAGACTAATAACAGCAGCTCCCCTATGACTCTGTAATATCTCCATTGCTCAAACAATTATGTTTTAGCGATAAGACCTACCATTAACGTATAATGATTTAATGTAAATATAGAGCTCTTGAAATGGAACATTCTTTGTAACTAGCTGACATTGTAATTATAAGGTGCGAAGGTTAGATGAAATTGTTAATGTAATAATCTCCGTTGAGGTCTGATAAAGATATTTTGTGCCCTCTGTAATGCTTTTTGCGCTACCGCTCACAGGATGGGTATGGGGTGCACAATAAACTAGCCGCCTCAGGCGGCAACAATAACAAAAATCCGGTGCAAGATAATGGTTTCTACTGCTGGCTGCTTGAGGCACACTGAAGTGTACACAGTTGGGATTGAACTTCAGATGAACACATGGTCCTAGTATCTATACACATGGTCCTAGTATTTATACACATGGCTGGAGCCCTAGCATGCCTCGTGTGTGTGTGTGTGTGTGTGTGTGTGTGTGTGTGTGTGTGTGTGTGTGTGTGTGTGTGTGTATGTGTGTGTGTGTTGACCTATAATTGCTACCAGGACGGATATTGCAGGACGGTCGTCGTGTGCCCACTGTGTGAGTAAACAGGACGGTATGAAGGACTTACGCAGCAGAAGCGGGTCCAGGGAGCCCAACCATCCAGAGTGTAGCGCTCCAGCTGTAGGCAGCCGAAGGCTACATCAGAGAATGAACTGCAGGTCTGTTCCCACGGTCAAGGCTGTGATTAATGTCGTTTTCGTGACGTCATACCTCGTGCATTGGCCTGTGTGATTGGAGCAATTCCGGTCCCCCTTATTGGCTGGTTCATATAGACTTGTTTCCCATGAGGCCTGGAGAAGACCCTCCTATAGTGCTTTACTTGGAGGGGATTTTACTTAAGTACTTCACTTAAATATATATAATTAACTGCAAAAAGTCCCAGATGCATCACGTTAACTTTCTGCGTATGTCATTCCATATATATGCGTACACCCAAGATCAAGTACATTATAATGTTGATTGAGTACTGAGAGTACATAGTGTGCAGGTTCGAATCCTCATCATTTCCTCGAATAAAACCACTTGGGCTGGACGGTAGAGCGACGGTCTCGCTTCATGCAGGTCGGCGTTCAATCCCTGACCGTCCAAGTGGTTGGGGCACCATTCCTTCCCCCCGTCCCATCCCAAATCCTCATCCTGACCCCTTCCCAGTGCTATATAGTCCTATTGGATGGCGCTGTCTCCTGATAGTTCCCTTCCCTTCGTCTTGTTAATGTAACTGCCAGTTATTCTCACCAACCCAATACCTTGAACAGGTCAAGATTGAGGTAAGATACCTTACCCTAAGGTTACCTTGCGGTGGTTCCGGGGTGCAAGGTCCCCGCGGCCCGGTCTGCAGTCAGGCCTCCTGGGCGATGGTGTGGTCGGCCAGGCCTCCTGGGCGGTGGTGTGGTCGGCCAGGCCTCCTGGGCGGTGGTGAGGTCGGCCAGGCCTCCTGGGCGGTGGTGTGGTCGACCAGGCCTCCTGGGCGGTGGTGTGGTCGACCAGGCCTCCTGGGCGGTGGTGTGGTCGACCAGGCCTCCTGGGCGGTGGTGTGGTCGGCCAGGCCTCCTGGGCGGTGGTGTGGTCGGCCAGGCCTCCTGGGCGGTGGTGTGGTCGGCCAGGCCTCCTGGGCGGTGGTGTGGTCGGCCAGGCCTCCTGGGCGGTGGTGTGGTCGGCCAGGCCTCCTGGGCGGTGGTGTGGTCGGCCAGGCCTCCTGGGCGGTGGTGTGGTCGGCCAGGCCTCCTGGGCGGTGGTGTGGTCGGCCAGGCCTCCTGGGCGGTGGTGTGGTCGGCCAGGCCTCCTGGGCGGTGGTGTGGTCGGCCAGGCCTCCTGGGCGGTGGTGTGGTCGGCCAGGCCTCCTGGGCGGTGGTGTGGTCGGCCAGGCCTCCTGGGCGGTGGTGTGGTCGGCCAGGCCTCCTGGGCGGTGGTGTGGTCGGCCAGGCCTCCTGGGCGGTGGTGTGGTCGGCCAGGCCTCCTGGGCGGTGGTGTGGTCGACCAGGCCTCCTGGGCGATGGTGTGGTCGACCAGGCCTCCTGGGCGATGGTGTGGTCGACCAGGCCTCCTGGGCGATGGTGTGGTCGACCAGGCCTCCTGGGCGATGGTGTGGTCGACCAGGCCTCCTGGGCGATGGTGCGACCAGGCCTCCTGGGCGATGGTGTGGCCAGGCCTCCTGGGCGATGGTGTGGTCGACCAGGCCTCCTGGGCGATGGTGTGGCCAGGCCTCCTGGGCGATAGTGTGGTCGACCAGGCCTCCTGGGCGATGGTGTGGTCGACCAGGCCTCCTGGGCGATGGTGTGGCCAGGCCTCCTGGGCGATGGTGTGGTCGACCAGGCCTCCTGGGCGATGGTGTGGCCAGGCCTCCTGGGCGATAGTGTGGTCGACCAGGCCTCCTGGGCGATGGTGTAGTCGACCAGGCCTCCTGGGCGATGGTGTGGTCGACCAGGCCTCCTGGGCGATGGTGTGGTCGACCAGGCCTCCTGGGCGATAGTGTGGTCGACCAGGCCTCCTGGGCGATGGTGTGGCCAGGCCTCCTGGGCGATAGTGTGGTCGACCAGGCCTCCTGGGCGATGGTGTGGTCGACCAGGCCTCCTGGGCGATGGTGTGGTCGACCAGGCCTCCTGGGCGATAGTGTGGTCGACCAGGCCTCCTGGGCGATGGTGTGGCCAGGCCTCCTGGGCGATAGTGTGGTCGACCAGGCCTCCTGGGCGATGGTGTGGTCGACCAGGCCTCCTGGGCGATAGTGTGGTCGACCAGACCTCCTGGGCGATGGTGTGGTCGACCAGGCCTCCTGGGCGATGGTGTGGTCGACCAGGCCTCCTGGGCGATGGTGTGGTCGACCAGGCCTCCTGGGCGATGGTGTGGCCGACCAGGCCTCCTGGGCGATGGTGTGGCCAGGCCTCCTGGGCGATAGTGTGGTCGACCAGGCCACACTGTGAACACGTGACTCACCTGTGTCGACAGGTGCAGGGTGTCACACCTGTTCAATGCTCATCACCAACAAGGAGTGCCTGTGATCACGTCACACACACTCAGTGTTCCATGCTGCTGTGTTGGCCTGACTGTCCTACTCACAGGTCATTTGTGGCCGTGACTACTTTATGATGTCATTGTGCACGCTCATGTGATGACCCCGAGGACCCTCTTGAGCTCCTGTACCCTCGTGTTGCGTACCAGTGGTGATTAGCAAGCCGAGTGAGCGATTAGTTCTCTTACAAGTGTTAAGGCACATTTGTTTCCGATGGAAATCAATCAGTTTAGACGCGTTTAATGTGTATCAGATGCGATACTAATTAATAGTAGCCCAGCTCAGTGTTTATAAATTACTCACTACTCGCCCGTTAATTGTTGTACTTGTTAATTAACAGGAGTCTCATTAACAAGTGCAACGATTAACCCCCTCCAAGTACTGCTACTCTCCAAGCCTGTGAAGTGACGGGATCAGTAACACGTGATGAGGACCTGAGAGTCCTTCAGGTCGCCGCCTCTACTAGCTGTGTGTTCTTGCCGTCACGGCTACTGTACACCTGCACACACCTGTCTCAGGAGGACCACGGAGGCGCCACACTCCACAAGGGTACCCAGGTCGGGCACACGCTGCTCTGGTAGTCACTGCAGGTTCATAGCTTTACTCAGCCGTCTCAAGTATGCAAATTGATGACGTTGCACGCAATTGCAGTCGTGGAAAAAAAATTATTATCCCATATCCTGGAACAGGGCTAATATCACTAGGAACAAGGGAAAACATCATCCAGGAAGGAAAACATCCTCTAGGAACAGAGATAACTATCCTGGAACACGAATAACGTCACCCAGGAACAAGGATAAACGCACACAACTATATAACCTGTCCTTCAATCAACAGTCACATTTCCACTCACCAAACACAGTCAGCGACTAAACACAGCTTGTTCAGCGGCCGTGCCAGCAGTCACCACCTGGGTCCGTGTGCCTGGAGGAGCCTGGGGCTGGCCGTCCTCTGCCGCCTTGGCTAATGTGTGTGTTTAAATGTAATTATGAAAAGCAGCACCACGTCCTGCCTGCTGATGGGCTGAGGCCACGCCGGACACCACACTCATTACCATCATTTGCATATATCAATATTCATTCGCTTTTTTTAACCTTCGATGCCGCGGCGTACTGTTGTTGCAAGTATTGAAGATGGTGAGATAGAGGGCGAGGGGTGGTGAACAGGTGGTTTGGGGGGGGGGGAGGGGGATATTGTGGTGGGGGGGGGGTTAAGGGGTCGTTAAGGGGACTGTGGGTGATGGAAAGGTTGTAGAAATGTGGGATATAGTGGGAATTATGATGGGGTGAGAGGCTGGCCGCCTTGCTGACACGATTAGTGATAAGTTATGTATAAGTTTGATGTCTTCTTGACCGGGAGGCGAGTGTGTGTTTGTAAGGTTCTACACGAAGACTTTTGTAGCATTCACACACACACACACACACACACACACACACACACACACACACACACACACACACACACACACACACACTAGACTAGTACCCGAGCTGAGAGGTATGAGCTACGAGGAGAGACTACGGGAATTAAACCTCACTTCGCTGGAAGACAGAAGAGTTAGAGGGGGACATGTTCACCACATTCAAGATTCTGAAGGGAATTGATAGGGAAGATAAAGACAGGCTATTTAACACAAGGGGAACACGCACTAGGGGACACAGGTGGAAACTGAGTGCCCAAATGAGCCACAGAGATATTAGAAAGAACTTTTTTAGTGTCAGAGTGGTTGACAAATGGAATGCATTAGGAAGCAATGTGGTGGAGGCTGACTCCATACACAGTTTCAAGTGTAGATATGATAGAGCCCAATAGGCTCAGGAACCTGTACACCTGTTGATTGACGGTTGAATGGCGGGACTAAAGAGCCAGAGCTCAACCCCGCAAGCACAACTAGGTGAGTACACACACACACGATCCTGTGGTCGTGGTCATTGTTTCTCGCCACCGGCGAGAAACAATGTGCGGAGTTTCTTTCACCCTGATGCTCATGTTACCTAGCAGTAAATAGGTACCTGTAGGTTAGTCAGCTGTCACGGGCTGCTTCCTGGTGTGTATGTGTATGTGTGTGTGTGTGTGGTGAAAAAGAAGTTTGTAACATTTGATTGACAGTTGAGAGGCGGGCCGAAAGAGCCAGAGCTCAACCCCCGCAAGCACAACTAGGCGAATACATGCACACTTTTGCAACCATTTTGGCGTTCTGTTTGGGATTTCTTTCATTCATGGGGGAGTTTCTGGTCTGTATTTTATGTCTAAATTATGTACAGTGGGGGCTTCGCTCCCCTCGTGTCAAATTAAGTTCTTGGGCCCCCAGCTGCGGGGGCTGGAGCATCTCATCATTAAGTAATATTTCTAGCATCGAGTTTGGAGATGGTGTTTCACCGTTGTAGTGCGATGGTTCAGGGCCTCGTGGGGCTCTACAACTGGTCGCCTGGTGTAGGCTGCTCTTCCTACTCACTCGTTGTGCACTTCTCCTAGTTCTTGCATGTTGATTTCCTTCAAGGTACGTAGTGGTACGTCTGAGGTACGGCCGAACTAGAGCCTTGTATAAGTGTGGGTGCGGGTTTATTATGCCGGGGTTACTCAAGCTTTTCACTATCTTAAGGCGGGTTTTCCTTGGTTTATTCTGGAATTTAAGTTAATTTTGATTCCTGTTCTGTTAAGTCTTCGTAAGAAATTGCTGGTTTACGGGGGTCATGGTGGGGGTTAGGGTGGGGGTGAGTTATGGTGGGGGGTGAGGGAGGGGGTGAGTTATGGTGGGGGGTGAGGGAGGGGGTGAGTTATGGTGGGGGGTGAGGGAGGGGGTGAGTTATGGTGGGGGTGAGTTATGGTGGGGGTGAGCAATGGTGGGGTGAGTTATGGTGGGGGGTGAGGGAGGGGGGTGAGGGAGGGGGTGAGGGAGGGGGGTGAGTTACGGTGGGGGGTGAGGGAGGGGGTGAGGGAGGGGGGTGAGTTACGGTGGGGGTGAGCAATGGTGGGGTGAGTTATGGTGGGGGTGAGGGAGGGGGTGAGCTATGGTGGGGTGAGCAATGGTGGGGTGAGTTATGGTGGGGGTGAGGGAGGGGGTGAGCTGTGGTGGGGGTGAGGGAGGGGGTGAGTTATGGTGGGGGTGAGGGAGGGGGTGAGTTATGGTGGGGGTGAGGGAATGGGTGAGTTATGGTGGGGGTGAGGGAATGGGTGAGTTATGGTGGGGGTGAATTATGGTGGGGTGAGGGAGAGGGGGTGAGTTATGGTGGGGTGAGGGAGGGGGTGAGTTATGGTGGTGGTGAGGGAGGGGGTGAGTTATGGTGGGGGTGAGGGAGGGGGTGAGTTATGGTGGGGGTGAGGGAGGGGGTGAGTTAAGGTGGGAATGAGGGAGGGGGTGAGTTATGGTGGGGGTGAGGGAGGGGGTGAGTTATGGTGGGGAGTGAGGGAGGGGGTGAGTTATGGTGGGGAGTGAGGGAGGGGGTGAGTTATGGTGGGGAGTGAGGGAGGGGGTGAGTTATGGTGGGGGTGAGGGAGGGGGTGAGTTATGGTGGGGGTGAGGGAGGGGGTAAGGGAGAGGGGGTGAGTTATGGTGGGGGTGAGTTATGGTGGGGTGAGGGAGGGGGTGAGTTATGGTGGGGGTGAGGGAGAGGGGGTGAGTTATGGTGGGGGTGAGTTATGGTGGGGGTGAGGGAGAGGGGGTGAGTTATGGTGGGGGTGAGTTATGGTGGGGGTGAGGGAGGGGGTGAGTTATGGTGGGGGTGAGTTATGGTGGGGTGAGGGAGGGGGTGAGTTATGGTAGGGGTGAGGGAGGGGGTGAGTTATGGTGGGGGTGAGGGAGGGGGTGAATTATGGTGGGGGTGAGTTATGGTGGGGTGAGGGAGGGGGTGAGTTATGGTGGGGGTGAGGGAGAGGGGGTGAGTTATGGTGGGGGTGAGGGAGGGGGTGAATTATGGTGGGGTGAGGGAGGGGGTGAGTTATGGTGGCGGTGAGGGAGGGGGTGAGTTATGGTGGGGGTGAGGGAGGGGGTGAATTATGGTGGGGTGAGGGAGGGGGTGAGTTATGGTGGGGGTGAGGGAGGGGGTGAGTTATGGTGGGGGTGAGTTATGGTGGGGGTGAGGGAATGGGTGAGTTATGGTGGGGGTGAGGGAATGGGTGAGTTATGGTGGGGGTGAATTATGGTGGGGTGAGGGTGAGGGGGTGAGTTATGGTGGGGTGAGGGAGGGGGTGAGTTATGGTGGTGGTGAGGGAGGGGGTGAGTTATGGTGGGGGTGAGGGAGGGGGTGAGTTATGGTGGGGGTGAGGGAGGGGGTGAGTTAAGGTGGGAATGAGGGAGGGGGTGAGTTATGGTGGGGGTGAGGGAGGGGGTGAGTTATGGTGGGGAGTGAGGGAGGGGGTGAGTTATGGTGGGGAGTGAGGGAGGGGGTGAGTTATGGTGGGGAGTGAGGGAGGGGGTGAGTTATGGTGGGGGTGAGGGAGGGGGTGAGTTATGGTGGGGGTGAGGGAGGGGGTGAGTTATGGTGGGGGTGAGGGAGGGGGTAAGGGAGAGGGGGTGAGTTATGGTGGGGGTGAGTTATGGTGGGGGTGAGTTATGGTGGGGTGAGGGAGGGGGTGAGTTATGGTGGGGGTGAGGGAGAGGGGGTGAGTTATGGTGGGGGTGAGGGAGGGGGTGAGTTATGGTGGGGGTGAGGGAGAGGGGGTGAGTTATGGTGGGGGTGAGGGAGGGGGTGAGTTATGGTGGGGGTGAGTTATGGTGGGGTGAGGGAGGGGGTGAGTTATGGTGGGGGTGAGGGAGGGGGTGAATTATGGTGGGGGTGGGTTATGGTGGGGGTGAGTTATGGTGGGGTGAGGGAGGGGGTGAGTTATGGTGGGGGTGAGGGAGAGGGGGTGAGTTATGGTGGGGGTGAGGGAGGGGGGGGATGGGTCGTGGAGGGGGGGAGGGGGAAGAAAGGTGGAGTTGGATTATTAAGTAATGTGAGTCAAGTGGCTTAAGACCATTCGAGGCCAACAAGGTTGTTTGTGTATGGACTTTGTTTTGGCCATGTAAACAACTCAGCCATACACGGAGGTTTAAACTGATGTATGAGTGCGGGGGGGGGGGGGGGGTTGTAGCGTATGTTGCAAGGTTCCTATGGAGTATGTTGCAAGGTTCCTCTAGAGTATGTTGCAAGATTCCTCTAGAGTATGTTGCAAGGTTCCTCTAGAGTATGTTGCAAGGTTCCTCTAGCATATGTTGCAAGGTTCCTCTTGTGTATTTACCAAGCTTGCACTATTCAGAAGACCCACCATGATACATACACACACTACAGAGCCACCATGATACATATACACACACACACTCTACAGAGCCACCATGATACATATATACACACTACACAGCCACCATGGCACATACATACACACACTACAGAGCCACCATGATACATATATACACACACTACAGAGCCACCATGATACATATACACACACACACACTACAGAGCCACCATGATACATATACACACACTACAGAGCCACCATGATACATATGCACACACACTACAGAGCCACCATGATACATATACACACACACTACAGAGCCACCATGATACATATACACACACACTACAGAGCCACCATGATACATATACACGCACACTACAGAGCCACCATGATACATATACACACACACTACAGAGCCACCATGATACATATACACACACACTACAGAGCCACCATGGTACATACATAAACACACTACAGAGCCACCATGATACATATACACACACACTACAGAGCCACCATGATACATATACACACACACCACAGAGCCACCATGGTACATACACACACACACTACAGAGCCACCATGATACATATACACACACACTACAGAGCCACCATGATACATATACACACACACTACAGAGCCACCATGATACATATACACACACACTACAGAGCCACCATGATACATATACACACACTACAGAGCCACCATGATACATATGCACACACACTACAGAGCCACCATGATACATATACACACACACTACAGAGCCACCATGATACATATACACACACACTACAGAGCCACCATGATACATATACACACTACAGAGCCACCATGATACATATACACACTACAGAGCCACCATGATACATATACACACACTACAGAGCCACCATGATACATATACACACACACTACAGAGCCACCATGGTACATACACTCACTACAGAGCCACCATGATACATATACACACACACTACAGAGCCACCATGATACATATACACACTACAGAGCCACCATGATACATATACACACTACAGAGCCACCATGATACATATACACACTACAGAGCCACCATGATACATATACACACTACAGAGCCACCATGATACATATACACACACACTACAGAGCCACCATGATACATATACACACTACAGAGCCACCATGATACATATACACACACACTACAGAGCCACCATAATACATATACACACACACACTACAGAGCCACCATGATACATATACACACACACTACAGAGCCACCATGATACATATACACACACTACAGAGCCACCATGATACATATGCACACACACTACAGAGCCACCATGATACATATACACACACACTACAGAGCCACCATGATACATATACACACACACTACAGAGCCACCATGATACATATACACACTACAGAGCCACCATGATACATATACACACTACAGAGCCACCATGATACATATACACACACTACAGAGCCACCATGATACATATACACACACACTACAGAGCCACCATGGTACATACACTCACTACAGAGCCACCATGATACATATACACACACACTACAGAGCCACCATGATACATATACACACTACAGAGCCACCATGATACATATACACACTACAGAGCCACCATGATACATATACACACTACAGAGCCACCATGATACATATACACACACACTACAGAGCCACCATAATACATATACACACACACTACAGAGCCACCATGGTACATATACACACACACTACAGAGCCACCATGGTACATATACACACACACTACAGAGCCACCATGATACATATACACACACACTACAGAGCCACCATGATACATATACACACACACTACAGAGCCACCATGATACATATACACACACACTACAGAGCCACCATGATACATATACACACACACTACAGAGCCACCATGATACATATACACACACACTACAGAGCCACCATGATACATATACACACACACTACAGAGCCACCATGATACATATACACACACACTACAGAGCCACCATGGTGCATACACTACAGAGCCACCATGATACATATACACACACACTACAGAGCCACCATGATACATACACACACTACAGAGCCACCATGATACATACACACACACTACAGAGCCACCATGATACATACACACACTACAGAGCCACCATGATACATATACACACACACTACAGAGCCACCATGATACATATACACACACACTACAGAGCCACCATGATACATATACACACACACTACAGAGCCACCATGATACATATACACACACACTACAGAGCCACCATGGTGCATACACTACAGAGCCACCATGATACATATACACACACACTACAGAGCCACCATGATACATACACACACTACAGAGCCACCATGATACATACACACACACACTACAGAGCCACCATGATACACACACACACTACAGAGCCACCATGGTACATATACACACACACTACAGAGCCACCATGATACATACACACACACACTACAGAGCCACCATGGTACATATACACACACACTACAGAGCCACCATGATACATATACACACACAATACAGAGCCACCATGGTACATACACACACTACAGAGCCACCATGATACATATACACACACACTACAGAGCCACCATGGTACATACACACACACACTACAGAGCCACCATGATACATATACACACACAATACAGAGCCACCATGATACATACACACACACACTACAGAGCCACCATGATACATATACACACACACTACAGAGCCACCATGGTACATACACACACACACTACAGAGCCACCATGATACATATACACACACACTACAGAGCCACCATGATACATATACACACACACTACAGAGCCACCATGATACATATACACACACACTACAGAGCCACCATGATACATATACACACACACTACAGAGCCACCACCTGGTTAACAAGACTGGAGACGGTCTCCTATAGTTATATGTTCATTTTAAAGTGTTATTAATTGCAGGACAAAAAGAAATGGGCATCAATAAAGTGTTTTTTTCTTGTCCAAGATACATATCCATACACCCATGACCCCTCCAGCAACACCCATGACCCCTCCAGCAACACCCATGACCCCTCCAGCAACACCCATGACCCCTCCAGCAACACCATGACCCCCCTCCAGCAACACCATGACCCCTCCAGCAACACCATGACCCCCCCAGCAACACCCATGACCCCTCCAGCAACACCCATGACCCCTCCAGCAACACCCATGTCCCCTCCAGCAACACCATGACCCCCCCAGCAACACCCATGACCCCTCCAGCAACACCCATGACCCCTCCAGCAACACCATGACCATTCCAGCAACACCCATGACCCCTCCAGCAACACCCATGACCCCTCCAGCAACACCCATGACCCCTCCAGCAACACCCATGACCCCTCCAGCAACACCCATGACCCCTCCAGCAACACCCATGACCCCTCCAGCAACACCCATGACCCCTCCAGCAACACCCATGACCCCTCCAGCAACACCCATGACCCCTCCAGCAACACCCATGACCCCTCCAGCAACACCATGACCCAGCAACACCCATGACCCCTCCAGCAACACCCATGACCCCTCCAGCAACACCATGACCCCCCAGCAACACCCATGACCCCTCCAGCAACACCCATGTCCCCTCCAGCAACACCATGACCCCTCCAGCAACACCCATGACCCCTCCAGCAACACCCATGTCCCCTCCAGCAACACCCATGACCCCTCCAGCAACACCCATGTCCCCTCCAGCAACACCCATGTCCCCTCCAGCAACACCCATGACCCCTCCAGCAACACCCATGTCCCCTCCAGCAACACCATGACCCCTCCAGCAACACCCATGACCCCTCCAGCAACACCCATGTCCCCTCCAGCAACACCCATGTCCCCTCCAGCAACACCCATGACCCCTCCAGCAACACCCATGTCCCCTCCAGCAACACCCATGTCCCCTCCAGCAACACTCATGTCCCCTCCAGCAACACCCATGTCCCCTCCAGCAACACCCATGACCCCTCCAGCAACACCCATGACCCCTCCAGCAACACCATGTCCCCTCCAGCAACACCCATGACCCCTCCAGCAACACCCATGTCCCCTCCAGCAACACCCATGACCCCTCCAGCAACACCATGACCCCTCCAGCAACACCCATGACCCCTCCAGCAACACCCATGACCCCTCCAGCAACACCATGTCCCCTCCAGCAACACCATGACCCCTCCAGCAACACCATGACCCCTCCAGCAACACCCATGACCCCTCGAGCAACACCCATGACCCCTCCAGCAACACCCATGTCCCCTCCAGCAACACCCATGACCCCTCCAGCAACACCCATGACCCCTCCAGCAACACCCATGTCCCCTCCAGCAACACCCATGACCCCTCCAGCATCACCCATGACCCCTCCAGCAACACCCATGTCCCCTCCAGCAACACCCATGACCCCTCCAGCAACACCCATGACCCCCCCAGCAACACCCATGACCCCCCCAGCAACACCCATGACCCCCCCAGCAACACCCATGACCCCCCCAGCAACACCCATGACCCCCCCAGCAACACCCATGACCCCTCCAGCAACACCCATGACCCCCCCAGCAACACCCATGACCCCTCCAGCAACACCCATGACCCCTCCAGCAACACCCATGACCCCTCCAGCAACACCCATGACCCCCCCAGCAACACCCATGACCCCCCAGCAACACCCATGACCCCCCCAGCAACACCCATGACCCCCCCAGCAACACCCATGACCCCCCAGCAACACCCATGACCCCTCCAGCAACACCCATGACCCCTCCAGCAACACCCATGACCCCTCCAGCAACACCCATGACCCCCCCAGCAACACCCATGACCCCCCCAGCAACACCCATGACCCCCCCAGCAACACCCATGACCCCCCCAGCAACACCCATGACCCCCCCAGCAACACCCATGACCCCTCCAGCAACACCCATGACCCCTCCAGCAACACCCATGTCCCCTCCAGCAACACCCATGACCCCCCCAGCAACACCCATGATCCCTCCAGCAACACCCATGACCCCCCCAGCAACACCCATGACCCCCCCAGCAACACCCATGACCCCTCCAGCAACACCCATGACCCCCCCAGCAACACCCATGACCCCCCCAGCAACACCCATGACCCCTCCAGCAACACCCATGTCCCCTCCAGCAACACCCATGACCCCCCCAGCAACACCCATGACCCCTCCAGCAACACCCATGTCCCCTCAAGCAACACCCATGACCCCCCCAGCAACACCCATGACCCCTCCAGCAACACCCATGACCCCTCCAGCAACACCCATGTCCCCTCCAGCAACACCCATGACCCCCCCAGCAACACCCATGACCCCCCCAGCAACACCCATGACCCCCCCAGCAACACCCATGACCCCCCCAGCAACACCCATGACCCCCCCCAGCAACACCCATGACCCCTCCAGCAACACCCATGTCCCCCCCAGCAACACCCATGTCCCCCCCAGCAACACCCATGACCCCCCCAGCAACACCCATGACCCCCCCAGCAACACCCATGACCCCTCCAGCAACACCCATGACCCCCCCAGCAACACCCATGACCCCCCCAGCAACACCCATGACCCCCCCCCAGCAACACCCATGACCCCTCCAGCAACACCCATGACCCCCCCAGGAACACCCATGACCCCTCAGCAACACCCATGACCCCTCCAGCAACACCCATGACCCCTCCAGCAACACCCATGACCCCTCCAGCAACACCCATGACCCCTCCAGCAACACCCATGACCCCCCCAGCAACACCCATGACCCCTCCAGCAACACCCATGACCCCCCCAGCAACACCCATGACCCCCCCAGCAACACCCATGACCCCTCCAGCAACACCCATGTCCCCTCCAGCAACACCCATGACCCCCCCAGCAACACCCATGACCCCTCCAGCAACACCCATGTCCCCTCCAGCAACACCCATGACCCCCCCAGCAACACCCATGACCCCTCCAGCAACACCCATGACCCCTCCAGCAACACCCATGTCCCCTCCAGCAACACCCATGACCCCCCCAGCAACACCCATGACCCCCCCAGCAACACCCATGACCCCCCCCAGCAACACCCATGACCCCCCCAGCAACACCCATGACCCCCCCAGCAACACCCATGACCCCCCCAGCAACACCCATGACCCCTCCAGCAACACCCATGACCCCCCCAGCAACACCCATGACCCCCCCAGCAACACCCATGACCCCCCCAGCAACACCCATGACCCCCCCAGCAACACCCATGACCCCCCCAGCAACACCCATTGATGGATAACTCAAAAAACAATAGTACAAAAACAAAGCAAAAAATATATAAACAATACTCAAGGCTCCGTCTAATTACTCAGTTACCCAAATCTACTCAAAGTTACCCAAATCTACTCAAAGTTACCCAAATCTACTCAAAGTTACCCAAATCTACTCAAAGTTACCCAAATCTACTCAAAGTTACCCAAATCTACTCAAAGTTACCCAAATCTACTCAAAGTTACCCAAATCTACTCAAAGTTACCCAAATCTACTCAAAGCTACCCAAATCTACTCAAAGTTACCCAAATCTACTCAAAGCTTCCTAGCGTTACGTAAGTAATGTGTAACTATGATATATATTTACTCACTGTAATGTTGGTGTATGTAGAACATGATCAAATATTATTAAATATTAACAAATTTATTATTTTGATTCAAATAATAAAATTTTATAACGAAATTAGACGAAACTAAGTGGCAGGTGACGCCACAGGAAGTCGACGATCCAAGCGACAATGTTGTGGCTGCGGGTAATTAGATGGACCCAATTTCGTTATAAAATTATATTATTTCAGAGTAAAAATGTTTTTTAATGTACTACATTCAGCACCAACATTATAGTGAGTAAATATATCATAGTTCTTCATTACTTATTAAATGCTAGGAAGCTTTAGGTAATTAGACGGACTAACACTCGATCTCAAAGCTTATACCCTAAATCGAACAGAACTACCACCCTGATACCCACTAACCTAACTACCCCAGACACCCACCTTAACCAATCATACCATTACACGAGAATCAGTGTCCACCTATCTTGAGGTTATCTTGAGATGATTTCGGGGCTTTAGTGTCTCCGCGGCCCGGTCCTCGACCAGGCCTCCACCCTAAGGAAGCAGCCCGTGACAGCTGACTAACTCCCAGGTACCTATTTACTGCTAGGTAACAGGAGCTTCAGGATGAAAAAAAACTCTGTCCACTGTTTCTCGCGGCACCCGGGATCAAACCCGGGACCACAGGATCACGTGTACAGCTAGTCAAGACAACTGGGAAATTTGTTCATAGCGCGCAGACTCGTAATTCTGTGGCGCGGGTTCGATTCCCGCACGAGGCAGAAACAAATGGGCAAAACTTTCTTTCACCCTGAATGCCCCTGTTACCTAGCAGTAAATAGGTACCTGGGTGTTAGTCAGCTGTCACGGGCTGCTTCCTTAGGGTGGAGGCCTGGTCAAGGACCGGGCCGCGGGGACACTAAAGCCCCGAAATCAACTGAAGATAAGATACCCAACTAAATTTGAGACGCCACGCTTAATTTCCGTCCAACCACAATAGTACAACGGATCAACAGACAACATAAATAAAAAAATGTCGGCAGTGACACCCTCAAATACCCCTCTTCCCCCCCATTCCACAAACTACCCCACCACGCCAACACCCCCACTCCCTCCCCCCCCATTCCACAAACTACCCCGCCACGCCAACACCCCCACCCCCTCCCCCCCCCATTCCACAAACTACCCCGCCACGCCAACACCCCCACCCCCTCCCCCCCCCATTCCACAAACTACCCCGCCACGCCAACACCCCCCGCCCCCCCACCCGTCACACTCAACACCTTACCTATGCCAGCCTAACACTACAAGGGCTGGAGACATACACACACACCGACCCCTTGACCGTTGTAATCAGCTGGCATATTAGGGGGAGCGGCCAGAGAGGTGGGCGGGTTTAAAAGAAAGATTAGGTACCAATAATTACATCTCGCTGTGACCTTTCGTGTTTTGCCTGATTACCTTGACAGCTCTTGTTGTGCGAGGTCAGGCAAGCGTCCTCGTGTACAGACGGTCGGGGTCAAGGACACTCCACTCAGTGACTTTGTTTTTTTCACAGTCAACTATGCATGGTTTGATCGCTTTTTGTTTTTAATTGGTGCTCTCAGTTTATTTTCTTAAAACCTTACGGTTGTTTTGAGGTTTCTCGTGATAGGTCAATATTATGTATTTATATATTTGTCGTACCTAGTAGTTTAACCCGCACTACTTGGCCTAATAAGCATGGAGAAATTTGCCTAAAAGGCAGAGCGATTTTCAATATTTGCATTTATTTTAAAATTGGTTCTTTCCAAATTTTATTAATATATTGTTAGTAACATGAATTACTGACAGTCATGTTAGGTTAGGGCAGGTCGAAGAGGTTTCATCAAATTTCTATGTTAGTTTTGGCTAAATTAAATAAAAATCAAATTCATATATAACATATAATAGCATGCTTAAGATGTATAATAATTCAGGGGAATCACAACAAACACGTGAGTGTTAAGCCCAAGTATCCACTAGGAAAATTAAACGAAGGTTCCAAACGTTTCCGTGTTCACCCGATTATCTAGGTGACGCTACAACATGAGCCTGTATCACCTTCATAATGTTTTTCCACCATTCCCGGCGATGGCGGAAAAACAAATGGGGAGAGTTTCTTTTACCCTGATGCACCTGTTCACCTTGCAGTAAATAGGTACCTGGGTGTTAGACTGCTGCTACGGGATGCTTCCTCTGTGTGTGTGTGTGTGTGTGTGTGTGTGTGTGTGTGTGTGTGTGTGTGTATTCACCTATTTGTGCTTGCGGGGGTTGAGCTCTGATCTTTCAGCCCGCCTCTCAACTGTCAATCAATTAACTTTTAATAACTACTAACTAATTCCACCCCCTCTCCCCATACACACCCAGAAAGCAGCCCGTAACAGCTGTCTAACTCCTGGTACCTATTTACTGGTAGGCAACAGGAGCATCAGGGTGAAGTAAACTCTGCCCATTTTTGTTTCTGCCGTCAACGGGGATAGAACCCGGACCCTAGGATTACGAGTCTAGAGCGCTGTCTACTCAGCGATCAGACCTTCAGGTTATCGTGTGCACACACCCACACCCACACACACACACACACACACACACACACACACACACACACACACACACACACACACACACACACACACACATACATGTACACGCACGCACGCACACAAAGCACCAAGTCAACAAGGGTGAAGCCAGCACTCTTAAATCTGTCTCCCACTTTCCGCCAACGCCTTTATTCTGAACGTTGTCTGAGGCAGCGTTACCTGCCCTGTGCCCTGGTGTGGGGGGGTGGGGTGGGGGGGGGGTGGGGGGGCAGAGAAGGAACCTCACACCCTCCAGCTCCCCCTCTCAGACCTCACCCATGGTAATGAGTTCCTCACTCGCCTGTACAACTTACCAGCTCAATGCCCACTACCTCGCCTATGCTTAATTGAATTATTCCTTTCCTCAACTTGCATTCATTACCATTCAGCGTTCGAAAGCGTGAAATCGTTTGGCACTGGTTGAAAGGTGTGTGAATACGGAGTGGGGTCTGCCGCCCCGGTCACTCCTGGAGTGGGGTCTGCCGCCCCGGTCACTCCAGGAGTGGGGTCTACGACAAAGTCACTGAGGCATTAGAAGAGAAACAGAATGCTGATGTGATATACACGGACTTCGCAAAGGCTTTCGATAAATGTGACCATGGCGTGATAGCACACAAAATGAAGCCAATGGGAATAACCGGTAAAGTAGGACGCTGGATACTCTGTTTTCTGTCAAACAGGACTCAGCGAGTAACTGTCAACCATATAAAATCTAGTCCAAGTGCAGTTAAAAGCTCTGTACCTCAGGGTACAGTCCTTGCACCGCTGCTTTTCCTTATTCTCATATCAGATATAGACAAAAATACAAGTCACAGCTTCGTATCATCCTTTGCAGATGACACAAAAATCAGTATGAAAATTACCTCGGCTGAAGACATTGAAAAACTTCAAGCTGATATTAATAAAGTTTTCGACTGGGCATCAGAAAATAACATGATGTTTAACAGTGATAAATTCCAGGTACTCAGGTACGGTAAAAATGAGGATCTTAAACATAATACAGAGTACAAAACACAATCAAATGTACCCATAGTAGGAAAACAGCATGTAAAGGATTTGGGAATAATAATGTCTGACGACCTAACGTTTAAGGAGCATAACCAAGCAAATATTGCGACAGCCAGAAAAATGATAGGATGGATTACGAGAACTTTCAAATCCAGGGATCCCATCACAATGGTTGTACTCTTCAAGTCACTTGTGTTGTCCCGTCTTGAGTACTGTTCAGTACTCACTTCCCCCTTCAGAGCAGGAGAGATTGCTGAAATAGAGGGAATACAGAGAACATATACGGCACGCATAGATGCAATAAAGCACCTAAATTATTGGGATCGTCTCAAAGCCCTCCAAATGTACTCACTAGAAAGAAGACGAGAGAGATATCAAATAATATACACCTGGAAGATACTGGAGGGTCAAGTACCAAATCTACACAGTAAAATAACAACGTACTGCAGTGAACGATATGGAAGAAAATGCAGAATAGAACCAGTGAAGAGCAGTGGTGCCATAGGCACAATCAGAGAACACTGTATAAACATCAGAGGTCCGCCGTTGTTCAACGTCCTCCCAGCAAGCATAAGAAATATTGCCGGAACAACCGTGGACATTTTCAAGAGGAAACTAGATTTATTCCTCCAAGGAGTGCCGGACCAACCGGGCTGTGGTGGGTATGTGGGCCTGCGGGCCGCTCTAAGCAACAGCCTGGTGGACCAAACTCTCACAAGTCAAGCCTGGCCTCGGGCCGGGCTTGGGGAGTAGAAGAACTCTCAGAACCCCATCAACCAGGTATCAACCAGGTATCAACCAGGTCTGCCGCCCCGGTCACTCCAGGAGTGGGGTCTGCCGCGCGGCGTGGTGGGCAGGGGCCGCACTCTACCATCGTAACAAAGACGGTGGGGTGGCCGAGGCCAACGGGTCGTGTCGGCTAAACATGTAATTATTCTTTTGGCGGGAAACGAAACCATAATTTAATATGTAAATATTGATGTTATGATTGATTTACTATGCTGTGTGTATCAGCCTCGTGGCTGGTGGTGTACAGGTCGTAGAGGCACACAATGTGTTCACTTACACCCATCCAACTGTTAATGATAGACGAAACTTTTAATAATAAGCAAAGATTTCTGTAATACTTAGTTATGAACAAAATATTTTTTCAATTTCTAGGCCTTATAAAGAGAAACTGTCGATATATAACGTCTAGGCGTTCAGCACTACTCAGTTTGGCCACAGCTATAATACTATTAAAATATATTAAATCTCTGAAATGTTTTTCCAACTGTTGCAACAAAGGTTTTGGCGCCAGTAATGATATGGATAATAATAATAATCAAAGCCACGCTGCTTGTAAAGCTGTCATCAACAGTAAGCCTTCTGGAGGCAGTAGCAAGTCAGTGGGTGAATGGCTACAATTACAACACGGACTATAAAAAACTTCCCAGGAAACTAATTACAAAAGTAATCATCATTCTAACCGACCTGCTATCATTATATGCATTTTCAGTATGCAGGCGCTTGGTGATAACAATGGCCATTGCTAACTACTCTTTAAATAAAACACTTAAACAGGAAATCTCCCAGAATTCTGGGAAAACCCAAATGTAGTGACAGTCTTCAAGAAAAGGGTCACAAGGCACTAAGTTACAGACCAGTGTCTCTGAAAACCATCTAGTGTAAACTGCTGCAAGTGATCAAGTTAATGATAGTGAATCACCTGCAGAGGATAACTTTTTTTTTAATCAACTGTCATCATAGATTTTTAAGGGGAAGTCGTGCTTAACAAACATGATCGAGTGTCATAAGGTTACTAAAATATGACTGGAAAAAAGGAAGCTGGGTAGCTTGTATTTTCAAAGACCGCCAAACAAAAACTTTGATACAGTTCCTCATGAAAGACTAGTGTACAAGATGGAGATGCAAGCTGGGGTAACTGGGAAGACACTAAACTTGGCTAAGGGAGTACCAGAGGGACAGAAGTCACTTGGCTAAGGGAGTACCAGAGGGACAGAAGTCACTTGGCTAAGGGAGCACCAGAGACAGAAGTCACTTGGCTAAGGGAGTACCAGAGGGACAGAAGTCACTTGGCTAAGGGAGTACCAGAGGGACAGAAGTCACTTGGCTAAGGGAGTACCAGAGACAGAAGTCACTTGGCTAAGGGAGCACCAGAGACAGAAGTCACTTGGCTAAGGGAGTACCAGAGACAGAAGTCACTTGGCTAAGGGAGCACCAGAGACAGAAGTCACTTGGCTAAGGGAGTACCAGAGGGACAGAAGTCACTTGGCTAAGGGAGTACCAGAGGGAGAGAAGTCAAAGAGTCACAGTGAGAGGTGAGGTCTCCCAGCTGGAGGAGTGTAACAGGTCCTGGGAAGTAGTGTAACAACAGTAGTGGTCCTCAGTCTTGGCACCACCACTCTTCCTATGTTACTGACCTGCCCGAGGGAGTGAGCTCGGATATGCCAGTCTTTACACACTATGGAAAGCTTCTGTCATATGAGTAATATTTTTTTTTGAGATATATACAAGAGTTGTTACAATCTTGTACAGCCACTAGTACGCGTAGCGTTTCGGGCAGGTCCCTGGAATACGATCCCTGCCGCGAAGAATCGTTTTTTCATCTAAGTACACATTTTACTATTGCGTTAAACAGAGGCTACAGTTAAGGAATTGCGCCCAGTAAATCCTTCCCGGCCAGGATACGAACCCATGACATAGCGCTCGCGGAACGCCAGGCGAGTGTCTTACCACACTACACCACGGAGACTGCTAAATATGCTAATATGACAGAAGAGGACTGCAGAATGTAACAGGAAGACCTTAACCAAATCCAGATATTGGCTAGCAAATGGTTGCTGGATTTCAATACTAATAAGTGTAAGATAATGAAGATGGGGAAGGGAGAAAGGAGACCAGGAGTCTACACCATATGGGAAGGCAACTACAGGAATCAGAGTTGGGAGTGGACATTATTCCAACACAAACAACAGGGTACACACATGCACAGTGACATGGGCAGCATGAGGGACGCTGGCCGCATTAGAACGTTTAGAAATGTCCTCAGCCAGGACGCTTTCAATGCAGTCTACATAAGCTTTCGTTAAACCAACACTGGAATATGCAGCACCGGCCTGGAACCCACAACTTATGAAGCATAAAACTAAAATTGAAAAAGTGCTGAGGTTTACAACCAGATTTATGCCAAAACAAAAGTAGTTAAACTAAGAGGACACGTTGAAGGAACTGGACCTTAAAACTTTGGAGGACAGAAGACACGGATGAGATATGATCACAACGTATAAGATATTGAAGGGAACAGACAAGGTGGACAAGGACAACATCTTTAAATTGCTAGAAAGAAGGACAAGAGGACTCAAGTGAAAGCTGGAAAACCAGACGAGCCAAAAAAATGCAAGGAAATACTTGTACGGAGTACGGGTGGTCAACAGTGGACTGCATTAAGTATAAGTTGTGGAAGCCACCTCCACCAAAAAAATTCAGTTCCGTCTAAGAATTCGAACGTCGGAAACTTTAAGTTATAACGCAACGGGTATAGCAAGGCTATAGTAGGCGGGGACAAGGAGCTAGACCTCACTTTCCCGTAGTCACTAACATGTAAACACCACAGGCAGAACTACCACCAGTGGAGGAAGGAAAAATTATTAACAGCATTCCGTCTCAACAGAGACATTGCAGCAACAAATAAGACCAGAATTAACATATTCTTATCAAAGCAATAACCTCTTAGCTTACTACGCCCCATCTTGAGGTTATCTTGAGATGGTTTCGGGGCTTTTAGTGTCCCCGCGGCCCGGTCCTCGACCAGGCCTCCATCCCCAGGAAGCAGCCCGTGACAGCTGACTAACACCCAGGTACCTATTTACTGCTAGGTAACGGGGGCATAGGGTGAAAGAAACTCTGCCTATTGTTTCTCGCCGGCGCCCGGGATCGAACCCGGGATCACAGGATCACAAGTACAGCGTGCTGTCCGCTCGGCCGACCGGCTCCCATCACCAAAGCACACACCTCACTTTGTTCCAAAACACCAAACCCTCCACACATGCACACCGTCAACAGCCAAACCCTCCACACATGCACACCGTCAACAGCCAAACCCTCCACACATGCACACCGTCAACAGCCAAACCCTCCACACATGCACACCGTCAACAGCCAAACCCTCCACACATGCAGACCGTCAACAGCCAAACCCTCCACACATGCAGACCGTCAACAGCCAAACCCTCCACACATGCACACCGTCAACAGCCACACTGCACAACAAGCACACACCAAGTTGCAGAACACAACGAAGATAAACACCTGAGGAACCCGTTGACGGATGCAAGGTAAACACACGTTTTCCAGACATCAATATTCACTACGAGTGCCAATCATCTCACACCACGACCACCCACACAACTGTCAAACGTCAAACAAACTACTATTCGAACTTCCGACAGTATAACACTAAGGTTGAGCTCTGCCACGAAGGTTGAGCTCTGACACGAAGGTTGAGCTCTGCCACGAAGATTGAGCTCTGCCACGAAGGTTGAGCTCTGGCACGAAGGTTGAGCTCTGCCACGAAGGTTGAGCTCTGCCACGAAGGTTGAGCTCTGCCACAAAGGTTGAGCTCTGGCACGAAGGTTGAGCTCTGGCACGAAGGTTGAGCTCTGGCACGAAGGTTGAGCTCTGGCACGAAGGTTGAGCTCTGGCACGAAGGTTGAGCTCTGGCACGAAGGTTGAGCTCTGGCACGAAGGTTGAGCTCTGCCACAAAGGTTGAGCTCTGGCACGAAGGTTGAGCACTGGCACGAAGGTTGAGCTCTGCAACGAAGGTTGAGCTCTGGCACGAAGGTTGAGCTCTGGCACGAAGGTTGAGCTCTGGCACGAAGGTTGAGCTCTGCCACGAAGGTTGAGCTCTGCCACAAAGGTTGAGCTCTGGCACGAAGGTTGAGCTCTGGCACGAAGGTTGAGCTCTGGCACGAAGGTTGAGCTCTGGCACGAAGGTTGAGCTCTGGCACGAAGGTTGAGCTCTGGCACGAAGGTTGAGCTCTGGCACGAAGGTTGAGCTCTGGCACGAAGGTTGAGCTCTGGCACGAAGGTTGAGCTCTGCCACGAAGGTTGAGCTCTGCCACGAAGGTTGAGCTCTGCCACGAAGGTTGAGCTCTGCCACGAAGGTTGAGCTCTGGCACGAAGGTTGAGCTCTGGCACGAAGGTTGAGCTCTGGCACGAAGGTTGAACTCTGGCACGAAGGTTGAACTCTGGCACGAAGGTTGAGCTCTGGCACGAAGGTTGAGCTCTGGCACGAAGGTTGAGCTCTGGCACGAAGGTTGAGCTCTGGCACGAAGGTTGAGCTCTGGCACGAAGGTTGAGCTCTGGCACGAAGGTTGAGCTCTGCCACGAAGGTTGAGCTCTGACACGAAGGTTGAGCTCTGACACGAAGGTTGAGCTCTGACACGAAGGTTGAGCTCTGGCACGAAAGACGCCGCCACAGCCGGCTTCAAGACAAACAAACTACTGGACGATGAAAAGACCATAAAATATTTGAAGAAACCATAAAACAGATAAACAAAACCAGATAATTAACTAGAACAGTAAAGCCCAGGTACGATATTATCTTCAGTTTCCCCAGGTAAATATAAAGCAATAGAGCCACTAAACAGGTTATCCACCTGGAACTAACCAACCACAATCGTGGCCAGACATTTACAATGCTAACCAGCAAATGTATATATGCTGGTTAGCAATGTAAATGTCTGGCCAGGTATGTGGTAGATAATAATAATAATAAAAAGTCATAGCTAGCTAGAGCTTCCCACACTATGGGAGACATTGTCCCTCAACCAGCAGGTAACAGAGTCAGCTATGAATGAAAACACTTTCGATGACGAACAGTGAAATAATCGTGGACATTACTGTCTTAAAGCTACCCCCTATACTCATTACAAACTAACAACAGCCCAAAAAATATTAATACACATAATAAATAAACTCCAAATGACAATTGCCTGCCCATGTTTAGAAAGTCTGCTTGAAGATTGTTCTTTTCCTGAAGATTGAAAGAGGACAAGACTTAGAACACGCAGATCATAAATAACAGGAAATGAATAACGGAAATGCTTAAGCAAACAGGAGTATCTCAACAAACAACAGGGGATATAAACAGGGAGACTGAGGAAATAGAGAACACGCGAAAGTGCTCACAACAGACTCAATTAATAACAATGGAACACAACCAACTATTCACAAGATATAGGAAAAACACAAACTATTTTTTTTCACACATGCAAACACAAAATCCTCCACCAGTACTGGTCCTACACATACAAGAGAAGGATCATACAAAGAGGACCACAAAGAGGACCACAAAGAGGACCACAAAGAGGATCATACAAAGAGGACCACAAAGAGGACCACAAAGAGGACCACAAAGAGGACCACAAAGAGGACCACAAAGAGGATCATACAAAGAGGACCACAAAGAGGACCACAAAGAGGACCACAAAGAGGACCACAAAGAGGACCACAAAGAGGACCACAAAGAGGACCACAAAGAGGACCACAAAGAGGACCACAAAGAGGACCACAAAGAGGACCACAAAGAGGACCACAAAGAGGACCACAAAGAGGACCACAAAGAGGACCACAAAGAGGACCACAAAGAGGACCACAAAGAGGACCACAAAGAAACGAGTAAAACCCTGAATAAACCATTTGAGTATCTTTAGCACTCCAATATATAAGATCAAAGTTGAAAATCGGGCCATCTTCATGAACGATATCCACAACCAAGACAAGATAACTGGTAGGCAAGCCAGACAAGATAACTGGTAACCAACCCAGACAAGATAACTAGTAACCAACCCAGACAAGATAACTAGTAACCAACCCAGACAAGATAACTAGTAACCAACCCAGACAAGATAACTAGTAACCAACCCAGACAAGATAACTAGTAACCAACCCAGACAAGATAACTAGTAGGCAACCCAGACAAGATAATAAGTAGCCAACCCAGACAAGATAACAAGAAGACAACCCAGACAAGATAACAAGAAGGCAACCCAGACAAAATAACAAGGCAACCCAGACAAGATAACTAATAACAGGAAACACATCAAACACAGAAGGACGGTTATGGAATTATCAGGAGTGGGCGTTGGAGGACGGGGGAGTGGGCGTTGGAGGACGGGGGAGTGGGCGTGGGAGGACGGGGGAGTGGGCGTGGGAGGACGGGGGAGTGGGCGTGGGAGGACGGGGGAGTGGGCGTGGGAGGACGGGGGAGTGGGCGTGGGAGGACGGGGGAGTGGGCGTGGGAGGACGGGGGAGTGGGCGTGGGAGGACGGGGGAGTGGGCGTGGGAGGACGGGGGAGTGGGCGTGGGAGGACGGGGGAGTGGGCGTGGGAGGACGGGGGAGTGGGCGTTGGAGGACGGGGGAGTGGGCGTTGGAGGACGGGGGAGTGGGCGTGGGAGGACGGGGGAGTGGGCGTGGGAGGACGGGGGAGTGGGCGTGGGAGGACGGGGGAGTGGGCGTGGGAGGACGGGGGAGTGGGCGTGGGAGGACGGGGGCGTGGGAGGACGGGGGAGTGGGCGTGGGAGGACGGGGGCGTGGGAGGACGGGGGAGTGGGCGTGGGAGGACGGGGGAGTGGGCGTGGGAGGACGGGGGAGTGGGCGTAGGAGGACGGGGGAGTGGGCGTGGGAGGACGGGGGCGTGGGAGGACGGGGGAGTGGGCGTGGGAGGACGGGGGAGTGGGCGTGGGAGGACGGGGGAGTGGGCGTGGGAGGACGGGGGAGTGGGCGTGGGAGGACGGGGGAGTGGGCGTGGGAGGACGGGGGGGTGGGCGTGGGAGGACGGGGGAGTGGGCGTGGGAGGACGGGGGAGTGGGCGTGGGAGGACGGGGGAGTGGGCGTGGGAGGACGGGGGAGTGGGCGTGGGAGGACGGGGGAGTGGGCGTGAGAGAACTTGAGAGTGGGCGTGGGAGGACGGGGGAGTGGGCGTGGGAGGACGGGCGTGGTATGGGGGGGCGGAGATCGCACGCAGGAAAGCCTGGGTGTGGTTATGCCCAAACAAATTTAAAATACAAATTCTTTTAAGATTGGGGGTTGCAAAGTGTCGGCGGGAGAGCGCATGCGCGCGCGAGGTGTGGGCGCCTCGGCAGACAGCCGTCAGCTGTCAGCCATTATGCTAACAAGGTGCCGGCCGCATCAATATTCGGCCATCCGTCAGCGGCCAGTCGCAAATCACCCGACAGTGAATAATGTTGCAAACTCGCCAGACGAGGTAATGACACGGCTGGTGTGAGGCCCCTCACGCTCTTCTCACACCCTCACTCATCCCTACAACACCAGCCTCCAACCCCTACATACTTTACTGCTAGACTCCACTCACTAAAACATCTAAGCTATTGGCACCGACTAAAATGCCTAAATCTGTATTCTCTTGAGCGCAGGCGGGAAGAGATGCATAATAATTTACACGTGGAAAATAATAGAGGGGCTGGTCCCAAACCTGCCACAGAAATAACATAACATGAGACCAGGAGGCATGGCAGGATGTGCAGAATACCCCCGTTGAAGAGCAGAGGTGCAACAGGTACTCTGAGAGAGAACTCTGTCAACATCAGAGGCCCGAGACTGTTCAACACACTTCCATTACACATAAGGGGCATAAATGGCCGACCCCTCAGTGTTCAAGAGAGAACTCGATGAGCACCTCCAAAGGATACCTGATCAACCAGACTGTGATTCATACGTCATGCCGCGAGCAGCCGCGTCCAACAGCCTAGTTGACCAGTCCAGCAACGAGGAGGCCTGGTCGAGGATCGGGCCGTGGGGACGTTGAGCCCCGAAATCATCGCAAGGTAACCCCCCAACACACACACACACACACACACACACACACACACACACACACACACACACACACACACACACACGTCATCTCTAATGATTTCAGGGAACATAAGTGAAAATGGGTGATCGTCATAATACTCACTCCCAGCTGGAGCATTTGCAGTCAAAATACATTGGAACATTGGAACAGGTAAATTATGTTTATTGCAGTACAAAGAATAAAGTTACCAGTCCTCGATCATTGAATAAATTTACAGTACAGGCAGTCCAAGTGTAAAAAAATATTAACGTTTTGAAAAAGCTATGAAGTGACTTTAAAAAATATACTTTTGTAAAAAATTATACCATAATTTAGTTTGCAGATTCAATAGAGCAATAACACATATGGGGGCCTAATAGCTGAGTGGACAGTGCTCTGAACTCGTAATCCTAGGGTTCGGGATTCGATCCCCGGTGATGGCAAAAACAAAATGGGCAAAGTTTCTTTCCACCCGTAATTCTGTGGCGCGGGTTCGATTCCCGCACGAGGCAGAAACAAATGGGCAAAGTTTCTTTCACCCTGAATGCCCCTGTTACCTAGCAGTAAATAGGTACCTGGGAGTTAGTCAGCTGTCACGGGCTGCTTCCTGGGGGTGGAGGCCTGGTTGAGGACCGGGCCGCGGGGACACTAAAGCCCCGAAATCATCTCAAGATAACCTCAAAATAACCCTGATGACCCTGTTACCTAGCAGTAAATAGGTACCTGGGAGTTAGTCAGCTGTCATGGGCTGCTTCCTGGTGGGAGGGGGGGAGAAGGATTAGTAGTTAAAGTTGAGAGGCAGGCTGAAAGAGCAGAGCTCAACCCCCGCAAGCATAACTTGGTGAATACACACAGTGGCATAGGCAGTGATGTGGTGGAGCTGTAACACCCAGGACCTTCCCCCCCTCAGAGTTCACACCCAGGGAAGCCTTCTCCAAGAGGTCAGCCCAGATGACCTCCGGTTTATCTTGGATATTGATTAAAAATTCCTGGGTTAGTCTTAGTCAGCATAGTTTCAAGTATGTAATATTTCATGCAAGGAAATTAGACTCCAGATTCGTATGTGTAAACATCCTTGGATCTCCCCCTTTTTGGCCAGGTCAGAGGTCAGTCACATGTAATTAATAACTCCTCTCTTGAAGAGTGTATGGTGAATGTCAAACAAGCTTTTTGAAATATTTCTTGAGTGTTTGTACACTCTTGGTGGGTAGCAACAGCAGATCTCCCCCTCCCCCTGTGGGGGTTGTATATATAGGTCCTGTAGGGACTTAAAAACGGAGAGTGCGGTACACCGGGATCGAGAGCGGGGCTGTGAAGAACATCTCAGCCAGGGAGAGACAGATAGCTTAAGGTAATGTGTGTGATCTCTGAGTTTTTGTTCCATGTCCAAATTTCTTAACTTTTTGCCAGTGTTAGGGTAGGATTTATAATTGGTGATTGACATAATTTTGGTCTCAATAAACTTACGTGAAATTTCCCGTCTGTGTCAATTGTTGAATCCTCTTAGCCTTTTGGATATAGTGGCTGACAACCGTTTTCATAATTAATGACAGTCATAGAAAGTACTCTCCTAGTCAAGCAATGTTTCTTGCCTCGTTGCTTGATATAGTTTCAATGGTCAAAGGCAGATGGTGGCAGCATATTTAATCCTTGTGTTAGCATTTCCTTATTGGCAGTGTACCTTTGGTTCCAGTGTAACCATCATATGTCAGCTCACATTACCGTGTTTCATAACAGTGTTATCAAATGCAACCGATGAGGAAGTGTTACTCAGGATAAGTAGTGTTTACATTAGTAACTATTTTTTGTGTTCCATTATAGTGGTACACAATAGAGCGGTGGTACAATAGAGCGGTGTTACATCAGTGAGACTGTTGCTTCACAAGAATTTAACAAATTTTAATAAAATTCGACGACTGGGCGACATAAATCAGGGAAGACTGAGAACTAACTATAAGCAGAGTGCATGTTTTTGGACAGTCAGAAGACCTTTGACACAGTACCTCATAAGAGACACGTGTACAAGTTGGAGCAGCAGGCACGAGTAACAAGGAAGGTGGGAGAAAGGTAGATGGAGGAGGTGTGGTGGAGAAGGTTAGATTGGAGCACCTAAGCGACAGAAACCAGTCACTGAGAGGGGAAGTATCTGTTATTAGCAAGACGTCACCATCGGAAGGTAAGGGAACTATCAGGAGAAAGCGCCAAGCCACCACAACTATATAGCACTTGGGAAAGGGTCAGGATAAGGAACTGAGATGGGACGGGGGAAGGAATGGTGCCCAACCACTTGGCCGGTCGGGGATTGAATGCCAACCTGCATGAAGGGAGACCAAAAAATGATCTTCCAGAATAGTGTTATTCTCCTTTATAGCCCCTGGTGATGCACACATTATGTGGAGGATTAAGACTGAGGAATGTAGTAAGAAACTGCAAGATGACCTGGACAAACTAAAATAATGGTTCAACAAATGACTACTGCAAAGTAATGAACCTAAGTGTCGAGAACCGGAGGCTGGACAAAAGGTACCAAATAGGAGAAGAAATCCTTTATCCTCGGGACGTTGAGGTTGACATCAGAACTGAACCTGTCTCCTGAAGCTCCACACAAAATCAGAAACATCAGCGGCATGTGCATAGGTGATCAACATAAGAACTGCCTTTTAGAAATGTATGGAACGCACCGGCCTGCATCCTGGACTACGAGGCCACACCAGCCTACACAGTTCTCGTCTACAGGCTGGACACACTCGGGAGGGATCCCCCCCTCACTAGTCCCACAACACTGGGATAAGAGTGACCATCATCTCCTACAGGGGTCACACCTCACGTCGCTGGACGACACAAGAGTTACGACAAGCGATCATCAGGAACAAAGTTCTCAGGGAAAAAGACAGGGTAGTTATATAAGAACAGACTATTTAGCTTTTGGGGTACTCGCCACGGGGAGAACTAGGGTGGAAAGGCGGGGCAAGGAAGGGGGGCGGGGCAGAGAAGGGGGGGGGGCGGGGCAGAGAAGGGGGGTTGCGGGGCAGAGAAGGGGGGTTGCGGGGCAGAGAAGGGGGGCGGAGCAGGGAAGGGGGGGGCGGAGCAGGGAAGGGGGGGCGGAGCAGGGAAGGGGGGGGCGGAGCAGGGAAGGGGGGGGGCGGAGCCGGGAAGGGGGGGGGGCGGAGCAGGGAAGGGGGGGGGCGGAGCAGGGAAAGGGGCAGCGGGACAGGGCAGGGGCAGCGGGGCACGGCAGGGGCAGCGGGGCAGGGCAGGGGCAGCGGGGCAGGGCAGGGGCAGCGGGGCAGGGCAGGGGCAGTGGGGCAGGGCAGGGGCAGCGGGGTAAGGCAGGGCAGGGCAGGGGCAGGGGGGTAAGGCAGGGCAGGGCAGGGGCAGCTGGGTAAGGCAGGGCAGGGCAGGGGCAGCGGGGTAAGGCAGGGCAGGGCAGGGCAAAGCAGGGCAGGGCAGGGCAAGGCAGGGCAGGGCAAGGCAGGGCAGGGCAAGGCAGGGCAAGGGGCAGGGCAGGGGCAGCGGGGCAGGGTAGGGGCAGGGACAGGGCAGGGGCAGCGGGGCAGGGCAAGGTGGGGCAGAGCAGCGGGGCAGGGCCGTGGGGCAGAGCAGCAGGGCAGGGCAGGGCAGCGGGGCAGGGCCGTGGGGCAGAGCAGCAGGGCAGGGCAGGGCAGAGCAGCGGGGCGGGGTCATCACCTACCCCAGGGCAGCGCCTGAGAGGCAGGAGAGGGTAGATGCAGCCTGTGATAACCCCGCCCTCACCTCGGCCCCGACCACCCGCTCGTGGGCGGGGAGGACATATGGGTGGCAGTAATGGGCGGGTTGAACACACCGCCCCGTCACGCTCCTCACGCCTCGCCTCCAACCCAACTTCTACACCTCGTTACTCACCACCTCTAACACCCCCCCCCCCATCCTGCACGAGGCTAGGCGGGGGGGGGGGGGAAGCACGAGAATAGGGAGGGGAAGGTGGTTAGTTGAATCAAATTTTTTTTTTTTTATTTTGCCTCGAGGGGCGAGTTTATTGGGCAGCGTCACTCGTCCTGTGAGTGGACACACCGCCATAGTGACAGTATTGGGCAGCGTCACTCATCCTGTGAGTGGACACACCGCCATAGTGACAGTATCGGGCAGCGTCACTCATCCTGGGAGTGGACACACCGCCATAGCAGCATGTACAACACTCCCCAATAGGAAGAAAACCCGCTGGGTTGTTCATCCTGTCACTTGTACCCAGACACAGCTGGGACTTGCTTAACTGTCTCAAGTGAACAAATGGGGAAATCTTTTAAGAACAGTAACAATATTTGACAAATAGTGTTTTCCTAACTCAAACAATGTGGGGTTTATTATTCTACACATACTTCTAAAGTCTCTCAGGTGTTCACATTCACGTAGGTAGTGGTCAAGGCGGTCCGTCACTCATCACAAATTCTGCAACTTCGCTGATCAACAGTCGTTTCCATTCCGTATCTCCATGGATATTTGTATCCCAGATGGATTCTCGCTATTACTGATTCTCTCCCTCGTCCTCCTCCTATTCGTCCATAATGATTGGGATTGCCAGCTGCAACCATGTTGTACCGTCGTTCAGATTCACTGGTTTGTGCTTCTATCCTCCTTTCCTCAGTTACCTTGTCACGGTGATGTTGCCTGATAATACCTCTAATTTGTAGTAGAGTCTTGGGTATGAAGTATTCAATATGGTCTCCTTCAGCGCCTTCAGCAGCCAGCACATCTGCTCGTTCATTCCCACATATTCCAACATGGGAGGGGATCCACAGAAACTTGATGACTCTTCCCTGATTGGTAAGTACTCTCACAGCTCTCTTAATTTCAGCGACTATTGCAAGATTTTCAGCCCGATTTTTACTTAGGCTTTGCAGTGCTGCTTTTGAATCGGTGCAAATCACTGCACCATTAGTGTTCCGTTCAAGAAACCTTAACGCCATAACAATGGCAGTTAGCTCTGAATTTAAAACACCAAAAGGTGCAGTTCGGCTCCAGGCATTTTAAGGCATATGACAGCCTGGTATACCGATATCACCAACAGGAGGTATGAGAGCGGTTACTAGTCAGATCTTCAGTTGTATGGTGAACAAGGAACTTCACAACCCCATGAGTCATCTATGACGAACTATGCCTCTTCAACGCAAGCAGAGCTATCTGCCATTGTTATGGCGTTAAGATTCCTTGAACGGAACACTAATGGTGCAGTGATCTGCACTGATTCAAAAGCAGCGTTACAAGGCCTAAGTAAAAATCGGGCAGAAAATCTTGCGATAGTCGCTGAAATTAAGAGAACAGTGAGGGTACTAACCATCCATGGAAGAGTCGTCAAGCTTCTGTGGATCCCCTCCCATGTTGGAATACTGTATGTGGAAATGAACGAGCAGATGTGCTGGCTGCTGAAGGAGACCATATTGAATACTTCATACCCAAGACTCAACTACAAATTAGAGGAATTGTCAGGCAACATCACCGTGACAAGGTAACTGAGGAAAGGAGGATAGAAGCACAAGCCAGTGAATCTGTACGACGGTACAACATGGTTGCAGCTGGCAATCCCAATCATTATGGACGAATAGGAGGAGGACGAGGGAGAGAATCAGTAATAGCGATAATCCGTCTTGGATAGAAATATTCATGGCGATTCGGAATGGAAACAACAGTTGATCAGCGGAGTTGCAGAATCTGTGATGAGAGTGATAGACACCGCCTTGACCACTATCTTCGTGAATGTGAACATCTAGGAGACATTAGAAATATGTGTAGAATAATAAACCCCACATTGTTTGAGTTAGGAAAACACTATTTGTCAAATATTGATACTGTTCTTAAAAGATTCCCCCATTTTGCACCCACAATATAAAGTAAGATTTTAAGGGTTGACAGATGCTAATCTTCTTGTTTGAGGAGCTGTTTACTTCAGACAGTTAAGCAAGTCGAACCTGTGTCGAGTGACACAGTGACAGGATGAACAACTCAGCGGGTTTTCTTCCTATTGGGGAGTGTTATACATGCTGCTATTGCGGTGTGTCCACTCACAGGATGAGTGGCGCTGCCCAATAAACTCGCCCCTCGGGGCAAAATTAAAAAAAGAAGTTCACAACCCATGTCAACAGACTAAAAGCGGGAATATTCTGACTCGCAATTACTCAATCACTATGCCAAAATCATGGAGGTATTAGGGAAAAAAATGTGGATATTGTATACACAGATTTTGCAAAGGCATTTCATAAATGTGACCATGGAACTATGGACCCATCAAATGAAACCAATAAGAATAACCCAGGTGAAGATGGCCATAGTTACTGAATTTCCTGTCAAACAGAATGCAAAGATTAACAGTTAAACAAAATTAGGCCAAAACACATTGAAAAGCTCTGTACCTCAGGGCACAGTCCTTGCATCACTGCTGTTTCTTATCCTCATATCAGACAAAAATGCAAGTCTCAGAATCGTGTCATCCTTTGTAGACGCTAAAATAATTTGTATGAAGATCATTTATGTAGAAGGCATAACATTACTTTATTAACATTATTTATGTTAATACAGTATTTATGTTAAACAAAATTCAGAATATGTATATAATATACAGAATATATAACGAAATACAGAATATATATACAATATACAGAATACAATACAGACTATAAAGAACTACAAAAATAAGAAAATTAGATTACTTCATAAAAGAAAAACATGTAAAGGATCTGGGAATAATATCAAACGACCTAACGCTTAGGGAGTATAACAAAGCAAATATTGCGTCAACCAGGAAAATAATTGGATGGATTATGAGAACCTTTAAATCCAGGGATCCCATCAATAATATTCTACTATTATTCAAATCGCTTGTGCATTCTTGCGTTGAGTATCTCGCTCAGTATTCACTCTCCTTTCAAAGCAGCAGAGATTACTGCTCTGTACTCACTTCCCATTTCTGAGCAGAAGGGATGTCTGAAACACAGGAAATATAGAGAACATATTGTTGACCAGACCACACACTAAAAGGTGAAGGGACGACGACGTGGTCAACATACTTTAGCCACGTTATTTTGACTCATCGCCTGCATATGGAGAACATATACGGCACGCATTGACGCCAAGAGCACAAATTATTGAGACCGTCTCCAAGCTCTCAAAATGTAATCTCTAGAAAGGAGACGAGAATATACACAATATACACACTCAACATACTGGCAGGCCAGGTCTCAAGTGTACACTGTAAACTAACTTACTGGAACGAACGATATGGTAGAAGATGCAGAATAGACCCGATGTAGAGTGCAGGTGCCGTAGGTCAACTCATCCTCCTCTTTAGATAGTACTTATTGTGACAGTCGTCAATAGTCAGAATTCGTAAGTTCTAGTCTTTTAGATAGTAGTATTCTGACTAGTAAGGAATTCTTTTAAAATAAATGAAGATAAAAACAAATATTCCTAGGCCTTGTATAGTACAAATATGTACTATATTAGACCTCAGATATCGTGTATTAGGCCTAGAAAGGTTAGGTTAGGTTAGTTTAGTTTAGTTTGCCAAAGCAACACCAGTAAAAAATATTTTTTTTACTGATTTGTCCAACTCAATAGTTCAGATTTCTACGTTCGAATTTCGTTGTGCGTCGGTATATATACCATGGTCCTCATCGTTACTTTAAGTACTACCACAACAGGAGGATGGGGTGCGTAGGTATGATCAGAAAACACTAAACATCAGAGGTACATGGCTATTGAAAATCATCCCAGCTAACCTAAAAAATATTACCGGAACAAAAGTGGATGTGTTCAAGAAAAACTTTAGACATGCTCCTCTAAGATATGCTGGAGCAACCAAATTGTAGTGGATATGTGAGCCTGTGGGCCGCTCCAAGTAGGAGCCTGTTGGACCAAGAATCCAAGAGTCAAGCCTGGCTCCAGACCGGAGAGTTCTATGAGTAGAATAACTCTCAGAATACACATATAGCCCAGGTATACACATGAGCAACTCTGCGGTCAGTGTAAGCACGCCTTACGTAAGCCTTTGCCTACAATGATACGAGGTAAATTATCCCATTAACTCTTTCATCTTATAATGGTCAGAATGCACGAGAATTACAGGCTGCATATGATTCAATGCGACTTAAGCTTTCTACCTTCCTAAAGGAACGCCACTTGTACAAGTTTATAGACCTCTAGTCCTTGAAATTCACTACAAGCTGCACGTGAACACCCCCTCCTGCCCTCTTCTGTACCACAATACAAGAATATTCACCGCTTAACACAATAATACAATGCCCTTTTTTTATTATCACCTTTAGATATATCTGCATTTGTGCAGCTGCCCTAGACTATATGAAGGGGAGTACAGTGTGTGTCAAGAACTAGCTGCCCTAGACTATATGAAGGGGAGTACAGTGTGTGTCAAGAACTAGCTGCCCTAGACTATGTGAAGGGGAGTACAGTGTGTGTCAAGAACTAGCTACGTGATGGTAAAATCCCTCATCCCACAGGATGGTTAGTCATACAGAGGCATGTGATCAGTAGTCTGCACTGGCGGACTTTAGGTGCATTATGAGGATATCCTCAAGGGCACGAGAGTTAAAGTCATTGTAAAGCACCAGGTACCTCTTACCAACGGGTGCGAATGGTCTTATTAGGTCCTATACGAGAGAAATTACCATCTCCTAAAGGCCTGAAAACACCAGTATCCAAAGCTATCATGCGTACAGATCCGAAACTTATGTTGCAACGCCTTTATCAGTGGGAGGGCGGGTGAGTCTAGAGGAAGCTGGCGCCTATCCGGTAAAACTCTCAGGTGAGGAGAGGTGATCCACACGCAGACGCAAAGTGACAATAACGTAGCAGAAAATTCCTCTCTCAACCCACACACCTGAAAATAGAGGAAGCGACGACGCTCTATGCGTCCAGGACCATCATAAATTTGACTTGTAAATTGTCTGGACGGACCGAAAAGTCGTCAATTCTTTTATTCTGAAATTTGTGGGCTGGGTGTCCACATGCTTTGGTAAAAAGACGAATAAAGATATTTCTTACATTTGGGTGATTTTCCACCAAGTTAAACAGCATTTATATTGCGTAAAGTATAGGCCTCGCTGATCCAAGAGCAGTGTCTGTCCTGGGAATAATCTTGGGCTTCCAATTTACTTAAAAAAAAAAAATTATACGGTATCCATTAAGTCAAAATAAATATTTTCACGGTTCTCTGTCATCGGTCTCATTAAAATTCGGCGCTGTGTCGCCCCCCCCCCCCCCTAACACAGATGGTGATTTCTGCGGGACTTATCTAAGCCGCAACAAATGAGCAAATAACAGACCTTGCCTAGGGAGGGGGGGGGGGGGGAAGGGGGAACAGGTATCAACAAATCGGCTGGAGTGAGCAAGCATCCATTATGGCCGTCACTCAACCATCCATCAACCCATAACATCTCTGCCATCAACCCGGCAATTATGTGGTTAGCACACGAGTTCAACTCTGCCAGGTTGCACCCCATCAATCTTGCTGCCGCTGCCAGCTTGTCAACTTCCTCAAATCCTGCTCTCACCACCTCCACCGACCCCATATTCAACTCCTCACACTCTGCTCCAACACAGAATATCCACGTGGCATAAACTCAGCCCTCGACACCCACGCATCGGGGGACAACACGTGCAGTAGACGGCAGCGGGGGGGACAACACGTGCAGTAGACGGCAGCGGGGGGGGGGACAACACGTGCAGTAGACGGCAGCGGGGGGACAACACGTGTAGTAGACGGCAGCGGGGGGGGGGCAACACGTGCAGTAGACGGCAGCGGGGGGACAACACGTGCAGTAGACGGCAGCGGGGGGGGGGGGGGGGGGACAACACGTGCAGTAGACGGCAGCGGGGGGACAACACGTGTAGTAGACGGCAGCGGGGGGGGGGGCAACACGTGCAGTAGACGGCAGCGGGGGGACAACACGTGCAGTAGACGGCAGCGGAGGGGACAACACGTGCAGTAGACGGCAGCGGGGGGACAACACGTGCAGTAGACGGCAGCGGAGGGGACAACACGTGCAGTAGACGGCAGCGGAGGGACAACACGTGCAGTAGACGGCAGCGGGGGGACAACACGTGCAGTAGACGGCAGCGGGGGGACAACACGTGCAGTAGACGGCAGCGGGGGGACAACACGTGCAGTAGACGGCAGCGGAGGGGACAACACGTGCAGTAGACGGCAGCGGAGGGGACAACACGTGCAGTAGACGGCAGCGGAGGGGACAACACGTGCAGTAGACGGCAGCGGAGGGGACAACACGTGCAGTAGACGGCAGCGGAGGGGACAACACGTGCAGTAGACGGCAGCGGGGGGACAACACGTGCAGTAGACGGCAGCGGGGGGACAACACGTGCAGTAGACGGCAGCGGAGGGACAACACGTGCAGTAGACGGCAGCGGGGGGACAACACGTGCAGTAGACGGCAGCGGGGGGACAACACGTGCAGTAGACGGCAGCGGAGGGACAACACGTGCAGTAGACGGCAGCGGAGGGACAACACGTGCAGTAGACGGCAGCGGAGGGACAACACGTGCAGTAGACGGCAGCGGGGAGGGACAACACGTGCAGTAGACGGCAGCGGGGAGGGAAAACACGTGCAGTAGACGGCAGCGGAGGGACAACACGTGCAGTAGACGGCAGCGGGGAGGGACAACACGTGCAGTAGACGGCAGCGGGGAGGGAAAACACGTGCAGTAGACGGCAGCGGAGGGACAACACGTGCAGTAGACGGCAGCGGGGAGGGACAACACGTGCAGTAGACGGCAGCGGAGGGACAACGCGTGCAGTAGACGGCAGCGGGGGGACAACACGTGCAGTAGACGGCAGCGGAGGGGACAACACGTACAGTAGACGGCAGCGGAGGGGACAACACGTGCAGTAGACGGCAGCGGAGGGGACAACACGTGTAGTAGACGGCAGCGGAGGGGACAACACGTGCAGTAGACGGCAGCGGAGGGGACAACACGTGCAGTAGACGGCAGCGGAGGGGACAACACGTGTAGTAGACGGCAGCGGGGGGGACAACACGTGCAGTAGACGGCAGCGGGGGGACAACACGTGCAGTAGACGGCAGCGGGGAGGGACAACACGTGCAGTAGACGGCAGCGGGGAGGGAAAACACGTGCAGTAGACGGCAGCGGAGGGACAACACGTGCAGTAGACGGCAGCGGGGAGGGACAACACGTGCAGTAGACGGCAGCGGGGGGACAACACGTGCAGTAGACGGCAGCGGAGGGACAACACGTGCAGTAGACGGCAGCGGGGAGGGACAACACGTGCAGTAGACGGCAGCGGGGGGACAACACGTGCAGTAGACGGCAGCGGGGAGGGACAACACGTGCAGTAGACGGCAGCGGGGAGGGACAACACGTGCAGTAGACGGCAGCGGAGGGACAACACGTGCAGTAGACGGCAGCGGGGAGGGACAACACGTGCAGTAGACGGCAGCGGAGGGACAACACGTGCAGTAGACGGCAGCGGAGGGACAACACGTGCAGTAGACGGCAGCGGAGGGACAACACGTGCAGTAGACGGCAGCGGAGGGACAACACGTGCAGTAGACGGCAGCGGAGGGACAACACGTGCAGTAGACGGCAGCGGAGGGACAACACGTGCAGTAGACGGCAGCGGAGGGACAACACGTGCAGTAGACGGCAGCGGAGGGACAACACGTGCAGTAGACGGCAGCGGAGGGACAACACGTGCAGTAGACGGCAGCGGAGGGACAACACGTGCAGTAGACGGCAGCGGAGGGACAACACGTGCAGTAGACGGCAGCGGAGGGACAACACGTGCAGTAGACGGCAGCGGAGGGACAACACGTGCAGTAGACGGCAGCGGAGGGACAACACGTGCAGTAGACGGCAGCGGAGGGACAACACCAAGATAACGACAACAAAAAGAAAAGAAAAGAAAAGAAAAGAAAAGAAAAAAGAAAAAAGAAAAAAGAAAAGAAAAAAGAAGAGGGAGGGACAGGGTAGAGAGAAGGGAGAGGTAAGAGGGTAGAGAGAAGGGAGAGGTAAGAGGGTAGAGAGAAGGGGGGGGGGAGGAAATGGTAGGAAGAGGCGAGGGTGAGGGTATAGAGAGAGGAGAGAGAGAGAGGGAGGTAAAACTAGGCCTAAATGAGTAATTCGTGCACTCAGTAAAATATTGAAATTAAGGACGAACAAATTTCTAATTTTGTAACTTCCTAACTATTTGAGGCTCCACAAGGCCTACTAGGTAGGCATAATAGTGCGGTTCGTGTCATTAGTTACCACATATATATATTTCTTTATTCACTGATAGATTATACAGTGATACACGATCATTTCTATGTAGATTATTTATTCTCGTGTGTTCACAGAAAACGCGATGTGCTATCAACTGTTTACCTCAAACTTTTATATTTTTACCTTGACGAAACCAAATTAATGTTAGTGAACTAATAGACAATAACGACATATCGTGAGGAACGATATGGTTCACCTTGCCTCTCTGAGTAAGGAGCGGGGGTCGAACGTGTGTATTATCAACTGGTCGACGACCAAGTGCACCAGGCCGCCGCCCTCACCACCCTCCCACCACAATTACTTTGCAATATTCACGTTGCAGAGTAAACAACGATAATTATTATAATAAACAACGATAAAATTATAGTAAATGAAAACACTTTTGACAACGCACTATGTTAGAACTGATGAACGTATCTTTGGGGCCGGCCGCAACTAAAAAAAAAGGAGAATAAATAAAAAAATAAAAAAATATTGAAAGCTGAAGAATTATATTATGTGTGTGCAGGATGGAGGGGGTGGAACGGGGGGATGCCCACCTAGTTGTGTATGGAAATCAAGATGTAGCTCTAGAGCCCCGCCTCGCACTACCGACGGTGTAGTACTCTGGGGTACTTGCCCCTCAGGCTGGGAGTGGTGGCTGCTCGCTCCTCCTCTGGTGACAGTTTGTTGTCTTCTTCTCTCGCTGCTTGTCTCTACTTCCTTAATTATCCAGGTGGTGTTGGTGCTAGAGTGGTGGTGGTGGTGTTGGTGGGTGGTGGTGTTGGTGGGTGGTGGTGTTGGTGGGTGGTGAGGTTGGTGGGTGGTGGTGTTGGTGGTGGTGATGGTGGTGGTGGTGATGGTGGTGGTGGTTGTGGTGGTAGTGGTGGTGGTGGTGGTAGTGGTGGTGGTGGTGGTAGTGTTGGGTGGTGGTGGTGATGGTGATGGTGGTAGTTGCTGCGGCAAGAGAGGGTTCTGATGTTGGTGCTAGGGTAGATGGTGGAGCTTGTGGGGGGGGAGGGTGTTGCTGCAGATAGGGTAGTGATGATTCAGGGCAAACAACGCAGCTTGGGCTCACACCAAATGCCGCTTTCATAGCGTAATAATTCTGTTGCTTTAGAAACATGATAAACATGGCAATATTGGCGCTACCTTCAGACAAGAGAGCATCGCCCTCAATACGCTCAGATACACAAGTTTGAACGTACGTGGATCCTTCTTGAGGTTATCTTGAGATGATTTCGGGGCTTTAGTGTCCCCCGCGGCCCGGTCCTCGACCAGGAATCCACCCCCAGGAAGCAGCCCGTGACAGCTGACTAACACCCATGTACCTATTTTACTGCTAGGTAACAGGGGCATAGGGTGAAAGAAACTCTGTCCCATTGTTTCTCGCCGGCGCCTGGGATCGAACCCAGGACCACAGGATCACAAGTACAGCGTGCTGTCCGCTCGGCCGACCGGCTCCCAAAGTTGGATAGTTGAACCCATTTCCAATTTGCGACAAAGTTGCAGTTGTTACCAAATAGTGTGTGTAGCTGTGTGCACACTGTGACAGGTGTGTAGGAGTAGGAACTCATACCACGGCACCTGCACATGCATGACCATCATTCACGATGAATGTAAATGATCTTGAAAACATACCAAGAAAAAGCCATAGAATAAGGGACACAGAAGAAACAACTAAAGAGACGAACACGGGTGAGATCTATAAATAGGGTGTCTGACCAAAGCTGAAGATGGTGGGGGAGGGGGGGGGGAGGCAGCTAAACCTTGCAACACCGGAACATAGAACAAACCACAATTACGTTCCATTCTCTTCACACACATTAACTTGCAAGAGCAGCGTGAAAGCCCTTGCAATGGACCTGAGAATTGCAGATGAGAGTTTCTTGAAGACTCCCTGAGCAACGGTCCCCAGAGGCTGTCTTGAAGACCCCTGAAACACGGTCCCCGGAGGCTGTCATAAAGGCCTAAGAGGAGACAAACCAGTGGCCCGAGGTGCAGTGGTTCAATTCACACACACACACACACACACACACACACACACACACACACACACACACACACACACACACACACACAGACATTAATGTCTGGAAGATGGCTTCCTCTTAGCGGCGTCTCTCTCAGTGCCTGAGTGCTTGCGTGCGCGCGTATTTATCGTCGGTATTTACTACTGTGACCGCAGGATTGAGCTGTTAGCTCTTGGACTCCGCCTTTATGGCCGTTGGTTATCTAATATACCAACTCCCGATCTATCTACATCTATATTTAACTACTTATCACCCATCTCTCTCCCCCTAACTTCCCATCCTGCAATTATCCATAGTGCAAGCCCTTTGTTAATTGATCAATAATTGATCAGTCAGTGTCTGGAAGACCCAGTACCCGTACTGATATCTTCAGCGTGCCCAGCTGCCTTCCTGACCTCAGGTTCGTTGAAGGGCCAGAGTGCACGTAGTGTGTAAGGCCCCAGGGGCCAGTGCATCATTGCGACTGACTGTTGGGATGGTTAAAAAGGTCAAATGAGAGACGGTGGGTGAAGGGGGAGAGGGTAGAGGAGTCAGAGAACAGTAGAGTTAATGTTAGTAATTCGATGGGTGATACAAGGGGAACTGTTGAACTAAATGTTGAACTCTGCCGGAAACGCTGTGCGTAATAGTGGCTTTATGTATTGTATGTACCAGCTCTATCTATAAATCCATCAACTTTTGTATTTCACCTTGTATGTATGTACTTTACCTGAATAAATATTTGTATTTGTAAACGGTTAAAGACGTTTCATACGTCTTAAACCGTAAAACGTATTTTCATACGTCTTAAACGGTTTGTGACGGTAACGTGTTGGTGTTCGGCTGTTTCAAAAGCTAGGGGTATGGCCTCGTCACATTAAGAAAAAAAAAGAAAAAAGCTGGAACTTTCGTCTGTGGTAAGGTAATGGGAAGACACACAAAACACAACTAAATTTAACAATGAAATTTTAATTACGTTAGAAAAGCAAGACATGAATAAAATTGGGCATAAAAAATGTAACGGGTAAATCAATCAAACAAAATAATAAGAATAATCACTGGCAAATGAAAAGTTACGTTAATACAAGTGAATAATAGCAAAGTAAATATATTAGTGCAGGAATATTGGCTTCAAGCTGCCACCTCTCTTAGTACACGTAAGCCAAGGCTTAGTCTACCAATGAGACGTGTTAACTTGTGTGGAGAACGATATATTCTGCCTTCCCTAGGTTGCGGTGGCCCAGACATCAGCTCGTGTGGCGGGTGGTGGGGCAGGTGCGACGGGCACCAGCCAATCAGCGACAGGCAGGCGATGGACAAGCAGTTTGCCGGTTTAACGGTGGCGGAGGCGAGCAGGGGCGCCGGTGCTGGATACGTTTTGCTCTATGGGCAAAACTTGTTGCTGTACTTGTTGGATATATCTTCTATATTAGTTGTTACTGGGACGTAGTTTGGAGGGAAGAGCAGGCTCAATCTCTCTTGAAAGAGGTTATCGTCACAGGTTGAAGACGCTTCCGGTCAAATGGGTGACCGGAAGGTGTTCGTCATAGTTTAAAAGTAATGTGACTTATGAAATTTGCATTAACATAAAATAAAAAAATAAGAGGGGGTGGGGTAGGGGGGGGAGGGTGGAGTGGAGATTGTGTTGCAGATCGGTGTTGTAAAGGAAAAGGGAACGTTATTACCAAGAGAAAGCGCCGAGCCGTTATGACTATATAGGACTTGAAAGGGGTCAGGATAGGGATTTGGGATGGGACGGGTGGAAGGAATGGTGCCCAACCACTTGGATGGTCGGGGATTGAACCCCGACCTGCATGAAGCGAGACCGTCACTCTACCGTCCAGCCCAAGTGGCTTTGAGGTGTTGCAATTGTGTGGGGGCAAGGGGAGGCGTTGAAAGGGTTGAGCCGTTGAAAGAGGGGGTGGGCGTTAAATGAAGGGGGGTGGGCGTTGAATGAGGGGGGTGGGCGTTGAATGAGGGGGCTGGGTGTTGAATGAGGGGGGCTGGGTGTTGAATGAGGGGGGTGGGCGTTGAATGAGGGTGTGGGCGTTGAAAAAGGGTGTGGGCGTTGAAAGAGGATGGGGGAGCGGCGGGCGTTGAAAGAGGGTGGGGGGGCGGGCGTTGAAAGAGGGTGGGAGGGAGGGCGTTGAAAGAGGGTGGGAGGGGAGGGCGTTGAATGAGGGGGGGGGCGTTGAATGAGGGGGGGGGGTTGGGCGTTGAATGAGGGGGGGCGGGCGTTGAAAGACGGGGGTGGGCGTTGAAAGAGGGAGGGGCGGGCGTTGAAAGAGGGAGGGGCGGGCGTTGAAAGACGGGGGTGGGCGTTGAAAGAGGGAGGGGCTGGGCGTTGAAAGAGGGAGGGGCGGGCGTTGAAAGAGAGGTGGGGGGCGGGCGTTGAAAGAGGGTGGGGGGCGGGCGTTGAAAGAGGGTGGGGGGGGGGGCGGGCGTTGAAAGAGGGTGGGGGGGGCGGGCGTTGAAAGAGGGTGGGGGGGGGCGGGCGTTGAAAGAGGGTGGGGGGTGGCGGGCGTTGAAAGAGGGTGGGGGCTGGCGGGCCGTTGAAAGAGGGTGGGGGGGGGGCGGGCGTTGAAAGAGAGTGGGGGGGGGCGGGCGTTGAAAGAGGGTGGGGGGGACGGGCGTTGAAAGAGGGTGGGGGGGGGCGGGCGTTGAAAGAGGGTGGGGGGGGGCGGGCGTTGAAAGAGGGTGGGAGGGGGGCGGGCGTTGAAAGAGGGTGGGGGGGCGGGCGTTGAAAGAGGGTGGGGGGCGGGCGTTGAAAGAAGGTGGGGGGGGGCGTTGAAAGAAGGTGGAGGGGGGCGGGCGTTGAAAGAAGGTGGGGAGGGGGGCGGGCGTTGAAAGAGGGTGGGGAGGGGCGGGCGTTGAAAGAGGGTGGGGGGGGGGCGCGGGCGTTGAAAGAGGGTGGCGGGGCGGGCGTTGAAAGAGGGTGGGGGGAGGGCGGGCGTTGAAAGAGGGTGGGGGGGAGCGAGCGTTGAAAGAGGGTGGGGGGAGGGCGGGCGTTGAAAGAGGGTGGAGGGGCGGGCGTTGAAAGAGGGTGGGGGGGGGGGGCGGGCGTTGAAAGAGGGTGGGGGGGGGGCAGGGCGTTGAAAGAGGGTGGGGGGGGGGCGGGCGTTGAAAGAGGAGGGTGGGCGTTGAAAGAGGGGGTCATTGCGTATGAGGAATTGAAAATGAAGGTGCCGAAAGGGAAAAGCTGGCATTGAATGGGGGTAATGTTTGCAAATGAAAAAAAAAAGGGTAAAATGCAGAGCATCAAGATAAACTTGACTCTTCGAGTAAAAACGACACCTATTAGAGTACTCTTCAAATCACTTTAACTAAACAAAAGGAAAACAACTTCGACGTTTAGAACGCGGCTGCAAGTGCCTGGCATCACTACATAAAGTTAACCTAAGGAAAGCCTTACTTAACATTGTGCTGCAACTTTCTTTCAAATGCCGTAAACAAACCAATATTTTTGTCTGTTGCGGCTTCATTGAGGCTCTTATTACCGACCTTAACCAGCTGTCCTCTTGTAAACAAGAGCGGAGTCTGCACATGCGTATAGTAACACCGCCTCCCAGTCTTCACATCTGCCTCTCTTAGTCACACCACCTTACCGACAATGATTTCATTTATATTCACCATTGGACGCCCAAGCCAAGCGTACGCAGTGATAAGACTGCGTGAAAGTCTTATCTTATTAGTGATAAGACAAGACTTTCACTCAGGAGTCGCCAAACAACTGAAAACTATGAATTATGAAACACTAGTTGAAACTCGTCACCTTTTCAAGCAATGATGAAAAGAAGGCTTTCTTTTTAATGATAATGATGATGATATTCGTCCTCCGGAGTCAAAGATGACTATGACTTCAATATATCAAGTCGAAGGTGAGCGGCTGTGTGTGAGGTGATGGAGGCCGAGACCAACCTGGGCGGGTCACGCTCGCACCACACACGAGACACATGTGGGTGGGCGCTACTGTAGAGGTGGAGGCTTCTATCTTGAGGTTATCTTGAGATGATTTCGGGGCTTTAGTGTCCCCGCGGCCCGGTCCTCGACCAGGCCTCCACCCCCAGGAAGTAGCCCGTGACAGCTGACTAACACCCAGGTACCTATTTTACTGCTAGGTAACAGGGGCATAGGGTGAAAGAAACTCTGCCCATTGTTTCTCGCCGGCGCCTGGGATCGAACCCAGGACCACAGGATCACAAGTCCAGCGTGCTGTCCGCTCGGCCGACCGGCTCCCTGCTCTAGCTTTGCGTCCGGCGTGTTTAATATGGACCTCTGCAGCCCGTCTATTTTCTGCCGCACGGGCCCCTGTGGTGACTTTACTTTCCCGAGTTGGACGGCCCTGAGCAAGCGACTCCCAAGTATTGGAGTAGATGTCCAGGTCTTTGAGGGTCACCTTGAGGCAGTCCTTGAATAGTTTCTTCAGCCCCTCCAAACGAACGCGTACCCTGGCGTAATTCTCCATAGAATAGCTGTTTAGGCAATCGGTTGTCAGACATTCTGACAACATGGTCTGCCCATCTGGCCTCGAGTTTTCTGTAGGAGGGTGTAGACGCTGGACAATACCGGACCCTTCCAGGACCTCCGTGTCCGGGGGTTGTCCTGCCACCTGATGCGCCGTCGTCTGCGGCGACAACTCAAATGAAAGTGCAGACGAGGAGTCACAATTACGTGGCTGGCAATGTTGACCAAACTACACACTAGAAAGTTTAGAGACGACCACGTTTCGGTCCGTCCTGGACCATTCTCAAGTCGATTTTGATGAGAGGAAGGAAGCAATGGCAATAAATAGGCAAGAGAGAGAGGTGAGGAGAAGGAACTGTTAGAGGAAGAAAAAGCAAGGCATCAGGAACGGAAGGTAAGAAGTAATAAAGGGGTCCTTTATTACATATTACCAGAGAAATTTCAATGTAGTTGAAATATCAGAGGAAAAAAAAATTGTTTAGATAGGCGGGGTCCAAGAGCTAATAGCTCGATTCTGAACCAACAAATAATAAACACACACACACACACCCAGACACACACACACACACACACACACACACACACACACACACACACACACACACACACACACACACACACACACACACACACACACACACACACGGGAAGGGGCCGCTCTTAAGTTTAGCGGCATCAGTAACAATTAAGGTTAATTGGCCTGGAAATTATCACGTGTTAAGGTAATTTTGAGGCGCTCAGTGTGCGTGCGTGCAGGCCTGTGTACAGGTGTGGGTTGTTATGTGGGTGTACCCACACCCCACACTTGTCCCACACCACACCTGTCCCATACCACACACCTGACCCACACCACACACCTGACCCACACCACACACCTGTCCCGCACCACACACCTGTCCCGCACCACACACCTGTCCCGCACCACACACCTGTCCCGCACCACACACCTGTCCCGCACCACACACCTGTCCCGCACCACACACCTGTCCCGCACCACACACCTGTCCCGCACCACACACCTGTCCCGCACCACACACCTGTCCCGCACCACACACCTGTCCCGCACCACACACCTGTCCCGCACCACACACCTGTCCCGCACCACACACCTGTCCCACACCACACACCTGTCCCGCACCACACACCTGTCCCGCACCACACACCTGTCCCGCACCACACACCTGTCCCGCACCACACACCTGTCCCGCACACACACCTGTCCCGCACCACACACCTGTCCCGCACCACACACCTGTCCCACACCACACACCTGTCCCGCACCACACACCTGTCCCGCACCACACACCTGTCCCGCACCACACACCTGTCCCGCACCACACACCTGTCCCACACCACACACCTGTCCCGCACCACACACCTGTCCCGCACCACACACCTATCCCGCACCACACACCTGTCCCGCACCACACACCTGTCCCACACCACACACCTGTCCCGCACCACACACCTGTCCCGCACCACACACCTGTCCCACATCACACACCTGTCTCTCACCACACACCTGTCCCATACCACACACCTGTCCCGCACCACACACCTGTCCCACACCACACACCTGTCCCACACCACACACTTGTCCCATACCACACACCTGACCCACACCTGTCCCACACCACACACCTGTCCCACACCACACATGGATTCAGGGGAATAGCTAACCAGGAACCACTGGAAGAGTTTGAGATTACCAGCGGGGAAGTAAGGAAGTGTTTACTAGAATTGGATGTGACAAAGGCTATAGGCCCAGATGGAATCTCCCCTTGGATACTAAAGGAAGGAGCAGAAGAACTGTGCCTCCCGCTCTCCATGGTGTATAACAAATCACTGGCAACAGGGGAACTGCCAGAAATTTGGAAAGCAGCTAACGTAGTCCCGATATACAAGAAAGGGGATAGACAGGAGGCACTGAATTACAGACCAGTGTCCCTAACCTGCATACCATGCAAGATGATGGAGAAGATTGTGCGAAGAAAGCTAGTGGAGCACCTGGAGCGAAAGAACTTTGTAACACAGCATCAACATGGATTCAGGGATGGCAGGTCCTGCCTCACAGGGTTACTTGAATTCTACGACCAGGCAACAAAAATAAGGCAAGAAAGAGAAGGGTGGGCAGACTGCATATTTTTGGATTGTCAGAAAGCCTTTGACACAGTGCCACACAAGAGGCTAGTGAAAAAAACTGGAGATGCAGGCTGGAGTGAAAGGGAAGGTACTCCGTTGGATACAGGAGTACCTAAGTAACAGGAGACAACGAGTCAGTGTGAGGGGTGAGGTCTCAGATTGGCGAGACGTTACGAGTGGAGTACCGCAGGGGTCAGTCCTTGGACCTATACTGTTTCTGATATATGTAAATGATCTTCCAGAGGGTATAGAATCGTTTCTCTCAATGTTTGCCGATGATGCAAAAATTATGAGGAGGATTGAAACTGAGGACGATAGTAGGAGGCTACAAGATGACCCAGACAGACTGAGTGAATGGTCCAACAAATGGCTGTTGAAGTTCAACCCGAGTAAATGCAAAGTAATGAAACTAGGTGGTGGAAATAGGAGGCCAAACACAGGATACAGAATAGGAGATGAAGTACTTAATGAAACGAACAGAGAGAAAGATCTAGGAGTTGATATCACACCAAACCTGTCTCCTGAAGCTCACATAAAAAGAATAACGTCTGCGGCATATGCGAGGCTGGTTAACATCAGAACAGCGTTCAGGAACTTGTGTAAGGAATCATTCAGAATCTTGTACACCACATATGTAAGACCAATCCTGGAGTATGCGGCCCCAGCATGGAGCCCGTACCTTGTCAAGCAAGACCAATCCTGGAGTATGCGGCCCCAGCATGGAGCCCGTACCTTGTCAAGCACAAGACGAAGCTGGAAAAAGTCCAAAGGTATGCCACTAGACTAGTCCCATAACTAAGAGGCATGAGTTATGAGGAAAGTCTGCGAGAAATGCACCTTACGACACTGGAAGACAGAAGAGTAAGGGGAGACATGATCACAACCTACAAAATCCTCAGAGGAATCGACCGGGTAAACAAGGATAAAGTATTCAACACTGGTGGGACGCGAACAAGGGGACGCAGGTGGAAACTGAGTACCCACATGAGCCACAGAGACGTTAGAAGGAACTTTTTCAGTGTCAGAGTAGTTAACGGATGGAATGCATTAGGCAGTGATGTGGTGGAGGCTGACTCCATACACAGTTTCAAATGTAGATATGATAGAGCCCAATAGACTCAGGAATCTGTACACCAGTTGATTGACAGTTGAGAGGCGGGACCAAAGAGCCAAAGCTCAACCCCCGCAAGCACAAATAAGTGAGTACACACACACACGCACACACACCAGGAAGCAGCCCGTGACAGCTAACTCCAAGGTACCTATTTACTACTAGGTAACAGGGGCATTCTGGGTGAAAGAAACTTTGCCCATTTGTTTCTGCCAGGTGCGGGAATCGAACCCGCGCCACAGAATTACGAGCTCACAGCGCTATCCACCAGGCTACCAGGCCTCTAGTATGTATGTGCATGTGTGTGTGTGTGTGTGTGTGTGTGTGTGTGTGTGTGTGTGTGTGTGTGTGTGTGTGTGTGTGTGTGTTTTCTCACCTAGTTGGACTGGTGGGGTTGAGCTCTGCTCTTTCGGCTCGCGACTCAACTGTCAATCAATAATTTTTTTTTCACACACACACACACACCCAGGAAGCAGCCCCTAACAACTCCAAGGTATTTACTGCTAGGTACCTTGGCATCAGGATGAAAGAAACTCTGTCCATTGTTTCTCGCCGGCGCCGGGAATCAAACCCGAGACCGCAGGATTACGTGTACAGCTTGCTGTCCACTCAGTCACCGGCCCTGTGTGTGTGTGAAGGTGTGTTTGTATTCACCTAGTTGTATTCACCTAGTTGTGCTTGCGGGTTGCGGGGGTTGAGCTCTGCTCTTTCGGCCCGCCTCTCAACTGTCAATCAATGAACTGTTACTAACTACTCATTTTTTTTACGCGCACACACACACACACACACACACACACACACACACACACACACACACACACACACACACACACACACACACACACACACACATTTGATATATTTACTAACAACTATGACACTGAAAAGATTCTTTCGAATGTCTGACTCATTTTAGGTACGCAGCTTCCACCTGTGTCCTCTTGTTCGTGTACCACCCGTGTTAAATAATCCATTCTTGTCTACCCTGTCAATTCACCTGAAAATTTTCCATGTGGAGATCATGACTTCCCGAGCTCTTCAGTCTTTCAGCGACATGAGGTGTATTTCACGCAGCCTTTCCTCGTAACTCGCTCCATTTAGTTCTGGGACTAGCCTAGTGGCATACCTCTGAACTTTTCTAGTTTCGTTTTTGCTTGACAGGGTACGGACTCCATGCTGGGTCCGCATACTCCAGGATTGGCGTTACATACAAAGTATACAAGGTTCTAAACGATTCCTTACGCAGGTTCCTGAAGGCAGTTCTGATGTTAGCCAGCCTCGCATACGCCTCCGATGTTATTTTCTTGATACGGGCTTCAGGAGACAGGTTTGGTGTGATATCAACTCCCAAATCTTTCTCTTTGTCCTTTTCATGAAGGACTTCCTCCCCCATTCGGTATCTTGTGTTTGGCGTCCTGTTTCCACTGCCTACTTACATTAACTTACATTTACTCGGGTTGAACCATAGTAGCTATTTGTTGGACCATTCAGTCTGTCTAGGTCATCTTGTAGCCTCATACTATCTTCCTCCGATTCATCCTCCTCATAATTTTTGCTTCATCAGCAAGCAATTAGAGGAATGATTCTATACAATCTGGAAGATCATTTACATATGTAAGAAACAGTATGGGTCCAAAGACTGAATCCTGCGGGACTCCACTGGTGACGCCTCGGCAAATCTGAGACCTATCCCCTCACAGTGACTCGCTGTCTTCTGTTACTTAGATACTCCCTTATCCAATGGAGTACCTTCCCTTTCACTCCTGCCTACATTTCTAGCTTTTCGCACTAGTCTCTGGTGTGGAACTATGTCAAAGGCTTTTCTGGCAATCCAAAAATATGTAGTCTGCCCACCTTCTCTTTCTTGCCTGATGGTTGTTGCCTGATCGAAGAATTCAATTAATTCTTTGAGGCATGACTTGCCATCCCTGAAACCATGTTCGTGTTGTGTCACAAAGTTCCTTCGCTCCAGATGTTCCACTAGCCTTTTTTTCGCACAATTTCCTCCAATAACCTGCATGGAATGCAAGTTAGGGACACTGGTCTGTAGTTCAGTGCCTCCATGCTATCTCCCTTCTTGTATATCGGGACTACGTTCGCTGTCTTCCAAATTTTTGGCAGTTTACCTATTACCAGTGACTTGTTATACACCATGGAGAGTGGCAGGCACAGTGTTTCTGCTCCTTCCTTTAATATCCATGGCGATATTCCATCCAGGCCTATAGCCTTTTGTCGCATCCAACTCTAGCAAAAGCTTCCTTACATCCTCACTGGTAATCTCAAATTCTTCTAGTAGTGCCTGGTTAACTATTCCTTCTCCTACCTCTGGAACTTCTCCTTGCTCCAATGTGAAGACTTCCTGGAATTTCCTATTGAGTTACTTGCACACTTCTTTGTCGTTTGTAGTGAATCTGTCTGCCCCTATCCTCAGTTTCATTACATATTCCTTCACTGTTGCCTATTTCCTGATACGGCTGTGTAGCAATTTGGGTTGAGTCTTAGCCTTGCTTGCTATGTCGTTTTCATATTGCCCTTCTGCCTCTCTTCTTACCCTGACGTATTCATTCTTGGCTCTCTGGTATCCTTCTCTGTTCTCAGGAGTCCTGTTATTTCTATAGTTTCTCCATGCTCTTTTACTTACTTGCTTATCTAGATTACATCTCTGATTAATCCATGGGTTTCTCATCTGCATTTTCTTTTTAACCTTTTGGGCCGGGATAAACTTTTATGCTGTCTTCTTACATTTCTGTGTGATGTATTCCATCATGTCTTGGGCCGTCTTTCCCCTTAGCTCTGTTTCCCATGTTATATCCGTTAGGAATTTTCTCATCTCAAAGTTTCCCTAACGGAATGCTAGCCTTTTGCTTTCAGTTCCTTTTCTCGAGTACTTTAACCCGTCTTCGACCAGGTATTCAAAAGTCAGCACATTGTGATCGCTTATTCCTACTGGGGCCTCGAAGTCAATTTTCCTTATATCGGAGTCATTTAGAGTGAAAACTAGACCGAGTCTCGCTGGTTCATCGTTTTCCCTTCACTCTTGTGGGTTCTCTGACATGCTGGCTTAAAAAGTTTCTTGTTGCCACCTCCAGTAGTTAAGCTCTCCATGTTTCCATGTGTGTGTGTGTGTGTGTGTGTGTGTGTGTGTGTGTGTGTGTGTGTGTGTGTGTGTGTGTGTGTGTAGGTCTCTGTGCAGATCTTTGGGTATGCGAGCATATTTGTTTTACAAAAGCAAGGTCACGTTGCATAAGATTGTTCAAAACGTGTTAATTATTATTTCAAATCGAATTTAGCATTTTTTTGTGCGAGTGCATATATATATATATATATATATATATATATATATATATATATATATATATATATATATATATATATATATATATATATATATATTATTATTAAATATGACCGAAAAAGTAAGATTAATAATTCTAACACGAATTTTCTCAATCTTTCTCATATTTCTTTTCACTGTTGATGGTAACTGAAAAATCAATTCTACAAATTTCATTTTTATTTCTAGTCTGAGGCGACACTTGAACGCGTTTCGTAAAACTTATTACATTTTCAAAGACTTTAGTTTACACACACACAACTATAACTGAACAGAGTTTAAACAGCTTCGATTTTATAGCTGCATTTGGGTGAGGTGATATGTTACAACAGTTGTGGATGAGATGAAAACAAACTTTCAACACAAGACAGAACACGAAACAATGGGTATAATATTTTGTAAGTTAAAGGGAAGAATGGAAGTATGTGCAAAGGGCCTATTGGCCCATATTTCTTGATGCTTCTATATTGGTACGGAGTCTTGAAGTGGGTAGAATATAGTTGTGCATTAATTGGCTGTTCATTGCTGGTGTCGACTTCTTAATGTGTAGTGCAACAACTATACAACTATATTCTACCCACTTCAAGACTCCGCACCAATATAGAAGCATCAAGAAATATGGGCCAATAGGCCCTTTGCAATTACTTCCATTCTTCCCTTTAACTTACAAAATATTATGCCCATTGTTTCGTGTTCTGTCTTGTGTTGAAAGTTTGTTTTCACCTCATCCACAACTGTTGTAACATATCACCTCACCCAAATGCAGCTATAAAATCGAAACTGTTTAAACTCTGTTCAGTTATAGTTGTGTGTGTGTAAACTAAAGTCTTTGAAAATGTAATAAGTTTTACGAAACGCGTTCAAGTGTCGCGTCAGACTAGAAATAAAAATGAATTTTGGAGAATTGATTTTTCAGTTACCATCAACTGTGAAAAGAAATATAAGAAAGATTGAGAAAATTCGTGTTAGAATTATTAATCTTACTTTTTTGGTCATATTTAATAATATATGTCTACAGGAAAGACTGCTACCAAAATATACTAATATATATATATATTATATATATATATAATCTTTGGACAACACCCACCAGTGGGACTCGAACCCAGAAAGCACAACTACCTTCCAGTAGCTGGCATAACTAGTATGCTTTAACCCACTACGCCATCAGACCTTACAAAAGAAGTAGATAGTTCGAGATATATATCTCAAACATCTCCACCTCCCGAAGGCACCAGATGAGTGAGGGGTCAGTCTGCATTTTTCGTCAAGCCACTGTCAATGTGAGTTATGCCAGCTACTGGAAGGTAGTTGTGCTTTCTGGGTTCGAGTCCCACTGGTGGGTGTTGTCCAAAGATTATTAATCTTCACTTGTGGTTTATGCAAGTATAGGCTTATAAGCTGGACACGAGTTCTCTCACATTGACAGTGGCTTGACGAAAAATGCAGACTGACCCCTCACTCATCTGGTGCCTTCGGGAGGTGGAGATGTTTGAGATATATATCTCGAACTATCTACTTCTTTTGTAAGGTCTGATGGCGTAGTGGGTTAAAGCATACTAGTTATGCCAGCTACTGGAAGGTAGTTGTGCTTTCTGGGTTCGAGTCCCACTGGTGGGTGTTGTCCAAAGATTATTAATCTTCACTTGTGGTTTATGCAAGTATAGGCTTATATATATATATATATATATATATATATATATATATATATATATATATATATATATATATATATATAATGAGAGCACTTTTTTCTAAAACACATGCCATTAAACATAACATCAATGTGAATATTAAGTAATGGTAATGTCTTCTCACAGACATAGAAAAATAAAATAAAAACCCTCACTTACGTATTTGTAAATTTTATGTAAAGATTTACAACAAATCATGTTTACCAAGAACTGAACACAAAAAAACCATATAGAATCATGGCTGGTAATAGTCTGTAGCAAACTATATTTGGGAGAAAGATCACTTTATTGATTTAAAAAGGGAGAAATAATCTATAAAAGAATTGTATTAGACCTTGAATAACAGTAGAAAGGGTTCTAAAACATACTCTGAATACTCTCTCTCTGGTAACAAAAGCTTTACTTCGGAGGATAACTTTACAAGAAAAATTATTCTAAGGGAATTAAAATTAGATTTGAATAGATTAATGAATGTAAGTAATCCCAATAGCTGATTTCCTTTGGGTATGGAGGGAGTTACGAGGATTAGCATCCAGATGTACACCTCTGTTATGTATCCGGTTCTCAGAATATCAGGATTACAGAAAGGACACCAGACCATAATTCTATAGAAGACATTACCTCAGGTACATTAGCAGTCGGGATTAGAGGTGGGAAGGGATCAGGAAGTCAAGAAGAATAAGAGGATTGGGTCCAGGATAGCCGCCCATCTACGTACACATTAGATATATACATTAGATATTCATCTGCATTTTACGCAGTTCAGTGCAGTTCGACCATGTCCCCCCAGGAAATGAATCTCCTGACTATCCATATGAAATTATTAAGACCAGAAGAACACAATGATCTCGTGGCAAGAGCAAGGACAATTGTCGAAGATGAAAAGGAAGAATTAACCAGAGGATAACCCCACTCACAATGAGTCACTTTGGCCAATTGTAGGTAACGGAAAGACAAATAAACGAAAAAGAACCGAAGAAACTCCCGAAGAAATCAATTTAGAAGCCCGCCGGAACCTTCGACCAGCCCCCAAACCACTGCTGAGGACCATCTTCAAAGCCATTAAAACAGTAGATGGTCCCACGTATGCCTATATTGCCGAAGTGAAAAAAAGAAACCCAGGAACAGATCTCAGAGCCAAACCTGACATTAGAAGCTGATATAACATATCCACAGCTAACCCAGATACAATTACAAACCTCAGGAATACGGAAGACCTAGTTGAACTAAAATCAGAGGAAAAAGTCACCAAGATGATAGTACAACATTTTCCGGTTAAAATTAATGCAAACAGGCTCTTAGAATGCCCAGGTTTCCCGACAGCAAAAATGTGTAAACACGTCAATGTAGAAACAAGACAGATGCTTGTATCAATAAACGGACCTCGCATCAACACTCTAAATATTGGAATCTATGGACAACTCAGGCTAAGGCTATACAATCCAGAGCCCATGTGCTGTTACAGATGTCAGTGCTTCGGCCACCATAAAGATGGCTGCAGAGGCCCGGAACGATGTGGAGTTTGCAGCGAGCTAAACAACACTGACATAAGCAAAATTCTGGATAAACAAGCATGTGGAACTACCCAGCAAACCCAAAGCCGCAACTCCAAGACAACAAACTACATGACCCACAGTTGAAAGCCAGTGGAACATTCCTCGGGAAGTCCAATTATATATAAATAAAAATCAGTAACAGACTAATGTACCAATTCCTTCCAGTCTAAACAAGATCCTGACCTCGAATAACTGGAGAAAACAAAGCACTACTCCATAAGGCAACAACAACCGAACAGGTCAAAGCAGCAAAATGAATACACCTGCTATTGCCTCCAAGACATCCCAAGCAGTAATGACGACTCCTACATCATCAAATGCCCCAGTAGCTGGAAGTAGCAAAGACACCACGACCCAAACCAGAGTCTCCTCACACACCAAGAAAAAAAAAGAGAGTAAGCCAAAGGCATACCAAGTGACTACTGTTACAATGATTATTGCCTCCCTGACAGAGACCTTCAACGAGATGCTTGACAAAGCATTTCAAGCACTGAACAGACCAGCCCTCAGTTAAGGAAGGAAATGTTAACATAGTTCAAAAAAACAATCTACTGAAGTTATTTTCTCCACACTTCTAAAAGCCCAACCTGAATGGCTTGACGAAGTAAAAGTCAAAGAAGGTGACGAACTGAATTGTTTCGGCACCCAATGGCAGTCTCCACTCCAACCAAGAAGACGGGAAAAACAGCGCATTAGAAACCATCATTGACTCAATGGATTCAACTCTAACAGAATAATGGACAATCTCAAGATTATACAATAGAATATCCAAGGATTCAAAAACAAAGCACAAACACTCAGAGCAGTGCTTCTCAAGGACAACACTGATACTGTTTCATTTACTTCAAGAAATATTTACCAAAACTGAAGAAATATCAATATCCCAGGATATCAAGGTTTCCACTACCCAATTGCACAAGGGGGCACCATAGGCACTTTAATACTAGTAAGAAATCATATCAATGCCACGGCACTCACAGAACTGCCTAACTGTGGTTAGAACATCGAAATTATGGGAGTTAATCTCACTATGAGGAACTCAATGCTGCCCATCTTCAATGTATACAGTAGCCATAGAGAACACAATATGAATCTCTCTGCAATCTTTGAAATAGCAGTCACCACACCTACTAACATCTCGGGTGACTTCAACGCTCATAGTGAATTCAACTTGATTCACCAAGAACCGACGCCAACGGAAGACATGTTGAACACCTTTTGGAAGAAGTGCCTGAAGTCAGTCTACTTATCTCGACGGAACCAAACCAACATTAGGGGGAGGGGGGGGGGGGGGAAGCTGGATCTCACGTTTATCTCCACCAGTATTTTTGAGTTGTGTCACTGGTCAGCTGACCATGTACTAGCTAGTGGCCACTTTGTTACAAAAATAGTTATATATATAGCACTACCTCCCTGACCTCCAGCTCTCGAGCCCGGATAGAATTTTATCAAAGCTGATTGGACGAAGTTTCAGGAATCTCTTGATACTTGGCACCAAAACTACACTTTTCCTGAAAACACCGAGGAAATGGAAAAATATTTAGTAAATGCAATACATAGAGCAGGAAATCACGCCATCCCAAAGAGGAAAACAATTACCCAACAGCAACACAAGGACCATTGGTATTACTGTGATAGGATCAAAGAACTACATAACAGACTAAATTGTGAACGAAAGAACTTCAGAAGAGATGGAACCGAAGTCAATCTAGGACTTCTTTAAGCTGTCCGAGAACATGTGCAAGAAGAAACAGCAAAAATCAAAGAAGAAGAATAGCTAGAGTGGTGTGCCAAACTAAATCAGCATACATCCTTGGGCGACATCTGGAGGCAGAACAACCAGGCCAAAGGAAAGTCACCTCCTTCTCCGCCCCATCATGTTCATCCACAGCAAGAAGCAAAAATATCGGCAAATCTATTTGGTTCAAGAGCCAGTTCCACTCAACTTCCTCAAGCAACTCTTACTCACCAACAAATACTTCAAGCAGCAAAATAGAAAAAAATAGACGATGCTTTAGCCTTACCTGACGAACTAAACCAAACTCTCAATCTGAAAGAACTCAGAAGAGCTACAAAGAAAACTACACAGCTCCAGGTGAGGACAAAAACATTTACATCATGCTGGGCAATCTAAAGGTTAAGGGTGAAGAAGCCTTCTTGAATCTCATCAACAGAGTATTGGTGACAAGAACTCGACTATACTCTTGAAATAGTGCATATACTCTTGGAATTACAGTTCCCATTCCAAAACCCAAAGACCCAGGAAATCCAAGACCCATCTCATTAACAAGCTGTCTGGCCAAAACTGCGGAAAGAATGACTATTAATCGAATTGACTGGAAAGCTAATCCACTGCACCAAAATTTGTTTGCTTACAGAAAAGGTGTTGGAACCACAGAATGCCTTACATCCCTCTCGGATCAAATCAATGACAAACCAGGAATCTTTATTTTTCTAGACCTGGAAAAAGCCGTCGAGCTAGCCAATGCTCCAGCTACACTGTGCTGCCAAGTAGATACAGAAATCAAAAGACACGCTCTTACCTTTGCCAAGAGAAGCCTGCTTAACCGAGAAGCTAAAGTCAAATTCCAAGGAAAAACATCCTCCTCTAATAGGCGGGAAAACGGGACTCCGCAGGGAGGAATACAAAGCCCCTTATTCTTTAACTATCTCATGGAACAATTCATGAAGCTCAAGTTACCAAAAGCCAAAGTGCTAAACTATGCAATCGGCTTTGTGGTCATCATCAATGGCAAAGGCGCCAGGAACCATGCACAAAAATGCCTAGATATCATCAGCAGGGAAGCGGAACGCATAGCAGTGAAAACGAACTGCAATAAAACCAAAGCAATGGCCTCTAAAATGAGAACTCAAGACATCAGATTCGCGATACAAGGACAGGAAATTGAGTGGGTTACCTCCTTTCAAAACCTTGTAGTCATAATAGACAGACAGTTCAAATTTACTCAAGAAATTGAATATCTTCGGCAACGTTGTAAAGCCAGAAACTCAGCTTTGCGCTCTCTGACCAGTCTTAGAGAGGGTGCATCTCTACCAGTACTCAAAATGTACCTTCGTTCATTTAAGGTCACTCATTGACTATGCTGATCCTGCTCTTACATTCCTCAGATATAACCAATGGGAGAAACTGGAAGTGTCTCAAAATGATGCCCTCAGAACAATGCTGGGAGTACATATATATAGAGGCGTCGAGAGAATCTAAGAATGGAAACCAACTTACCAGGTTTAGAAAACAGGATCAAACAAAGAATAGCTACCATAACAGCAAAACTTGTTGGAACCACCGCCAGACTGTCAATCAAAGAGTGCATACGCAGATAGCTTCCCAGAAACCTTCAATATAGAACAAGTGCATGGACGGATAATTTGGTCAAGATTCTAGAGAAAGTTGACTTGAAATGGACCATTAAAAACAAAGGGGAAAATAGACCATATCAACACTTTCAGCAGCCTCCTCCATGAGAAAAATCGAGTCGAAAAATAATCATTGAAGGATTACCAGTTAAAAATCAGCATGTGACTTGTAAGGCTCAAAGCAGTCATAAAACAACAAATGGAAACCATCTCAAGACCGACAACCACTCACATCTTCACAGATGGATCAGGTGATCAACAAAGAGGTTCTGTTCGGGCAGCAGTTTACACTAACAATGAAGCTTACTGAAAGCATGAATAGTGGATGTGCAACATTGCAAACAGAATTATATGCCCTGAAGGAGGACATAAATTATATACTTGAGAATAATTTTCATGATGTCATCATTCATACCGACTCTAAATCTTCGCTCCAGACATTGTTATCCAGTCACCACAGAGGTAATATACAACTCATCACAGAAATCCTACATATAGGAAAAGAAGCATACAATCTTGGCCTGTCAATCCCCCTAAATTGGACACAGTTACATTGGCATAGATGGTAATGAAAAGGCAGACTCACAAGCAAAAACTGCCACTGCTCTATCTGTTGCTCAGGTAAAAAGTCCTCCACGTTTCCCCATAGTAAGGAGCAAATCAAGAAGAAAATACTCCCAACTATCAAAAGTCGCAACAGAGTCAAAGTAGCTGAAGGAAGATCCACTGCGATGTGATAGGAACAAGCCACTGGATACTACTCCTTCATGCCTGGCAAAAAGATATCCAGAGACATTCCAGTAGCCCTACGCAAACTCAGACTTGGTTACAAGCGCTGCTAGGAGGTAATAAATTCAATAGTTAGAGTGTCATATCTGTGGAACAAATGGAGAGCCGCCACTATTGCATTACCTATTGGAATGTGAAGCAACTGAAGCCCTGCGCATCAAACACATCGTTAATCAAACGACAGCAGCTGCATTAGATGCAAATTCCAAAGCAACTACAATGATTAGAAAATCAGTTGAAGACTGGGACGACTTGGTCTAGAATAGGCCAAGATTATGTTATTAAAACATGACTAAAACCAGTGCGCTAAAACAGAAGCGAAAATGAACATTGGAAAAGGAGGAAACACCCACCTCAATTCAAAACTTTGACCCAAATATCACAGTAACAAGGTTAATGCAAATAACCGAACTCAATTACTGGCTCACAGTAGCCCGTGCTACATGAGCATTTCGTCTGAGTAGCTAAATCTAAAACAACAACGACGATAGCATCGGCATTAGTCCTTACATGAAAGTCTCGTCCTAACCTCGTGATAAAAGACTCAGACCTTGACAAAACGCTCAGGAGAGTGCTAGAGACTTGGTGTAAATCTTTACATGTAAAGTTCATAAAACTAAATCGTGGGTTTCTATTCTACAGTGTGACTATTGTTAATTTTCATAGATATCTTTCATTTTACGTAAATGCTTTCTACCATCTAGAGGGTGAAGAGACACTAAGCTTTAGTGAAATAATGTTTATTCACGATGTAGATGGTACCCGGTATTAACTTAGAATGGAAAATATCCAGAAGAAAAATGTTGTTGTGTTTAATGATTATATTATATATATATATATATATATATATATATATATATATATATATATATATATATATATATATATATAATATATATATATATATAAATATATATATATATATATATATATGTGTGTGTGTGTGTGTGTGTGTGTGTGTGTGTGTGTGTGTGTGTGTGTGTGTGTGTGTGTGTGTGTGAGTGTGTGTGTGTGTGTGTGTCTGTGTGTAAATCACGAAAAATAAACACGTGATTAAAAATGTGACAGTGTCAGACCACGGATGAAAATTGAAACATAAATTTCCTTAATTACTTTCTTATATTAATACATCTTCAGAATGAGTCTCTTTCTTCTGAAGATGTATTAATATACGAAAGTACTTAAGGAAATTCCTGTTTGAATTTTACTCCGTGGTATGACATTGTCATATATATATATATATATATATATATATATATATATATATATATATATATATATATATATATATATATATATATACATATATATATATAATTGTGTGTGTATAAATCACGAAACAATTAACACGTGATGAACAATGTGACAATGTCAGACCAAGACGGAAGGATTATGAAAGGGGTTTCCTTAAGAACTTTCGTATTTAATAATACATATATCTTTCTGAAGATGTTTAACTAAATACGAAAGTTCTTAAGGAAATTCCTGACTTAATCCTTCCTTCGTGGTCTGACATTGTCATATATATATGTATGTATATATATATATATATATATATATATATATATATATATATATATATATATATATATATATATATATATATATTATATATATATATATATATAAATTTTTTCTTGTAACCTGACATCTCGAGCCGTAACTCTTTTTTAATTACTGTAACACAACCACAGCGAGCCATTAATTTGTTCCACCTTTTTTATGCTGGGTATAATTAAATGGCAATGTAAACTTTTATGTTGGAAATAGCATGTTATATTTTCTTATCGAACTGCATATACTCCAGCTCTAATCATTTTGACATATCAGTGTTATAAAAACATATCATACATATTTGCTGTTGTCTGTGCCATATATTTATGTTATAACTGTATCACTGTCGTCTTATTTGTACCAATATCATATTTTATTTGAAACCGATTTAAAAGTGCAAGAAACATGTTTGTAGAACACGAGAACGAGAACTATTTTCAGTCATGGTTGAGATAACATGTGACAACATTACCGGTGTTTAAAGTGATAAAAGACAGGAGAAAATAGGGTTGAAAAATCTTCAAAATACTCAATGCATAAGCAGTCTCAGTGTGAGGCAGTTTTTTACACAAGTGTCTGTACAGCTGTGATGTAGCCTGTGTTATTATTATTGATAATATATAAATAATTATTCATACCAGAAAAAGGATTGTGAGATTACAATCATGTATGACCTGGTGTTAGTGAGTCGTAGTGATGTGGGACTTTAGTGGCGATTTTTGCATGTGGTTGTGATAAATTATAATAAATGCGTTAATTTTCGAAAACAATATCCATGTGTAGCTTCACCTGGTTTTGAACATCAATTGGACACGTAGTCATAGCTAAGCGTAACACACTAAATTACCAGTTTAAAGGCGTTATCTATGTTACAACAGATTGTGACCAGTTGGCATTCTTGACCTAGCACAACGTCAAGATAGAGGTATATAAGTGGTCGATGATACCTATTACGATCATTTTAAGTGTATTCATACATATGCTGATTATACGAATTTACTGGAGAATTGTGTGTATGAGGGACAACGCAAAGTTATGCAGGTGAAAGAAACATACTAATGTTATGATTCACAATTAATAGGTCCATCAAACCCTACACACACACACACACACACACACACACACACACACACACACACACACACACACATACACATACACACACACTATATATATATATATATATATATATATATATATATATATATTATATATATATATATATATATATATATATATATATATATATATATATATATATATATATATATATATATCTTGGGAACAGGTTTTCTTAAACACACGAGGAATTGAACACAACGACATTATTATAATTGTAAATTTTCTTAAGATTATTTTTCGTGTTTAGTTAATGCCTTCTACCAACTAAACAATGATGAAACACCCGATCAGTTTGTACTCCCATTTTATCACGACGTTTTGTTAACAAAGTGGTATGTTTAAGAAAATACACATTGTGCGGGGAATACACATAGCACATACATATAGAACTGAGAATATCTGTGGCACATACACATGGTCCGGGGGAATAAACTCACGATACATTGTGAGCGATGAACTACAGAGTCAGGTGAAGCGAGTAACAGTTGTCTAACCTGATGGGTGTCTTTGATGGCCCTATCAAAAATCGACATGCTCAATGCCAAATGCGTTTGAGTTTTAATCAATGGGACCTGCAGGCGCGTAGAGATGGCCTCAGGTGTGCGCAGCATTGTACGGTCACTGGTGCGTGTGATGTCTGTGGTGCTTTTTCCTGTGTCATGACGATTCAAAATTTTGTTGTGGATTATTAAGTGGTGCTGATTTATTCCACCTCACCTCCTTTCTGTAAACGCAAGTGTGTGAGTGTGAGACGCAAAATGCCATGTGTTAACATAATGTAATTTTGCAGACGGTGCATTCTGCAACATTAGCTTCATTGGATTCCTATTATATTGATATTGATTGGATTGATACCTATACTAACGCTGAGTCTTGCACCTCATATACAGGAAGGATAAATAAAACAATACTACTTAGTTACTTACTGATCCACAACACCATCATGACTCATCATGATAGAGTCAAATGGACATATTCATCACACAATCTGTGGCTGTAGGGGGATATGCTTGCTTGAGACTATCTGTATTCGTAATTTTGTCCAATTAAAATAACTAAACTGAATGTTACATCCACTGTTCAGCTGTTCACCCGTTTCACGTCACTGTCGGTCGTCTAAGATCACTCATTTCCAAGAACAAGAGTTATGGAATGAGGTGATCTCATGTTTATATTATATATGCAACATTGATCACAAAACACTGATCCAAGTATTCAGAAAAACCCCATGTGAAAAATAGAGAATGCTTAACGCGTTTTCGGCTAATTCGCCTTCATCAGAGCAGAGTAGAATGAATGATTCATTCATTCTACTCTGCTTTGATGAAGACGAATTAGCCGAAAACGCGTTAAGCATTCTCTATTTTTCACATGTCGTTTTTTCTGCATATTATATATATATATATATATATATATATATATATATATATATATATATATATATATATATATAAATTTTATATATATATATATATATATATATATATATATATATATATATACATACATACATATATATGTATGTATGTATGTATATATATATATATATATATATATATATATATATATATATATATATATACATACATACATACATACATACATACATACATACATACATATATATATATATATATATATATATATATTTATATATATATATACATATATATATACATATATATATACATATATATATACATATATATATACATATATATATACATATATATATACATATATATATACATATATATATACATATATATATACATATATATATACATATATATATACATATATATATACATATATATATATATATATATATATATATATATATATATATATATATATATATATGTCGTACCTAATAGCCAGAACTCACTTCTCAGCCTACTATGCAAGGCCCTATTTGCCTAATAAGCCAAGTTTTACTGAATTAATATATTTTCTCAAATTTTTTTCTTATGAAATGATAAAGCTACCCATTTAATTATGTATGAGGTGAATTTTTATTATTGGAGTTAAAATTAACGTAGATATATGACCGAACCTAACCAACCCTACCTAACCTAACCTAACCTATCTTTATAGGTTAGGTTAGGTTAGGTAGCCGAAAATGTTAGGTTAGGTTAGGTTAGGTTAGGTAGGTTAGGTAGTCGAAAAACAATTAATTCATGAAAACTTGGCTTATTAGGCAAATTGGGCCTTGCACAGTAGGCTGAGAAGTGCGTTCTGGCTACTAGGTACGACATATATATATATATATATATATATATATATATATATATATATATATATATATATATATATATATATATATATATATATATACACATTTATATCACATCATCCTGGCACATCATACGGGCTCACCATAGCCCGTGCTACATGGATATTTCGTTCTGAGTAGCTAAACATAAAACAACAAATACAACAACCTCTCACATCCATCTCGAGCATACCATAGCCCGTGCAACATGGACATTTTGATCAGAGTCGCAGAATCTAAAACAACAGTAACCGTGAATTACTGGCTACGGGTGCCCGTGCAACATTTTGGGTGGCTTAATCTTCATCAATCAATAAGTTAAGCGTAAGGATTTAATATACGCATGTCCCCGTACCGTGTGTATATTACAGAAGACGTCACATTGCTCACAAAAGGTTGTCAGAAATGGAAGGTCTAAGTTATCTAATATTTCTTCACTTTCTTTTTGGTGAAAGCATTTACTCAAAATTTAAAATATCTAAGAAAATTTATCATTTAAATAATCCTGTTGGGATCAATACCATATTGTACACACACACACACATTATATATATATATATATATATATATATATATATATATATATATATATATATATATATATATATATATATATATATATATATATATATATATATACTGTGTTACGTTTTCCAAATGTATGATTGTCAGACACACTTTGAATAAATATGTGATCATATGACTAGATAAAGTACACCGTTGTATTTTATGGTGGTCAATTTGTGTACTTATATTTTATATCTATAACATCGACAATCTAAATGAAGCCAAGAGAAAAACCCACTTAATAGTGTGTGTTTCAGTGTACTACACTAATGTATCATATCACTACAGTAGAGGTCTAGTTGTGTTCATAAACTAGCTGTTACTATGTGCTTTTTGCTTAGCTTTTCTATCTAGACATGGAACAAATTTTTCAAATCATATAATGGTTATGATATAAAAGTTGACTTTACTGAGGGTGAGGTGTGACTAACTGATGATTTCTGACAGAGGCACTGTGCTTCTGTACTGTGTGTACTACAGGCGTACAGGCACTCTGCTTCTGTACTGTGTGTACTACAGGCGTACAGGCACTGTGCTTCTGTACTGTGTGTACTACAGGCGTACAGGCACTCTGCTTCTGTACTGTGTGTACTACAAGCGTACAGGCACTGTGCTTCTGTACTGTGTGTACTACAAGCGTACAGGCACTGTGCTTCTGTACTGTGTACACTACAAGCGTACAGGCACTGTGCTTCTGTACTGTGTGTACTACAAGCGTACAGGCACTGTGCTTCTGTACTGTGTGTACTACAGGCGTACAGGCACTGTGTGTACTACAAGTGTCCCACAGAAGTGTCCCTGGACAGTCGGACACTTGTCCGACTGTCCAGGGACTACTAGTCTCAAGTAGTCACATGATATAGATTTGTATGAGTCCTTATATTTTGAATATATGTGTGTGTGCGTGTGTGTGCGCGTGTGTGCGTGTGTGTGCGCGTGTGTGCGTGTGTGTGCGCGTGTGCGTGCGCGTGTGCGTGTGTGTGCGCGTGTGCGTGTGTGTGCGCGTGTGCGTGTGTGTGCGCGTGTGCGTGCACATAAGAGAGAAAATCTAAAATAATCTGAGCGCTTTCATGTATTAAAATAATTTCATCACCGAAAAGGTTTTAATGCACAAAAGCGATCGGATTATTTTTCTTCTCTCTCTTCTATAGACACTCACACACACGCGCACACACAAATAAACGCACACATACGCACATCAGAACTGCCTTTAGAAATTTGTGTAAGGAATCATTTAGAACCTTATATACCACATATGTAAGACCCATCCTATAGTATGCGGCTCCCACATGGAGCCAATACCTGGTCAAGCACAGGACGACGCTAGAGAAGCTATGCCACTAGACAAGTCCAAACACTAAGAATCATGAGTTACAAGGAAAGGCTGCTTGAATTGCACCTCTGATCGCTGGAGGACAGAACTGTGTTGGGAGACATGATCACCACTTGCCAAATTCCTAGAGGGAATTCACAGGGTAGGGAAGGACAGATTATGTAACTCGGGTGGAACTCGCACAACATGTGGAAACTGAGCACCCAAATCAGCCACATAGACATTAGTAAGAACTTTAAATACATTTGAAAGTGATGTGGTGGAGAAAAACTCCATACACAGTTTCAAAGAAGATATGATAGAGATCAATAAGTTCAGGAACCTGTACATCAGTAGATTGACAGTCGAGAGGCGGGGCCAAAGACCCGAAGCTCAACCCCTGCAATGAAAAGTCGGTGAGTTCAACTTGGTGAGAACACACACACACACACACACACACACACACACACACACACACACACACACTTGCGAGAGATTGGGAATGAATCGTGACTGAAGGAACTGAACCTGATGACACTAAAAAAAAGAGAGAGAGGAAGCGGGGAGATATGATAGAAACATATAAAATACTCAGGGGGATTGACAGAGTGGAAATAGACGAAATGTTCACACGGAACACCAACAGAACAAGGGGACATTGGTGGAAGCTGGATATTCAGATGAGTCAGAGAGACGTTAGAAAGTTTTATTTTAGTGTGAGAATAGTGGGAAAAATGGAATGCACTTAAGGAGCAGGTTGTGGAAGCAAACACTATTCATAATTTTAAAACTAGATATAATAGGGAAATAGAACAGGAGTCATTGCTTTAAGCAATCGGCGTCTAGAAAGACGGGATCCAAGAGTCAATGCTCGATCCTTCGGGCACAAATAGGCGAGTACACAAACACACACGCACGCACATAAATACACATACATACAGACATACATAAATACATACAGTCATACTTACATACATTCATACTAACAAACTCACACCCATACATACCACAATAAATTATGAAATTACAGTTTGGGCCTTCAGCTCATAATGGTATAGACGATCGTGGTAGAGAAAAGCATTCACCCTCTTTAAAGTCAATCCTTTAACTTGTGACCAAACCTGTCGTATCTTACAAGATCATTTTCAGATGGCTCAAGGTGGCCCATTGGTGACCTAAGATGAGCTAGGTAACCATGACGGTTCTTGGGACAACTGCTCAGGTGACCTTAAGCTACACACGTGACACGAGATTACTCTCAATCAGCACTATACCGACTCAAAGACAACTCTCCTAATGACTGTAGAAGTAAGATGGCCCCTTGAAGCGGGTATTTATATACTGTATTAAAATAGTTGACTAAAATGAGTTTTTTATAACCCCTATGGGAGTTGATTTGACTCAACCTTAATTTGGTGATCTTTTAGGTGACTGGTTAGACCCCTTTTAGGTGACTGTTTCAACCTTCAAGGTGACGTGCCTTCCCCTGATCGCCTTGCACCAGGACTCAAGAACTCACCTTTGCTTCATTGTCGGGAATGGACTAAAGAAGTGCTGCGCTGATCTGTTAAAATTATATAAAAAAAATCATGTGTGCTATTCTGTTCTTAAATAAATGTATCAGTCATATCCACAGAGATTTTCATGTCCTCAAATGCTTTCTTAATGCTATAAGTGTTTATTTATTTTTTGTATTTATTATTTGTGACTACAGAATCAAGCTATTAGCTCTTGGATCCCGCCTTTCTAACCAATCTACTTTCCCCATTATATGTACTGCATATTTCTGACATAGACAGACACACACAAATCCACAGGCAGCAGCTGTCTAACCTCCAGATACTAATTTACTGATAGGTAAACAGGTGCATCAAGGTGAAGGAAACTCTGACCATTTGTTAATCGAAACCGGGCCCTTAAAACTACGACACCCGAGCGCTATCCACTCAGCAGTGAAGCTCCAGAGGTCCGTGAGGTGTGTGGGTGTGTGTGTGTGTGTGTGTGTGTGTGTGTGTGTGTATGTGTGTGTGTGTGTGTGTGTGTGTGTGTGTGTGTGTGTGTGTGTGTGTGTATGTGTGTGTGTGTGTGTGTGTGTGTGTGTGTGTGTGTGTGTGTGTGTACTCATCTAGTTCACCTAGGTGAGCTTGCAGGGTCGAACATTTGCTTTTAAGACCTGCTTTTCAATCATATTTAGTTCAATGCATTGCTTTTTTTGCTCGCTTTCTTATCATATTTACTTTTAAATATGTGTATCGAATTGGCTTCGATAACTTCCTCATCTAGTCCGTTCCACTTATTTACAACTCTGATATGGAAACAAATATTGTTCACGTCCTTATGGCTCATTTGTGTGTACAGTTTCCAACTGCGCTCTTTCGTTCTACTGTTCCTCAATTTGAACATTGCTTCTAAACTTATTTGTTCAGTCCCCATTAATATCTTGAACGTCGTTATCATGTCTGCCCTAATCCTTCTTTTCTCCAGTGTAGTGATGTTCAGTTCCCTCAGTCTTTCTTCATAGCTCCGACCTCTTACCTCAGCAAATTACCTCTTAAATTCTCGCAAATTTAATAAGTCAATATTGACTTATTAACTACGTGCATAGGTGATATACTAAACATAATAGATACCCCTAAAAAGATTCATAGAAAACACCGACCTTACCTAACCTTGTTAGTATCTTAAGATAAGCATCTTATTGCTTCGTAATTACAATTATTACTTAACCTATACCTATTATAGGTTAGGTAATAATTGTAATTACGAAGCTATAAGATGCTTATCTTAAGATACTAACAAGGTTAGGTAAGGTCGGTGTTTTCTATGAATCTTTTTAGGGGTATCTATTATGTTAAGTATGTCACCTATGCACATATATAATAAGTCAATATTGACTTATTAAATTTGCGAGAACGGGTTGCAGGAACACACCATTAATTGTTGCATATTTTTTTCAAATTTTGTTTTGTGTTCTTGTGATAGGGAATACATGCTGGGGCAGCAAACTCAGTAATAAGACTTCTTGCTCCAACTTCTATCTTTACAACCTTATATTCTTCAGGGTTAAAATCTAGTAGCCATTTCTCAGACCATCTCTGAGAAATGGTCATCTTTTAATGATTTGCAGTCCTCCTCAGATCTGATTCGCCTCAGTACCTTAGAATCGTCAACAAAAATGGATAAGAGAGAGCTTGCTTCCTCTGTTGGATCGTTTACATATTTTAGGAACGGGATGGGACCTAGTACTGACCCCTAAGGTACTCCACTCGTTACTTCTCTTCATTCTGATAACGCTTCATTTACTATGACTTTTTGTCTGCTTCGTGATAGGTACTCCTTCTCCTAATTTAGTACTTTTCCCGATACACCAGCCTCTTTTTAGAGTTTGCAAAGAACTTTTTTCGTGGAACATTATCAAAGGCTTTCTGGTAGTCCAGAAAAATGTAATCTGCCCTGCTATCTCTATCCTGTTTGACTGTTGTCATTTTGTAATACAGCTGCAATATGATGGTCATGCAAGATTTGCCTTTGTTAAATCAATGGTGATGCTTGAAAACAAAATGTATGAGTTCTAAATTATCGACGAGTTTTTTTTAATTATCTCTAATATTTTGCAGTGAAAACTTGTATGTAGTTGTAGAACCTGTAGTTCAGTGGCTCCTATCTCCCTCATTTCTTTCTTATACATATGTACCACATTAGCCACTTTTCAAATGTCACGAAGTTCCCTCATTTCTAGTGAGGAGTTGAAGACTATAGTAGGAACTCTATACTATACTGCCTATAAGGCCTTATAATACTGCCTCATTTAGGATCCATTGTGAGAGCTTGTCTGAGCCTGTGGCTATCATAGCATCCAGCTTCTCTAATTGTTTCCTTACTTCCTCTGGTGTTACTTCCCTTCAATTAGGCTTGCTTCTAGTCTTTCTTTATTTTAAATCAGTCTTTTTAACCTATTCCGTTAGAAGTCGTATATCTGGTTAAAATTCTGATTTGATCTTAAAAATTTCCTTTTAAACTTTTATTGAGTTCTTCACACAGTTCCGTGTCATTCTTTTGCGTAAACTCCTCATCTCTTGTGTAGCCTAATTACATGTTCATTTACCGACATCTTCCTCGTGTGGCTATACAGTAGTTTAGGCTGATGCTTGCCCTTGGAAGCTACATCATTTTCACGCTGCTTCTCTGCCGCTCTCAGTGTTCCTGTTGATTCATTTCTCTCTCGTGCATATGTGTGTGTGTGTGTGTGTGTGTGTGTGTGTGTGTGTGTGTGTGTGTGTGTGTGTGTGTGTGTGTGTGTGTGTGTGTGTGTGTGCATGAATCCCAAAGAAATTAACAAGTGATGAGTAATATGAAAATATATGAACCTGTAGGATAATGAAACATGAAATATTTAAGCGTTTTTGTGAATATTTCAATTCATCAGAGGAAAAACCAGCACAGAGGCAGGTAATATAGGTAGGGAAAGAAAAAGGACAAGAGAAGTAGAAAAGCAAAGTCTGTTATTATGATCTGGGTTCATATTACTCTCCCAGTAAGAAGAGTTCCCACTATAGTGTACTAACCGGTGCTAATATTCACGTTATGTGTTGTATTTATTTATATTAAAACAGATTCAATATTATTGCTTCTTCAAACGGTCTTAAGTATGGTGATCGAAGGAGAACCCTTTTAATCAATTTAGAGAGATTCTTGTGAGAAATACTTAATTAGAACATTACACATTTGGCCACTTCTATGAAAATATATATTTTTTTTAAATTAAGTTGAGGATTCTTGATATATATTATATCTCTCTTCTCAGGGCATTTTCATATGGCACAGTTCTTCAACAAGGGTTGTTCCTAAATTATAGTTTTCCAATTGTGATCCTATAATTGAACACATGTATAGCGAGTATTTTCAAAGCATTAAAAATTATTGGAAATCGATAGAAATATGGAAAGCAACAAAATTTTCTGGATTTTGTTAAGTTTGTATCTTGTGTTTTGCTTCAGCAAACCCCTAAAGCTTAACTGAGCAGCGAGGCCTGAACACAGTTGAGTTAATATTCTTAAATTTTTACTCGAAAACTCAGTACTAACAATGCGATGAACTCAGAAACTCATAGAATGAGACACAGACTATTTAACATTACGTCTGCCTCCAGAGAAGTACTGTTTATAAATTTAAGTGTGTATAGGGTTCTTATGTTAATAGTAATCAAGATTAAGGTATTTAATTTGAATTAAGTTAACAAGAACCTGCAAACTTTTATAATTTTCAGTCTCAATATAAAATTTGATTGATTCAATTTCACTCTAAATTCTTCTATATTTGCACTTGGCAGCCAAATATATAAATTACTGTCAATGTATCCAAATCATGGAATAATTCCTGGTGATCTTTTCCAAACAAAATTCAAGTGGAAAAAAATTATACGATCAAATTAGAAAACAATGGAGAAAGTGGATTTCTTCATGACCGCTAATATTGGTACCGCCTCCGGCTATGTTGCAATGGTCCATACATTAACTAAGAGGAGAAGTTATTAGATCTCAAGACAAAATTTATACTATTTCCTTAAAATCTTATGAACATTTAGTGCTACCATCCCCATATGATATTTTGACACTCTGTTTTCCTATTAATAATGGAAGGTGTAGTGAGGGAACTGGTGGAGCTATGAGGAGCTCTGAGGACACAGTTGGCTACACTGAGGGAGGAGCTAAGGCAGATGAAACAACGTGTCTACCCTCAGGAGGAAGCAAAGGAGTTAGTCTTTTCCAATTTTTATTTCCCATTCAAAAATTCTGACTCCTATCGATTCCCAAAGATGAATGAGAATTTAATATGTCTTCCTTTTCTTAATGTCCAAGATCACAGCTCTGTGTTTGCCTTCTCTTTGTCTACTGCGAACCTATACGCACAGTAATATAAAAAGAAATGTGCATTCATTAATTTTCTTACCATCCTCCTTCTGTTAAGTAAAGTATTCTTGTTTTCCTTTTCCTCTGGACCCCACGCATAAATTACACTCAGTTTCTTAATTTAAAAAATCTCTTCTTTACCACTCTTTCCCTCACCTTGGTTATTCCTAAAATTGTATCAACTGTGCCTTCTCTTAAGCACAGTGGTCTTTCTTTCATCATCGACATGTTTGTTCCAACACCAGGAACACCAGGCTGTAGCTTCCCCTCACATCTATATTAAAAAATGTCAGCAATACCCTTCATCCTCTTGCTATAAAATTCGTTCGTCGACAAACACACACTGTAATAATTTGGTTCACGCTGCTACTGTTGCTTCCAATGCTGCTGGTGTTTATTGTATTTCTTGTTCCTCTTATGCTTTCCAATACTTTGGTGAAATTGGCCATGTTTTTAACGACAGACAAAAAGAAAATAGAAGATTTATATTGCAGAGAAGAACAATAGACTCCTCTGTCATGTTAAAGACTCTAATCATTCTAAATATGGGGCTTCTAACATAACCTTTCCTGCTTGTACATTTCACAAATGCCGTCTTTTCGAATCTAACATAAGGTCCTTTTAGTCATGGACCTAAAGCCGAATGTATACTGTAGATATGTAGACGTCATATTCTAGCAGGTACTTTATATTGAGTACGTGCTTAAGGATGCATTCGAACTACTATCCGTCCAATGAACGAAGTTCATTGCCATAGTTCACTTACGAGATTGAGAGTGTAGGTAGACTACCTTTCCAGGATGCCACAGTGTCGGAAAGGAATAGAGACTGTAACACTGAAGTCTACGCTAAGCGAACTAACAGGGGAATGTGCCTTTGTGTTAAGAGTGAGTGTCATGATATATACAAAGCGGAGTGTTGTCAATGTCAACTGCGCCCTCACACACACCTCCATTTGGAGGCAGGTTTACGAGGAACTCGGTAGAGTACGGCAGGTCCTGATCAACTATGGATACTATAACGGATATGTCAAAGAGATAATTAAATGAAAGGTGAGCGGTCGTGTTACATTAAAATATAAAAATGTTCTTCAGGAACTTCTCCACGGTCTACAAAAACGGAAGAGAAGGTCATGCAAATTATTTCTGATAGAAATGTGACACGTATTTACGTTAACCAGAAGATTGAACTAATAATATATTATAAGAGGAAGAAGACTGCCAACTTGAAGATCTCTCCTAACAACAAACAAAACCCCTTGAAAGAGACGAATGTCGTCTATGACGTCACATGCCAACTTAGGGACGGTCAGCCCCAACGAGCTCTGTCTAGGAAAGGCAACTACATCCGTGTCAAGGTGTCTAACAATTCACAGGCATCAAGGTCCCATCGAAGAACTTACAGTCTCTACATATAATCATCATCCTCGCCAGAGATATCCTGATAAAAAGCACAAAAATAATCGACAAATACAGCCACAAGAGAAGACAAGACATTGGCGAGGCATTATACATCTAGCAAACAAACAAACCATATATTAACAGTCAACTAACATCAAATTACACTCATCTTAGAAACAAGAGATTGGCAGGCAGCAATGAGCCTATTGGCATTAGGTGCTTCACTTCATTTCATCTCCGGCTATTTATAAAAAAACTTGTAATTTCGGTTATATAGACTACGTCTAGGTTAAAGATGCAGCAGGGAAAATGGTGAACCCAGACAGATGGAATGCATCTTCTGCCAAACAATCACAGAAAAGTCACTACTTCACTATCTACTGAATGTCAAGCAACCAACGACCTTCCAAGAGCTTTAAGAGTCCCTGAATCATGCAGTAACCACACTGAAGCCATCAACACTGCCACTCGTCTGGTAATGAAAAGTCTCCAGCGGTGGACACCCTCATAAATAATGCCAAGCCGTATCCTCCACTACGATTGAAGCCTGACGATTTAAATGTGACCTTAGCACATTCACTCCAAACGAAAATAAAAATCTACCACTTACGGGCTATTTATGCCCGTGAAACCTCTTGGTTGACTCAATCTTCATCAATCAACTTTAAATCATTCTAACTCTGCCTCTGATAATTTTAACGGGAAGCTGGGCTGTGCATGTGATGGGTTCTACAGTGTTGTTGTTGTTGTTGTCTGAGATTTAGCTACACAGAACGAAATTTACATGTAGCACACGCTATAGTGAGTCTGTAATTGAGTTCGGTTATTCGCGATAACCTTCATTCAGTGATATTTGAGTCAAAGTTTAAAATGGAGGTGGGGTTTCCTCCTTTTTCCCTGTTTCTTTTTCGCTTCTGTTTTAGTGCACTGGTTTTAGTCTTCTTTAATAACATTTTCTTGGTAGCGGATGTAGATGCACGGTGTTCACTAGTATGTCCCATTCTTCAACTGCTTTTGTAATCTCTGTAGTTGCTGTGGAATTTGCATCAAAAGCACCTACTCTCATTGGATTAATGTTGAGTTTGAAGTGCAGGGCTTCAGTTGCTACCCATTCCAGTAAGTAATGCAGTAGTGGCGACTCTCCATCTGTTCCACAGATATGACTTTCTTTAAGTATTGTGTTTATTACCTCCCAGCCACATTTATAATAAAGTCTGAGTCTGTGTATGCCTACTGCAATGTCTCTGAATATCTTTATACCAGTCTTGAAAAAGTAGTACCCAGTGGCTTGTTCGCAGTGGATCATCTTGCACATCGCAGTGGATCATCTTTCTGCTACTTTCACTGGCGACTTTGATAGTTGGGAGTATTTTCTTCTTGATTTGCTCCTTAATCTGTGAAAACTTGGAGGTATTTTAGCCTGTACGACAGGTAGAGCAGTGGCTGTTTCTGCTAGTGAGTCTGCCTTTTCATTATAATCTATGCCAATGTGACTTGGTGTTCAATTTAGGGCGATTGACAGCCCTAGATTGTGGCTTCTTTTTCTATATGTAGGATTTCTGTGATGAGTTGTATATTATCTCTGTGCTGGCTGGATAACAATACGTAGAGCGATGATTTACATGCAGATGATGAGTCACAATAATGTGGCTAAAATATGTTGACCAGACCACACACTAGAAAATGAAGGAACGACGACGCATCGGTCCGTCCTGGACCATTCTCAAGTCGACTTGAGAATGGTCCAGGACGGAACGACACGCACAAAGTTGACGCCCTTGCTAAGGCTGCAGTAAATAAATACAGTATTGAATGGAATCTTGAGTTATCAAATAGGTCCCTTAAAAGTGCCATTAGACGAGAACTCCTAGATGGATTTGAGGAAAGTAGAACTGAGCAAACTGGAACTAGCAGGTCCATTGTTCATCACAATGAATGTGTGAAGTAAAACATGTGTATGGGGCAAGTAACAAAGTAAGTAGACTAACAGATGTTGTTGCAGCTCGTATAAGACTTGGCTACAAGTATCTCTGGCAGTTCGGCTTGTGTAGGGATCTAGATGAAGTAAAGTGTAGTGTGTGGACAAAGACAGGGACACACACTCGAACACTATATCTTGGATTGTATTAAAATTTAGCCATCTAGAGATAAATCTAAGCTCACTCTGTATGATATGGCAGCCATATTATCTTATTACCATGGATAAATGACCTGAAATCCTTGCACTGTATCCATATTTCGCTTCCAATAGATAAACGACATATGAGATGAAGAAACAAGTAGTGTATTGTGAAGACTAATAATAAACAGAAGTTACCCTATGACTATCTCCATTGGTCAAACTATTATGTATTAGCGATAAGACCTACCATTAATGTATAATGACTTGCTCTAAATATATAGCTCTTGAAATGGCACTTTCTCTGTAACTAACTGACATTGTAATTATAAGGTGTGAAGGATTGATGAAATTGTTTATGTAATAATCTAAGATGATGTCTGATAAAAACTGATGGGTATGGGGTGCACAATAAACTAGCCGCCTCAAGCGGCAACAATCAACAAATCGTCGTTCCTTCAATTTCTAACGTGTGGTCTGGTCAACGAAGATTTAGAGTCGGCATGAATAACGACATCATGCAAATTATTCTCAATTACATAATTTATGGCCACCTTCTTGGCATGTAATTATGTTTGCAATGTTGAGCACCCACTATTCATGCTTCAGTAAGCTTCAAGGTTGTTAGTGTAAACTGCTGCCCCAGCAGAACCTCTTTCATAATCAATTGATCCATCTGTGAAGATGTGAGTGGTTTTAGGTCTTGAGATGGTTTCCATTTCTTGTTCTATGACTGCTTTGAGCCTCTGCGTGTCACATGCTTATTTTTTAACTGGTCATCCTTCAATGATTATCTTTAGACTCGATTTTTCCCATGGAGGAGGCTGCCAGAAGTGTTGATATGGTCTATCTTCCCCTTTGTTTTATATGGTCCTCTTGAAGTCCACTTTCTCTAAAATCTTTACTAGATTATCCGTCCATGCACTTTTTCTATATTAAAGGTTTCTGTCAAGCGGTCAGTGTATGCTATCTTTGACTGACAGTCTGGAGGTTGTCCCAACAAGTTTTGCTGTTATAGTGACTAATTTTTGTTTGATCCTGTTTTCTAAGGCTTGTAAGTTGGTTTCCATTCTTAGATTCTCTCGACGCGTTCATATAGATCAGAGGAGCAGAAGCAGCATAGTCAATGTTTGACCTGACTGCTTGAAAGTAGTACATTTTGAGTACTGGTAAAGATGTGCCATCTCTAAGACTTGTCAGAAAGCACAAAACTGAGCCTGTGGCTTTACAACATTGCCGAAGATATTCAATTTCTTGAGTGAATTTCGGCTGGATGTCTATTTAGTGGGCATATCTTCCAAATATGCAATAAATGAAAACTTGTTAAAAAAAAATCATTTTTTTTCTAGTTGTATATGAAAAGGGCTTCAACTGGTCCAAGTCACAGCATCATAGAATAATATAAAGGGGGAAAAAATTGCATTGCGTCAAAAATTTTCAAAATTTTCAAAAGTTAACATCAAACACAAGCATCAACTGAAATCCTGTCTATGACTCTCAGCTATCACAATATCATATAATAAAATATTTTAATAATTAGTTTTATCCCCAAAATATTTAATTTAAAAAAATTGAGATTCTTTTCTAATTTATTTTTCACTTTTTTATCTGGCGATTTGCATGAAACTTATACACCTTACTGAACGAAAGCCTATTTGTAAGCCTATTTTGGAGGAATTTGGTTGATGTCAACCTCAGCAGCTGGTGGCAGAATCTCTGACTTCCTTTTTTCATGTAATATAAAAGTGACTCTACTCTTCCCTTTTGTATTCAATTTACATAAAACTTGCAACTTATATATGCAGTTTATGTCTCTACAATTAATCCAAGATACGTTATTCCTAAGTTCATTTATTGATTTAATAAATATTTATAAACAATATTTTTGCATAAATTTTGGGGAACTTTGACAATTTTTATTAATAAAACTAAACATTTTGGATAATCCACTTAATAAAATCCATTATTATATGGTAATGTTATACATGAGTGTCATAGAAATGATTTCATTTTAAACTTTTTGTTGTAGAGTATTATTAAAAATGTTGAAAATTCGTTGAAAAATAATAGTTTTTTTCTCCCTTTCAATTTAGACTGCGATACTGAAACTTGGAAAAGTTGCAGCCCTTCCCATATACAACTAGTCAAAAAGTTTGATTGACATTGAATAACTGTTAATATCCATCGTTATGCCCTCTATGACTCCAAGATATTGAAAAGAGGAAACCCACTCAATTTCATGTCCTTCTATTTGCAAGTCTGATGTCCTGAGTTCTCATTTTAACCACCATTGCTTTTGATTTATTACTGTTTATTTTCACTACTACGCATTCCGCTTCCCTACTCATGATGTCAAGTCATTTTTGTGTATGGTTCCTGGCACTTTTGCCATTCATTCATTGATAGACTATTTATAAATCCATGTTGTGAGCCACTTATTAATTAATGTTTTAAAAAATGATGACGAATGGTATTTGCAATTATTTTTTTAAGACAGACACTGTGGGAAAGTATATTTAAGGAAGGAGATAGATCACTTGCGTCAAACTATCGGCCAATTAGCCTAACGTCTATTGTGGGAAAGTAACTTGAATCGGTAATTGCAAATACAATTCGTCTTCATCATGAAACACATAAATTAATAAATGATTTACAACATGGTTTTACAAATGACCATTCATGTTCAACAAATTTGCTATCATTTAATTCAGCATAGTTGAGGTAGTTGATAGTGGAAAAGATTGTGATGTTGTGTACCTTGACTTAGCAAAGCTTTTGATACAGTGCCACATGAAAGATTGATTAAAAGGATAGAGGCTCATGGTATTGGGGTGCTATATTAGGTTGGATTAGGGCATGACTATACCAAAAAACTGAGAGTTAGTATAAATGGGGTTAAGTCGGAGTGAGAAAATTTTATAAATGGAGTATCTCAAGGCTTTGTCCTGGGATTTCTGTAATTAATAATATACATAAATGATTTAGATTCAGGTAGTGAGCAGCAACATCTGCAAATTTGACAATGATTACAAAACCGGGAGGGAAATAAACACGGAAAGAGACTCACTATCACTTCAAGATTTTTTAAATAGGGTTTTGCAATGATCTAAAGATTGGCAAATGCAGTTTAATGCTGACAAATGTAAGGTTTGAGGCTAGGTAATGTGAGGTCTGGTAATTGGTTCCACAAATCGACAATCCTCTTACCAAACTAGTATAAAAGAGCATAGCATCAGGGAAGGCAAAGAAGGGAGCGCAGGTACCTCAAGGTGCTCAGAAAGTAAAGGAAGTACTTAAGCGAATTTTGGTTGTGAGAGATTCCCAGGTGAGGTATTTGGATAAGCACATAAGAACATAAGAACAAAAGTAACTGCAGAAGGCCTATTAGCCCATACGAGGCTGCTCCTATTTATAACCACCAAATCCCACTCATATACATGTCCAACCCACGTTTGAACGTTTTGTGACAGGGGGAACAGATCCACAAGGGCCGTGACGAGGGTTCGAACCTACGTCCGAGAGGATCCCAGACGCTGCCTTAATCGACTGAGCTACTACATGGTAAAAGAATTGCAACCGGGAAATCATCCTGATTTACCAACGGTTCCTGCAGTCTCTCCGAGACACAAACCAGGGTTTTACGCAATTCCCTCATGCACCCGAGCTATGTCAATAGCTGTTCTATTGACAGTCGGAATTGCGTAAAACCCTGGTTTGTGTCTCGGAGAGACTGCAGGAACCGTTGGTAATTCAGGATGATTTCCTGGTTGCAATTCTTTTACCATGTAGTAGCTCAGTCGATTAAGGCAGCGTCTGTGATCCTCTCGGACGTAGGTTCGAACCCTCGTCACGGCTGTTATGATCTCAGGCTGCAGGAGAAACGAGTCTGGCCCCTGAGAGTTATTCTGCCAGGCCTGACCTAACTAAAAGGTCAAAGAGATATAGACGTGGATATATGTATAATAATCACTCGATTAAATTTGACGATTAGTTTAAAAACATGGGAAGTGAATAAGAATATAAATAAATGACTTGACATGAGATGTGGAGAATTTGCTGAAATGTTAGGCTCACTTCAGGGGGCCTTGACCTCACTTGAGCAGAAGAAATCGTGAGGGGAAGGTCGTGATCCGTTGAGCCCCTGGTAAAGAAGAACCCCTGTTTGATATACCTTCAAGAAGAAGGAAGTAGACAGATGTCTCGCTTGCGGAATAAGTCTGTGGACGTCTGAGTTCAAGTCATGGACTGCATGGAGAGTTATAGGGCAGTCTTTGAAGTATTTTGTGGGCAGCCTAGGGCGCCCAGTGTCGACCGCCCAGCCAGTGAGCACCGGAAGCAGATCAAATTCTGTGGTAAGCCCATTTTAACCAGTTAACAGTGATTGCCTCAAGTTGGTCGTGTGCCCGGCGACCTAGCAAGTGTCAATTGATATATTAGGCATATTTTATTAAAGCAGAAAGCCTAAATAGTTGAGTGGAGATGAGGGAGCCAGCTATGGGGACGAGCGGTGCGTCCTCTCTCACCGGTTGCTTGTAGGCGACTGAATGAGGGCCGCCCGGGAGGCGAAGGGCTCCCAGGGAAGGCGGAGAATGGACTCGCCTGGGCGTTGGGGAGTCACTTCACGGCAGGCGGGAATCAGAGCGATGTCGAGTGGAGACATTTATTATGTGTAGTTCATTTTAGTTATATGTTTGAAGAAGAACATCATTATTGGCGTGTCAATGGGTTGCAGGTTTGTCTGCGGGAAGGAATTGCTGAGAGAACTTCAAGGCCGGTAGAGGAGTCAGTGGATGGAACTTCAAGGTTATTGAAGAAATACTGAGCTCTGTGGAAGAGCAATCCCCATAGCGAGATGGATCTCAAGCTGTGAGAGAAGCAGTGGAGTGGAGTTTCATGTGCTTCTGTGGTACCAGTGGTGAAGCACCATTGCGGTTCAAGGAAGACTTCACTGTGTAGCACCCTTAAGAATTGTGGAGGACCCTGGTAGACAATTCTAGGAAAACCTGAAGATGTTCATGGTAGCGAATCCCTAGGTGTAGAGAAGAGGTTATTAGTGACTACTTATACAGAGTTGGTAGAGTGCTTGAGTGTCCTTGGCGTGCAAGATGCAGTGGAAGGTGGGTGGGTGAGCATTTTTGTATCAAGGAATATTCATACAGATGCCTATAGTGTTACAGCCATGGGCTAGATTTCCTTGTGTATATTTATATATGTATTCTAGGGCTGATAGTGCCATATTGTATTATAAGATTTAACCCACTGGGTGAGGTTGGTAACATAAGTGGCGAGCCAGGAGTTGGGATACCACTTGATATAAGCAGCTGATAGAGCCCTGATGGGATTGGATTGCAACCTGACTATAATAGTATAGAGTGTTGAGTCATTATTGTATCTTGTATGTGTGTTGTATATGTTCTCTGTCCATTAAATGTATGTAATCTACAGGTGTTTGCCCTTGTCCTAGCGAGGCTTCCCAGGAAATGGAAGCGAGAGAGAGAATCACAACCGTGGACAGGGTGGTATAGAATTATAATTCAAAAATAAGAAAAAAGGATTGATGAGATCATACAAACCAAGGAGAGAGTGGGGAGTCACACCGGCTCGAATTGGGTGTGTGCATGTGACAACGAGGCCAGTGTTGGAGCCGCACCCCCTTAATGTGTGACGCTGAGACCCTCTCCAAGAGCAGGAAGCGTACAGGGTGATCTCCGGATCAAAATATAAGAACTCTACAGAATTTTGGTTGGTTGTACGGAAGGGACATACGCACTTACCAACAGCAACGCAATACGGCCCTTGTGTATCTGTTCACTTGATGCATCATGCTATTGGGATTTCTGAGTGTAGGGGGAATAAATTAAGGGTTTGCTATCCAGGAGCAGGGATTGGTGACATTGTTAACAACATAAGCCGAGCCTGTTTGTGGGCCGGTCTTGTAATAAGACGTGAACCCTGCGATGTGTGAAGTAAAAGAGGATTTCGATTGGATTCAAAATATAACTTATTTACAAATATTCTAAGCAAAGCAACATGAAAGTAGTATACCTTACAAATTGAATAGATCAAATACAAATGACCCGAAATGGATAACAAAGGATCTGAAAACCTTATAGGTAGAAAGAGAGCTTCGTACAAAAGGATTAAGAATGGGGAAGTCAGTTTAGAACAAGAATTCGCACAACTGGTTAGACATGTTAAAAAAAGAGAGATAAGGAGGGCAAAAAGAAACTATGAAGTTCGCATAGAAGGCCAAGCAAAGACAAATCCTAAAGTTTTTCAGTTATATCAAACAAAGGTTAGGGAAAAGATAGGTCCATTAAAAACCGAGACAGGTCAGATAACGGATAATGACGAAGAGATGAGTAGCATTTTTAATAAATATATATCTCTGAATTTACTAAAGAAGATCTTAACTCTATGCCTTCAGCAGAACAAATCTATGTGGGTGGGGACGAGGACAGATTGACTAGTTTAGCAGTTACCAGGGAGTATGTAATTAAACAAATAGTAACACTAAAACCAAACAAATGCTCGGGGACGGATGAAGTGTTTGCCAGGATGCTTAAAGAATGCAAACAGGAACTTTGCGAGCCACTGTCTACCATATTTAATAAATCAATAGAGTCAGAGTGCCAGAGTCATGGAAGATTGCTAATGTTGTACCAATTTCTAAGAAAAGAGATATATCACTTGCGTCAAACTATCGGCCAATTAGCCAAACGTCTATTGTGGGAAAGTTACTTGAATCGGTAATGGCAAATACAATTCGTCTTCATCTTGAAAAACATAAATTAATAAATGAGTCGCAACATGGTTTTACAAATGGCTGTTCATGTTTAACAAATTTCCTATCTTTTTATTACAGCATAGTTGAGGCAGTTGATAGTGGTAAGGATTGTGATGTTGTGTACCTTGAGTTTAACAAAGCTTTTGATACAGTATCACATGAAAGACTGATTAAAAAGATAGAGGCTCATGGTATTGGGGGTGCTATATGAAGTTTGATTAGCGGCATGGCTATTCCAAAGGAAACAGAGAGTTAGTATAAATGGGGATAAATCAGAGTGGGATAATGTTGTAAGTGGAAAGGCTCAAGGCTCTGTCCTGGGACCTCTATTTTATAATACATATAAATGATTTTGATTCAGGTTTGAGTAGCAATATTTGCAAATTTTCCAATGATGCCGGGCGGGCTCACCATAGCCCGTGCTACTTGGAACTTATTGTTCCAAGTAGCCAATCTTTAACAACAACAACAACCAATGATACAAAAATTGGTAGAGAAATTAACATGGAAGAAGACTCACTATTACTTCGAGTTCATCAAAATAGGGTTTTGAAATGGTCAAAAGATTGGCAGATGCAGTTTAATGCTGATAAAAGTAAAGTTTTGAGGGTAGGGTAATGATGATAGAGTTACAAGATATGAGCTGGATGTGTTGAGATTGCGAAGACTCGGATTGCGAAAGGGATCTTTGAGTTAAGATTAGTAAGAATTTAAAACCAATGGATCAATGAATGAATGTTCGTAATAAGGCATTAGGACACTGGGACCTTAATAATCGAAGCATTAGTAACAAGATATCTGTGTTGTTCTTCGGTAAATCTTGCTCTGGTTAGGCCCCATTTAGATTATGCAGTTCAGTTTATTCGCCGTACTATAGAATGTATGTAAATTTACTTGAACGTGTCCAGCGTAGGATGACAGAGTTAATTCCCCAAATTAGAAATATTTCATATGAAGAAAAATTAATAAAGCTTAAATTGCATTCACTGGAAAGGCGAAGAGTTAGAGGTTGTAAGTGGAGTACCTCAAGGCTCTGTCCTGGGACCTCTGTTGTGGTCAACAGAGGTCCTCTGTTGTGCCTCTGTTGAGGCATCAACTTAAGAGTTGATGCCATCAGTTTTTGGTTTCCTTGCCTCAGAAGGAATTTCTTTGAGGACACTGTCCTGTCTATGAAGTCAGTCCTCTCTCAGAGACATCAACCTCCAGTCCGGATCCAGAATCCCAGATGACGTTGCAGTCAGCAGACCCAGAATTTCAAATGACGTTGCTACTAGTCCCAGACCTCATCATACTGACGACAACAACCAAGAATTTCTTAGAGTTGCAGCCATCGGTTTTAGAACTCCTTTTCCTCGGAAGGAAATTCTTTGAGGACACTGTACTGTCTAGGACGTCAGTCCATTCTTCTGAAGCATCAGTCCCCAGTCCAGACCTATCGTCCCAGATGACGTTGCAGCCATCAGACCCAGAGCCCCGCATATTGCAGCTAGTCCCAGAACTCATCCAGCCGACGAGACAGCCAACTACGGATTTCTCAGAGTTGATGCCATCGGTTTTGGAACTCCTTTGTCTCAGGAGGAAATTCTTTGAGGATACTGTACTGTCTAGTTGAGTCATTCTGTCTAGTGAGTCAGTTTCATCCCTATGAGGCATCAGTCCACATTGCTGAACTCTAAGCTACACTATAATGGACTTTATAGGTATAGAGTCCAATTTATTATTATTGTATTGTGTAATTACAATATTATTGTATTTTTATATATTCTTTTAATTTTGGATTTTATCTACTAATTTATGTATAAATAACACAATAAATGTAATAAGAAAGAAATATTATCGTGTAATCTCCCAAATAACTTATTGACCTGAACTTCCAAATTAATCCTACCAAAAGTGATCTGTATAATCTAAATATGGCAAAATATTGCTGATATCACAACCAGGTGATTTATTACTAAAGGATCTTATCTCTTTTTTTTATTTCTAACCAGTTGGACGAATTCGTGTTTTAAACTGATTTTACCTTGCTTAATCTTTTGGTACCAAGCTCTCTTTCTACCTATAATGAAAGTGGGAAACTGGGTTAATTATCTCGAATGTATGTACATGCACACATATACACTTATATACGTGTGTGTGAATGTGTATACCAGCAACCCAACACGAGGCCAGGAATCACCCCTTTGGCTGCCACAGTTACGATACTATTCTTCAGAGCCTCTGTTATTCATTTCAGGTCTTTATTATAAAATCTATTCAATTTGTATGGTATACTACGTTCCTGTGCTTAGCTTAGAATATTTTGAAATAAGTTATATTTTAAATCCACTTCCAAATCCCTTTTTACATCACCCATTGCTGGGTTCACGTCTTGCTGCAAGACCGGCTCATCCCCTGTGCCCAAGACTTTCCAATCTATTTCCCCCCAAAAAATATTTTAGGCTTAGGCCTTAGGCCACCTGTTAATCAGTTTTCGAAAATCTTTCACTTTTTCAGAATTTTCTCATACAAATCTTTTCCATTCTATGCTAAATCTAATTTCTTTGTGATCACTGTTCCCTTGCTCACTGGCTATTTCGAAGTCATTAACTTGTGTTTCCCTGTTAGATAATACTAAGTCAAAAAATATTATTTTCCCGTATTGGTTCCTTAATGTATTGATTAAGAAAGCAATTGTCAATTAATTATAGAAAATCTTCTGCTTCGATATTCCTGTTCTGTTAATCCATTTTATTCCACTAAAATTAAAGTCACCCATGACACCAATACTGTTTGACCTAGATGTAGTTGATATTTACTCCCATAGATGCTTTGCTTCCTTTCTAAGTTTGGTGGCCTATATGTATAACAGGTATTATAAGATTTTTAGCTTTTTCGTTAAATTCAAGCCAAATAGTTTCTGTGTGGGGCTCAGTTTTGATTCCCTTTTTGTGACTACATTTTCTCTGAACATATGTGGTTATTCCCCCTCCTCGTCAAATATATCTATATGTGTGTAATAGTTTAAATCCGTTTATTTTATTTTTAGCTAAAGTTCTGTTTTCTACATTTATCCATGTTTCGGTAAGTGCAATAATATATATTGTTTCTGTGCAAACAAGGGAATTTTAATTGTTCATTTCGTTTCTTACATTCCTCCGGTTCGTGTAATATACCCTAAGTGTATTTTTATTTGGTGGCCCTTCTATTTCCCTGATCATTTTGCAAATAACCCCCCCCCCCCCAAAACACATACTTTTATTACCACCTTTCTCCGTATCAATTCCCATACCACTATCTACTAACAATTTAAAACCAAACAAACCCCTCCCACCACAGATTTCAATGAGTTGGCAACAGCAACAACCCCAGCCCTAGATAGATGCACCCCATCCTGAGCATACATGTCATTCCGTCCATAAAAGTGTTCCCAGTTATCAATGAAGGATATTGCATTTGATTTATAATATTTGTCCAGTCGACAATTGACACCAAGTGCCCTCGACAACCATTAATTTCTAAATCCCTTTCTTGGAGGAATGCCACATATGACCGGGATTCCACCCTTGTTCCTAACTAATTCTATTGCTGTCTTAATTCTCTGTATCGGTGCCTCGCTCCTAACTCGTCCAACATCATTTCCACCAGCACTGATACAAATAATGGGTTTGTTCCTATTTCCAGCCATTATATCATTCATGTTGTTTACTATATCGCCAATTCCTGCTCCCGGATAGCAAACTCTTAATCTGTTTCCCCCAGTCTCTGGCACGTTGTTGTTCTTATTTTATATTTAGCTCCTCAAAACGAAATGTCCATGTAGCAAGGGCTATAGTGATCGCATAATTGAGTTCGGTTATTCGTGATAACCTTGTTACTGTGATATTTGGGTCAAAGTTTTAAATGGAGGTGTAGTTTCTTCTTTTTCCCTTTTTCTTTTTCGCTTCTGTTTTAGTCTTGTTTTAATAACATTATCTTGGTGGCAGATGTTGATGCAAAATGTTCACTAGTGTGTTCCATTTTTAACTGCTTTTCTAATCATTGTAGTCGCTGTAAAATTTGCATCTAATGCAGCTGCTGTCGTTAGAATAATGTTGAGTTTGATGCGCAGAGCTTCAGTTGCTTCCCATCCCAGTAAGTAGTGCAATAGTTGTGCCTCTGCTTCTGTTCCACAGATATGACACTAAGTATTTTGTTTATTACCTCCCAGCAGCACTTGTAACCAAATATGAGTCTGTGTATGGCTACTGCAATGACTCCGAATATCATTTTCCCAAACATCAAAGAGTAGCACCGAGTGGCTTGTTCGTACCACATCGCAGCGGATCCTCCTTCCGCTACTTTGGCTCTGTCGCGGCTTTTAATAGTTGTATTATCTTCTTGATTTGCTCCATAATCTTTGAAAAACTTGAAGATATTTTAACTTGAACAACAGGTAGCGCAGTGGCATTTTTTGCTAGTGAGTCTGCCTTTTCATTACCATCTATGCCAATGTGACTTGTATCCATGAGCGCCTGACAGCTGGATGGACAGCGCTTCAGATTAGAAGTCCTGAGGTTCCGAGTTCAATCCCCGGTGGAGGCGGAGACAAATGAGTAAAATGTTTCTTTCACCCCTGATGCTCCTGTTACCTAGCAGTAAATAGGTACCTGGGAGTTAGTCAGCTGCTACGGGCTGCTTCCTGAGGATGTGTAAAAAAAAGAAGGCCTGATCGAGGACCACTGTGCCCCGAAACCATCTCAAGATAACCTCCAATTTAGGGTGATTGACAGCCTTAGATTGTCGCTTCTTTTCCTATATGTAGGATTTCTGTGATGAGTGTATATTATATCTGTGCTGGCTGGATAACAATGCCTGGAGCGAAGATTTAGAGTCTGTATGAATACGACATCATGTACATTATTCTCAATTGTATAATTTATGGCCTCTTTCAGGGCATATCATTCTGTGGGCAATGTTGACCACCTACTATTCATGCTCAAGTAAGCTTCATGGTTGTTAGTGTTAACTGCTGTCCCAGCAGAACCTCTTTTTTGATCAACTGGATCAACTGCAAGCAAAGACAAATACTAAAGGATTTTTTCAGTTATATCGAACAAAGATTAGTGACAGGATAGGTCCACTAAAACTGAGACAAGCCATAAATGAAAGAAGATTGATTTATTATGTATTAGGATAATTAAAATATCAATTTACGATTCAATAACTCTTTTACAATTCACTGTGTAGCATCAGGGATTAATAATAATTACGACTCTTCAGCAGTTCGCAGCACAGCATCATACGCTTCTCCATAAGACCAAGTGTACACTGCTACTCCGAATTTTCATATACATTTAACACAAATATATTCATTTACAAATCGCCTCATGTATCTGAGTTTTTCACTCACCTTCCCAGCTTCCTTACGAGTTGCATCAGCTAACCTCCTTTACTGCATTAGTCGCCTTCACTTATCCTCATATTCTTAACTATTCTACTATGATCAACATAAGAACATAAGAATCAAGGTAACTGCAGAAGGCCTATTGGCCCATACGAGGTCGCTCCTATTTATATCCACACAATCTCATTCATATGTTTAACCTATAAGAATATTAGGACATAACATGCCCAAACCAACTCAGTACACTTTCCTCAATCTTGCGGCTCACAGACTTTTCTCTCCACATCTCGTGATGCCATTTTCATTTGTTGCTATCCGTTCTCCTAAGACAGTACATGTTCCCCAGACTAATCTATGTGTGTTCTAGTTCTTGGTCAGGTTTGTATGTAGCCATCATCTCATATCCGTACATAAGAATCGGCACCGCAACTGTTGACACCTGGCTGCATCTACTCATGTTTTCTTATTTTTTTTTTTCATCACAAATTTTTTTCCTGCCTGACCATGCCCAGAACTTGCAAAACTTCTTTATTTTGCAATGACATACTCCTGGTGCTTAAACGTATGGAATACGTTGGACCATTTTACTAGCGATTCCTGAAAAGAAAGAGGTCTTAGATATTAACCACGGATTCTGCCTAAAGTTGGTAATTGATCCCAGATTTCAACCTTTCTCAACAAATTCCTGATAGCACTCATAGCGTGGAGCACATGAGATTTTTTACCCAAATGTTTTTTTTATAAGTAATGAAATATCATAATTACGAAACAGGTATTACAAAAAGCTATTATCTCATCAAAGCTTAAATCACAGGAAAATAAGAATACTTACTGGCTCATGCAAGCCAACTTATATCAATTCAAGTGATGATCTAGAGGTCACCATCTCGCCCCCTCACTATGTTAGCAAATGATAATACGAATTGACATAACCAAACCCAGATTGTCCTCACCTACCAAGAAAAAAAGAAAGGCAGCCGAGGCATACAAGTGGCTACTGTTCCAATGATTATTGCCTCCCTGACAGAGACCTTCAGCAAGATGCTTGACAAAGCATTCCAAGCACTGGAACAGATCAACTCTCAGTCAAGGAAGGAAATGTTAACAGAGTTAAAAAAAATCTACCGTGGTTATTTCATCCACACTTCTACAAGCCCTACCTGAAAAGACAACGAAGTAGCAGTTGAAGAAGTGATGAACTGATTATTTTAGCACCCAATGGCAGTCTCCACTCCAACCAAGAAGACACAAACCGTCGAGGAATTCAGCACGTTAGAAACACAATGTAGTCAATGGATTAAACTCTAACAGAATAATGGACAATAACGACAATCTCAAGATTATTCAATAGAATATCCAAGGATTCAAAAAACAAAGCACAAACACTCATAGCAGTGAAATCATATAATGTCATATCACTAGCAAGAAATCATATCAATACTATGCAATCACAGACCGGCCTAATTGTGGCGAGGACGTCGGAATTATGGTAGTTAATCCCACTATGAGGAACTTAATGCTGTCCATCTTCAATGTATACAGTAGCCATAGAGAACACAATATGATTCTCTCTGCAATTTTAGAAATAGCAGTCACTACACCTACTATCATCTCGCATGACTTCAACGCTCATAAGGAATTACTACTTGAGTCACCAAGAACCGACGCCAATGGAGGACATATTGAACACCTTTTGGATGAGGTGCCTGAAGTCAATCCGCTTAACTCGACGGAACCAACCCATATTGATGGGGGGAACCTGGATCTCACGTTTGTCTCCACAAGTATTTATTAGTTGTGTCATTGGTCAGTTGATCATGTTCTGACTAGTGACCACTTTCCTACAAAAACAGTTATTAATATAGCACTACCTCCCAGACCTCCAGCTCCCGAGCCCGGATGGGACTTTATCAAAACAGATTGGACGAAGTTTCAGGAATCTCTCGTAACTTGGCACCAAAACTATACTCCAGCTCCTGACAACACCGAAGAAATGGAAGAATATTTAGTAAATGCAATACATAGATCAGCAAATCACGCCATCCCCATGAGGAAAATAATTACCCAACAACATAAGGATCAATAGTATTACTGTGATTGGATCGAAGAACTACATAACAGACTAAATTGTGCACAAAAGAATTTCAGACGAGACAGAACCTAAGATAATCTAGGACTTCTTAGAGCTGCCCTAGATCATGTGTACGAAGAAATAGCAAAATAAGAGAAGAAAAATGACTCGAGTGGTGTGCCAAGCTAAATCAGCAAACATCTTTAGGCAAAACCTGGAGGCAGATCAAAAAGGTCAAAGAATAATCGTCTGTCCCCCCCCCCCCATCATGCACATCTTGATCAAGAAGCAGAAAGATTAGTAAATCTATTTGCTTCAAGAGCCAGCTCCACTCGACACTACAAGCAACTCTGACTCACAAAGTAAAATGCAAGTGGCAAGATGGACAAAAATAGACGATGCTTTAGAACAAATCCACAAGGGCCTTGATGAGGGTTCGATCCTCCGCACGGGATGTTCCCGGACGTGCCCTGTCAACTGTACTGGGACATAGTCAAAGAATTGCAAATGCTACTGCCCTCACGAGGATCCGAAGCTTCTCCGAAACCCAATTGTGGTTTCACACAATTCCCCATGTACTCGGGCTCTGTCAACCAGATGTTCCAATCTTTGCGCCCCTTCTGTAATACACTCAGAAAACACAATAGCGTGATATATTATATATATATATATATATATATATATAATATATATATATATATATATATATATATATAGATATATATATATGTATATATTATATATATATATATATATATGAGTAGGTTCGAACCCTCATCAAGGACCTTGCGGATTTGTTCATTTGATTTGTGATTTCTGTGTGTACGATGTCTTACCTGATGAACTAGACCAACCTTTCAATCTGAAAGATCTCAGAAGAGCTACAAAGAAAACCAAAAACAAAGCTCCAGGTGAGGACAAGATCACTTACAACATGCTAGCCAAGATAGGAGAAAAAGGTGAGTAAGCCTTCTTGAATCGCATCAACAAAGTTTGGTGACAAGAACTCAACCACTCTCTTGAAATAGTGCAATTATGGTTCCCATTTCAAAACCCGAATACCCAGGAAAATCCAAGACCCATCTCATTAACAAGCTGTGTGGTCAAAACTGCGAAAAGAATGGCTCTTATTCGAATGAAATGGAAAGCCAAACCACCGCAACAAAATGTTTGCTTACAGAAAAGGTGTTGGAACCACAGAATGCTTTACTTCCCTCTTGGATCAAACCAATAAAAAAACAGGATTCCCCATTTTTCCTGGACCTAGAAAAAGCTTTCGGCTAACCAATGCTCCATCTACACCGTGCTGCCTGGTGGATAATGAAATAAAAGGAAACGCTCATGCCTTGGCGAAAGGAAGCCTGCTCAACAGACAAACTAAAGTCAAATTTCAAAGAAAAACCATCCTCCTCAAAGAGGTCTGGAAAATGGGACTCCACTGTGAGGAATATTAATCCCTTACCTTTCAACTGTCTCATGGAACAATTCATGAACCACAAGTTACCAAAAGGGAAACTGCTTAACAATGCAGACGGCTTTGGGGTCATCAGCAATAACAATGGCATTAGGAATCATGCACAAAAATGACTAGACATCACCAGCAGGGAGGCGGAACGTTTAGCAGGGAAAATAAACAACAACAAAAACAAATCAATAGCTGTTAAAATGAGAACTCAAGACATCAGACTCGAAATACAAGGACAAGAAACTGAGTGGGTCACCTCTCTTCAATACCTTGAAGTCATAATAGTCAGTCATTTGAAATTTACTCAGGAATTTTAATATATTCGGCAACATTGTAAAGTCAGAAACTCAGCTTTGCGCTCCCAGACAAGTCTAAGAAATGGTGCAACTCTACCAGTACTCAAAATGTACTACGTTCAAGCAGTGAGGCCACTCACTGACTATGCTGCTCCTGCTCGCACATCCCTCAGTGATAACCAATGGGAGCAACTCGAAGTGTCACAAAATGATGCCCTCAGAACAATGCTGGGAGCATTTATATGGACGCGGCGAGAAAATCGAAGAATGGAAACCAACTTGCCAGCCTTAGAAAACAGGAACAAACAAAGAATACACACCATAACAGCAAAACTTGTTGGAATCACCACCAGACTGTCAATCAAAGATAGCACACACAGATCGTTTCACAGAAACCTTCAATACAGAACAAGTACATTGACGGATATTCTATTCAAGAACTGAGAGAAAGTGGACTTGACATGGACCATTAGAAACAAAAAAGATAGTCCATTTCAACTCTTTTGGCCTCCTCCTTCATTTAAGAATCAAGTCTAAAATAATCGTTGAAGGATTTCCGGCTAGAAAATCAGCTTGTGTCTCACTAAGGCTCACAGCAATCATAGAGCAACAAATGGAAAGCATCTCAAGACCGACCACCACTCACATCTTCAGAGATCAGTCAGTTGATCAAGCAAGAGATTCCGCTGGGACGCCATTTTACTCCAAGAACCTTGAAGCTTACTGGAGCTTGAACAGTGCTCAACATTGCAAACATAATTATATGCCCAGAAAGAGGCCATAAATTATGCAATTGAGAATTATTTTCAAGATATCTTTATTCACACTGACTCTAAATCTTTGCTCCAGGCATTGTTATCCAACCAGCACCGTGATAATATAAAGTTCATCACAAAAATCCTACATATATGTAAAGAAGCATCCAATTTAGGGCTGTCAATCTCCCTAAATTGGATACCAAATTACATTGCAATAGAAGGTAATGAAAAGGCAGACTCACTACAAAAAACTGCCACTGCTCTACCTGTTGTACAGGTTAAAAAAACCCTCCAAGTTTCTCGCAGATTAAGGAGCAAATCAAGATGAAAAAACTCACAACTATCAAAAGTCGCCGCAGAGACAAAGTAGCGGAAGGAAGATCCACTGCGATGTGATTCAAACAAGCCACTGGGTACTCCTCTTTTAGACCTGGCACAAATATATCCAGAGATATTTCAGCAGCCATATACAGACTCAGCAGCCATATACAGACTCAGACTTGGTTACAAGCACTGCTGGGAGGTAATAAACCCAATAGTTAAAGAAAGTCATATCTTTGGAACAGATGCTTAGGCGTCACTACTACACTACTTACTGGAATGTGAAGCGACTCAGGCCCTGCACAACAACCTCAACATTCATCCAATAAGAGCAGCTGCGTTAGATGCAAAATCCACAGTGACTAAAATGGTTAGAAAAAAAGGTAAAAATGGTACACACTAGTGAACACTGTGCATCTACATCCGCTACCAAGATACTGTTATTAAAACAAGACTAAAGACAATGTGATAAAACAGAAGAGAAAAAGAAATGGGAGAAAAGAGGAAATCCTACCACTATTTTAAACTTTGATCCAAATATCATACTAACAATGTTATCGCGAATAACCGAACATAATTACGGGCTCACTACAGCTCGTGCTACATGGACATTTCGTTCTGAGTGGCTAAATCTAAAAACAACAACATATAACACTTAGTTTTAACTTATTTGGAGCTGAGATAGCTTCCCAACACCTGACAGAATCCCCGATGGATCTCCAAATTACAGTTCGCAGGCAGAATAGTTGGTGTGACAAGATGGCGATCTCTGGGTCTGGGGTTTCATCCCGGGTAATGTTCTTGTAAAGTTTGTATCGCGATATTTTGTGGTAAATAATCACAATACTTCCGGGCAACAAGCGTTCTCGGGAATGTGGTAAAACTGGCAAACTAACAGAACGATAACATGAGATGATGGAAAAGTAGTTGGTTTCCTATAACTCAGATGGAATTTTATTATAATTACTGTGATCAAGGGGAAATGGAAGAAAATAACTGACTGCAAAGACTACACACAAGAGGTTTCACATAAAATTGTATTAAGTAGAAATAACTGAAAGAATGACAGATTATTCACAAAAATACTGAGCCAATAATCGGAAGAGAATACCAGTGACATATCATGAGCAGACACACGTCTCAGATTACTCATATGGATGAAAGGATTCACTTCTTCAGATAATTATCAAACGATGACTATGAACTGGAGATTAATTTCCACAAGAACAGGTAAATAGGAACCACTAAGAGCACAGTCGAGCACATTTTTTTGTTCCAACTACTTCAAGCCACTTTAGCGACCCTACGCACTTAAACGAACACAAATGAAGCCTCAATAATTATCAACCATTCTCAGTGAAACACACATCCTTTCACGACATAAATGAGTAAGACACAGTGTGGATATAAACTCTAACTAGCACAACCAGTACCAGACAGTCCCACAAGCTGCTCACACAGATGGTTTTCATCAGTACAGCAGCTATAACACGAGGGCGATCAATGACGCTCAGTTACTGCCTATATAACCTTACTGCTCTATATCTCACACTGTCCAACATCAGTCGACCCTTTCTGCCCCCCACGAGGAGCAGCCTATAGTGAAATATAACTTCATGACACTGACCTGGGTAAGCACAGGTTTGGCAGTTAATTAAAGATTGTTACACATGATTGCATGATTCAGAAATGTGTACAGATACACTAGGGAAAAATACGTAATTGCACACTGATACTTGACGCTGTGCTTGGGATAGACCGGCGTGATTGGGTTTTACTGTGTTTTAGAGAACCATCAGTGGCTAGGTGTTTGGAAGAAACTGATTGATTGATTGATGAAGATTAAACGACCCAAGAGGTGGCATGAATAGTCCGTAATGGAAGAAACTCGCATAGGTTGGTGCTACTGTGTTTGACTTGTGTGTCTGTTGCTGCTCTTTAGAGAGAGACCTACTTTAATGGGAGACTGTACTTGGGAGAGCAACAGTTGGTTAAGTGTTAATGTATTTAAGAGTTCCCAGTGCGGCAACTTGTTTCTGCAGTAGGAAGAGCCCTCCCTGGTCAGCACGTCCTTTCTATTTGTCAAAACGGACAAAACTTTACCTAACCTAACGTATTCAAACCGACGACCCATACAAAGAAAACATTAACTTTTCTGAGCTTATATGATTTGCGATGTATTATTCAAGAAGACAGGTTGCTTTGGTTGGGTATTGCTGAGTTTGGGAGAGCCCTCTGTGCTCGGGTGTTTCTGGATTAGAAATATCCCTGTGTGGTTGTAAATTGCTGTGATTTGACGAACCTGCGTTGTTTGGTGTTGCTGTATTTGAGAGACACATGTATGATTGCGTTTTGCGGTGTTTTAAAGAGCCCGGTGTTTCTGACATACAGGAACTCCTCTGTGTCAGGTTTGGTGCTGTGTTGTGAGAAACCTGCGTGATTTTGGTGTTCACATGTTTGTAAAAACTGTGTAGATAAGGCGCTGCTGTATTTGGGAAAGATTTGTGGAGGTTGGGTGTGCTGTCTTGAGGAAAGTTGTGTGCTCACCTAGTTGTGCTTGCTGGGGTTGAGCTTTGGCTCTTTGGTCCCCTCCTCTCAACCTTCAATCAAATGGTGTACAGATTCCTGAGCCTACTAGGCTCCATCACATCTACATTTGAAACTGTATATGGAGTCAGCCTCCACATCACTTCCTAGTGCATTCCATTTACAAACTACGCTGACACCTGAAAAAGCTCTTTCTAGCGTCTCTGTGCCTCATTTGGGTATTCAACTTCCACCTGTGTCCTCTTGTGAGTGTACCACCCGTGTTAAATATTCCATCCTTGTCTACCCTGTCAATTCCCCTGAGAATCTCGAATGAGGTGATCATGCCTCTCGAGCTCTTCTGTCTTCCAGCGACGTGAGGTGCCGTTCCCTCAGCCTTTCCTCGAAACTCATGCCTCTTAGTTCTGGGACTAGCTTAGTGGCATACCTCTGAACGTTTTCCAGTTTCGTTTTGTGCTTGACAAGGTACGGGCTCCATGTTGGCGCCGCATTCACCAGGATTGGCCTTACATACGAGGTATACTAGGTTCTGAATGATTCCTTACACAAGTTTCTGAAGGCAGTTCTGATGTTAGCCAGCCTCGCATGCGCCGCCGATGTTATACTTTTGATATGGGCTTCAGGAGACAGGTTTCGCGTCATATCAACTTCTATATCTTTCTTCCTGTTCGTTTCATGAAGAACCTCATCTCCCATTCTGTATGTAGTGTCTTGCCTTCTATTTCCTCACCCTATTTTCATTACCTTACATTTACTTGGGTTGAACTTTAGTAGCCATTTTTGGACCATTCATTCAGTTTGTGTAGGTCATCTTGTAGCCTCATTCTATCTTCCTCCGGTTTAATTAATCCTCCTCATAATTTTTGCATCGTCCGCACTCCTTGAGAGGAATGAGTCTATTCCCTGAGGGAGATCATTGACATATATCAGGAACCATATAGATCCAAGAACTGATCCTTGAGGGACTCCACTGGCAATGTCTCGCCACTGCGAGACCTCACCCTTCACAGTGACTCGTTGTCTTCTGTTGCTTAGGTACTCCCTTATCCAGTGGAAGACTTTTCCTTTCACTCCTGCCTGCATCTCCATTTTGTACACCAGACTCTTATGTGGTACTGTGTCAAAGGATTTCTGGCAATCCAAAAATATGCAGTCTGCCCAGCCCTCTTCTTTCTTCGTGGTCATAGAGTTCAGTCAATCCTGTGAGGCATGATCTGCCATCCCTGAACCCATGCTAATGTTTTTATACAAAGTATTTCCGCTCTAAATGTTCCACTAGTTTTTTTCGCGTGATCTTCATCACTTTGCATGGTATGCAAGTTAGTGACACTCGCCTGTAGTTCAGTGCCTTCTTGCGCCGTCTTTTTCCTGAGTTCTCCCAAGATATATGTGTTAGAAATTTTCTTATCTCCTCATATTTTTCCTTTCGAAATGCCAGTCTTTTGTTTACTGGGCTCTTCATTGAGTATATTAACCCTTCTTCGACCAGATACTCAAACATCAGTACACAATGATCGCTCATTCCCATAGGGGCTTCAAACCCGATTTCCCTTATGTCAGTGTCGTTCAGAGTGAAGACTAGGTCGAGTCTCGCTGGTTCATCGTTGCCTCTCATTCTTGTGAGTTCCCTGAAATGCTGACTTATAAAAAGTACCTTTTCGCCACTTCCAATAGCTTCGATCTCCATGTTTCCTCACCTTCGTGTGGTTCCTTGTTTTCCCAGTCTATCTTTCAATGACTGAAGTACCCCATGATGGGTAGGTGGGATCTATTTCACCAGACAGCAGTTGCTGGTCTCTCAATTATTGTGTTGACTGCCATGTTGTTTCAGTCCCACTTTTTCCTGGGTCTTCTATCGTTTGGTGAAAGGTTAAATATCACTTCTTCTATTATTCTCGGTCCTCCTATTGTCATGGTGCCTGTAATGAAACCCTCTGAAACCCTTGCAGCCTGGGATAAACATCTCGAAACTCCATTCCTTTTTTATAAGTAATGCCACTCATCCTCCTCCCCGTTTCTTTCCTCTCTTTCCTTATTACAGTAAAGTCCTGGAGAAAGATCGCATTCGTTATGATTCCTGAGTGTTTTGTTTCCACGAGTCCAATTACATCTGGATTCCCTTCTTGTGCTCTTTTCCTAAGTTCACTTACCTTGCTTGTAATTCCATCTATGTTCGAGTACATTATCTTGAAACTGACTCTCTTCATTCCATCCGCATTTTCTGTTGATTCCACTGTGACAATAGGGTGACGAGAGGAGTCTGGGGTAGGAGGACCTAAGGGGGAGAAGCGGGGGGGGGGGGGGGGTCTTGGGAAAGAAGTATGTGGAACCTAGGAGGGTCTGAGGTGGTATCTCCAAGAGGATCTGCGGTTGGCAGTCAATTAGGGCTTGGGATGGGGAGCAGGAGGGGCATGTGAAAAGGGATGATGGAGGTCATTAGTTGAAGAATGCAGGGAAACCTGGGATAGGGGCCGGGAGGGCAGGGGTTGGGGAGGGAAGCTTGGGAAGGGAAGTGTGTAAGGAAAGAAAGCTTAGGGAGAGGGTGCTGGGGAGGGCATGGGGTTGAAGAAAAAGGGGAGAGAATGGGGTATGGGAACAGGGGTGGGGATGAAGGAGTGCATGAAGGAAAACACGGGGGTTCTGGTGTTGGGGAGCAGGGAGGAAATGATCTGGAGAGGGTCTCTACTGGTTGGGGGAGAGGGAATGATCGTAGGGTGGGATAGCAGGAGATTTCTGTTATATTCCTCCCTAGGGATGCTGGCCTGTTGGAGAGAGGATTCCCACTCCCCTCTGAGGTTGCTGGAGGTACTGCGTCAAGTCCTGTGTCTTCCCCGTTCCCATCCCTCCTCTTGCATCTCCTCTATGCTTCTGTAGCAGCCATCCTTCGCTCTTACCTTGTCATGTCCCTCTGCAGAAAAATGTCCTTGAAACCCCCTAATCTCATATGCTTGCTCTTACTTGACAGGATTTCCTTTTTCGTTACGTCGTTCATAAGCACTAAGTTATTACTCGATTCCTTTCCATCTTGAAGGCGCCCTCTCTGAAAACCAGTCCCTCCAAGATCATTGTCGCCGTTGCTCTGTCCTTCCCATCCCACTCCTCCCTGTTGGATCCTTCTGGTTCCTGTACCATAATATTTCTACAACTCTAATAGATCTTTTTTTCTCCAGTATTCGTGTCGTGCACATTGCATCTTTCTGGGAAGTAGCTGACTTCATAGCTGCTACCTCTATAACAGCCTTGGCACTTCGGTTATTTTGCAGCAGTTCTGCAAACAAGGGTCTCCCTGGAAAGATCCCTCTATCATCTGATTCAAGAAGGTTTGCATGCCCCGTGATGGTTCGAGTTCGAAATTTCCCTGACTTTCCCTATCTTCCCCTAGCACACTCTGTAGACTCTTAATTACTGCATGCATTGAGATCAGCTTTCTGCTGAAGTCCCCCCAACACCTGGGTGACCTGTGTGTGGGTGACGATGTGTCGGACGAGCTCAGTGGGTGGATGGAGCTCAGATTTGTGCCGACTTGCATGGATGGATGGACGATTGTTGGGAGAAATCTGCATCTGTGTAGTGGCTTTTTAGAAGAGACCTTGTAAATTCTGTAACACAAAAACATGTTGAATGCCCCTTGTTTTTGTAATACATTCATGGTTGAGTGGCTTTGTGTTTAGAAACGGTCTGTATTGTTTGGTGACCTTTTATTTGGGTGATTTCTTTGTGGTTGGGTGGTGTTGTGTCATAAGAACAAAAGATCATAGCAATAAATACAACTACAAAAGCCCTATTGGCCCAACTTATATCTACCCTATCTTATTAAGTGGAGGATTGAGTATTAACATGTTCCCAGATATATCATTAATGGGATTTATGTTCTCACATTTAAATCATTGTACTGACCTATGGTCTATATGTAACATAAATCTATGGAATAATAAGGATTAAAATTATAATTGTTTAACATCAAATTGCATTCAAAACAAAATCGAAAATTAAAAAAAAAAAGTGTTTCTGTTGAAAAAATTATTAATATTTTTTGTTCTAGATTACTGTTACAAGTAGTTTGGGGAACCTTGTAGGTAAAAAGAGAGCTTGGTACGGAAGGATTGGGAGTGGGGAAGTCAGTTTGGAACGGGAATTCATGCAACTGGTTGGAAATGTTAGGGTAGGGGGGATTGGGAAAGCAAAGAGAAACTGTGAAGTTCGCGTAGCGGAGCGGGCAAGGTTGAGTCCTAAAGGGTTTTTTCAGTTATATCGAGCTGGGACTGGGGAAAGGATGGGTCCATTGAAGTCTGAGACGGGTCAGGTGGCGGATGGTGGCAGGGAGATAAGTGGTATTTTTGGCAAATGTTTTGTATCTGTGTTTACTGGGGAGGAACTTGGCAATGTGCCTTCGGCCGAGCAGGTCTATGTGGGTGGGGATGAGGACGGGTTGACTGGTTTAGTAGTTGCCAGAGAGGATGTAATTAAACAATTGGAGGAGCTGGAACCAAACAAGTCCCCAGGGCCGGATGAGGTGTTTGCCGGGGTGCTTGGGGAATGCGGGGAGGAGCTTTCCGAGCATTGTCTACCATGTTTGATGGATCAGTGGAGTCGGGCGGAGTGCCGGAGTCATGGAGGGTAGCTAGTGTGGTGCCGGTTTTTAAGGAGATGGATCACTTGCGTCAAGCTATCGGCCAGTTGGCCTGGCGTCTATTATGGGAAAGTTGCTTGAATTAGTAGTTGCAGATGCAGTTCGTCTCCATCTTGAAAAACATAAATTGGTGGGTGAGTCGCAACATGGTTTTGCAAATGGCCGTTCGTGTTTGACAGGTTTGCTAACTTTTTATTCCAGCGTGGTTGAGGCGGTTGGTGGTGTTAGGGATTGTGATGTTGTGTACCTTGACTTTGGCAAGGCTTTTGATGCAGTGCCACATGAGGGACTAGTTAGGGAAATGGAGGCTCATGGTATTGGGGGTGCTATATTGGGTTGGATTGGGGCTTGGCTGTTCCGGGGGAAATGGAGAGTTAGTATAGGTGGGGTTGGGTCAGAGTGGGATAGTGTTGTTGGTGGAGTGCCTCGGGGCTCTGTCCTGGGACCTCTGTTGTTTGTAGTATATACAAGTGATTTAGATTCAGGTTTGAGTGGCGGCGTTTGCAGGTTTGCCGATGATACGAGGATCGGTGGGGAAGTTGATTCGGAAAGAGACTCACTATCACTTCGGGTTGATCTGGATGGGGTTTTGAAATGGTCAAGGGATTGGCAAATGCAGTTTGGTGCTGATAGATGTAGGGTTCTGAGGCTGGGTAATGATGATGGAGTTGCAGGATGCGAGCTGGATGGTGTTGAGATTGCGAAGTCGGGTTGCGAGGGGGATCTGGGAGTTGTGATTGGTGGGAATTTGGAACAAAAGGATCAATGCATGAATGTTCGTGGTGGGGGGAGTGGGACACTTGGATTTGTTGGTCGAAGCGTTGGTAACGGGACACCTGGTGTTGTTCTTGAGCTATATCTTGCTCTGGTTGGGCCCCATTTGGATTGTGCAGTTCAGTTTTGGTCGCCGTATTGTAGAATGGATGTAGGTTCACTTGAACGTGTCCAGCGTAGAATGACTGGGTTGGTTCCCCAAATTGGAAATCTTTCATGTGAAGAAAGATTAACAAAGCTTAAGTTGCATTCACTGGAAGGGCGGGGAGTTGGGGGTGACATGATGGAGGTTTGCAAGTGGATGAATGGACATGACAGGGGGGATATTGGTAGGGTATTGAAAGTATCAACACGGGACAGAACACGAAACAATGGGTGTAGGTTGGATAAGTTTAGATTTGGGACAGACTTAGGTGGGTGCTGGTTCGGTAACAGGGTTGTTGATTTGTGAAACCAGTTGCCGCGTAGCGTGGTGGATGTGGGGTCCCTCGGTTGTTTCGGGCGCGGGTTGATGAGTATATGAGTGGGATTGGGTGGTTATAGATAGGAGCTGCCTCGTATGGGCCAATAGGCCTTCTGCAGTTACCTTTGTTCTTAGGTTTTATTCATACATTTCTCGAATCAATCTGGTAATAATTTATCGAACGCATTATGTTACCAGGAAATTTGTTTAGCAATTTACCGTTTCCAAACCAGTATTTACCTGATCTTTCCTATTCAAACTTATCCAATCTACATCCATCGTTTCGTTATCTATTTGTATTGATATATTATTAAAGGATTACGTAAGAAGCTATTTCGATGTGGAATCTAAATATAACTTCAAAAAATTCTAAGCAAAGCACAGGAACGTAGTATACCAAACAAATTTAACAGATCGAATAATAATGACCCGAAATAATTAGCAAAGGATCTGAAGGACCTTATAGGTAGAAATAAAGCTCAGTATAAAAGGATTGAAAATAGGGAAGTGTATTTAAAACAAGAATTCGTCCAACTGGTCAGAAATGTTACAAAGAGATAATAAGGTAAAAAAATACTATGAAGATCGCATTACAGGATAAGCAAAGACAAATGCTAAAGTTTTTTTTCAGTTATATCAAAGATTAAGGAAAAGATAGGTCCATTAAAAACAGAGACAGGGTAGATAACTGATAATGCTAAAGAGATGAGTAGTATTATAAATAAATATTTTAGCTCTGTATTTTTAAAGAGAAACTTAACATTATACCATCAGCCGAACAAGTCAGCGTTGATAGGGAAGAGGACAGGTTGACTAGTTTAGCAGTTATCATTGAGGATGTTATTAAAAAAAAATTGAAATTCAAGCCAATCAAATCTCCAGGATCGGATGAAGTGTTTGCCAGGGTGGTTGAAGAATGCAAAGAGGAGCTTAGCGAACCGTTGTCTTCCATATTTAATAAATCATTAGTCAATAGCAGTCTTCCAAGACTGCCAGAGTCGTGGAAGGTTGCTATTTTGAAGAAAGGTTGAGGTATAAATTTTTAAGAAAGGAGATAGGTCGAGCAATTAGCTTAATATTTATTGTCGGAGAGTTGCTTGAATCGAAAATGGTAAATACCATTCGTCTGCATCTTGGAGACAAGTTGATAATTAAATGATTCACAACATGGGTTTACTAACGGCCTTTTATTTTTTACAAATTTCCTATCATTTTATTGCAGCACAGTTGAGGCAGTTAATAGTGGTAAGGTTTGTGATGCGAGTGTGCTATATAAAGTTGAATTAGGGCACTTTGACAAAGTAGGAGTTAGTATAAAAGGAAGTAACTCAGAGTGGGAAAATGTTGTAAATGCCTCAAGGGTCTGTCCTGTGACATTTGTGTTCATAATATATATCATGTCGTAGCTCAGTCGATTAAGGCAGCGTCTGGGATGTTCTCGGACGCAGGTTCGAATCCTCGTCACGGCCCTTGTGGATTTGTTCATTTGATGCATCACGCAAATGTGATTTCTGTGTGTAATGAAGTAAGGGCGAAGAGAGAGAACGGCCTATTGACATAGCTCCAGTGCATTGGAGAAGTTGTGTAAAACCCTGGTTTGTGCTTCGGAGAGGCTGCAGGATCCAGTAAGTTCAGTTCAAATATATATATATATATATATATATATATATATATATATATATATATATATATATATATATATATTTAATAAGAAAAAAAGAGTACCACCTCTGGTGCAAATGTAGGGACCCATAGTCTCGGAGAAGAAAATAATGAGTACGCAGAGAAGACCTTTTGGATCCTCACTGAACACTTTGATATTTTCTTCTCCTACCACCCCTATTCTTTTAGTGTGTGTATATATATCTAACTTTATTTTAAAATTTCATTACACAAAAAGGGAGCTGGGCGGGCGGAGGCGGATGCTGGGTGGACGTTGGACGGGCGCTGGGCAGGCGGAGGGGGGGGGGGTGATGTTGGGTGGGCTCGATCGATCATATATATATATATATAATATATATATATATATATATATATATATATATATATATAATATATATATATATATCGAGTGTATGGATATCTGGATATCATGTTGCACTAAATTACATTCCTGTCTTGAAACTATTTTTATGCATAGATAGTAATTCAATCACACCCCAGAAGTGACTCGAACCACTGTTCTCCCCAGAGCAACGCAACTGGTATCTACAGGACGCCTTAATCCGCTTAACGAAGTGGTTCAAATAGCTTCGGCTATCAATTTCTTATGTCCGGTCGTGATGGTCAAGCGGATTAAGGAGTCCTGTAGATGCCAGTTACGTTGCTCCTGGGAGTATGGGTTCGAGTCACTTCTAGGGTGTGAGTTTTCAGTCGCATATAGTCCTGGGGACCATTCAGGCTTGTTCGCATATATATATATATATATATATATATATATATATATATATATATATATATATATATATATATACATATATATATATATAAGCCTATACTTGCATAAACCACAAGTGAAGATTAACAATCTTTGGACAACACCCACCAGTGGGCCTCGAACCCAGAAAGCACAACTACCTTCCAGTAGCTGCCGTAACTAGTACTGGCAGCTACTGGAAGGTAGTTGTGCTTTCTGGGTTCGAGGCCCACTGGTGTGTGTTGTCCAAAGATTTATATATATATATATATATATATATATATATATATATATATATATATATATATATATATATATATATATATATATATATATATACCTTATGGATCTTTATATACCTTATGGATATATATACCTTATGGGTATATATATATATATATATATACCTTATATATACCTTATATATATATATACCTTATATATATATATATATATATATATATATATATATATATATATATATATATATATATATATATATATGAGCGCCACAACATCAGACAAGGAGACAGCCCGCCTCAGAGCAGTGCATGCCCCCCATGCAGGAGACTTCCTCCTGGCAGTACCCATGTCAGCAATGGGCACGCACCTAGATCCAGAATCCCTTCGTGTAGCAGTTACCCTACGCCTTGGTGCCCCAATTCATACTGAATACAAGTGTATTTGCAACAGGGTGGAAGCAGACCAATACGGACTGCATGGGTTGCATTGCGGAAGCACAAAGGGCTGGCATGCAAGACACAACGAGGTCAATGACATCATCAGGAGAAGCCTCGTCTAAGCTAGGTGCCCAGCGGAGAGAGAACCTCGCATCCTAGGGGTCCAAAACCCGGATTTCCGCGCAATTTGCCCTGATGGCATCACCATATACTCCTGGAAGGAGGGTAGACAGTTGGTGTGGGACTACACATGTGTATCCACCCTGGCTGACACCTATGTACACTTCGGGGCTGATCAAGCAGGTGGGGCAGCCAACCACAGGGAAACAGCAAAATCACTCAAGTACAGGCGACTGGAAGGTCAATACCTCTTTGTTCCCATAGCGTCTGAGACGCATGGCCCCAGGGGCAAGAGTACCTTGGGATTTCTCAAGTAATTGGGTTCCAAGCTCATTGACGTCACCAGAGACCCAAGGGCTTCCAGTTTTTTGTTACAGCGCCTCAGTGTAGCGATCCAGAGGGGAAATGCCTGCTGCGTCCTCGGTTCCTGTACGGAAGCGGAGGAGTTTCAAGAGATCCATAACCTTTAGCCATCTGTCTTGTATGTCTTGTAACCTTTAAATACACAATAAAGCAAAAAAACACACACACAAAAAAAAGAAAGGGGGTGGTAGGAGAAAAGCACACAAACTGTATTGGAGGGGACCTACATTCCCTCCAATGCGTTATGTGTGGTTTCCTCCGAGGCTATGGGTGCCCGTTCTTCCAGCCAGAGGTGGTACTCCCTTCCCTAGAAAAAATTTATTTGTATATATATATATATTATATTATATATATATATATATATATATATATATATATATATATATATATATATATATATGTGTGTGTGTGTGTGTGTGTGTGTAAATCACGAAAAATAAACACGTGATTAAAAATGTGAGTGTCAGATCACGGAGGAAAATTGAAACAATAATTTCCTTATATATATATATATATATATATATATATATATATATATATATATATATATATATATATATATATATATATAATGCACAACTTGCCTAAACACGCAAGAGAAGTTATACAACCTTAGAACACTTTCCCACCAGGAGATTCGAGCCCTAGCCAGCACAGAAGCCTTACAGCAACTAGCATAACTGGTACGCCTTTAACCCACAGCACCAAACTCAGACCCTTAAAAGAGATGGTAATTTCGGGGTATTTAAACACCCCAAAGATCACCACCTACCAAGGGCAACTAGAGCTAGTGAGGGGTCACTCACGTTCTATCATCAAATTCCTGTTAATATGGGAGAACTCTGTATATATATATATATATATATATATATATATATATATATATATATATATATATATATATATATATATATATATATATATATACAATGGGAAGGGAGTACCACCTCTAGCTGGAAGAAGGGGGACCCATAGCCTCGGAGGAAACCACGCATAACGCATTAGAGGGAATGTTTAGATCCCCTCCAATACAGTTTCTGTGTGCTTTTCTCCTACCACCCCCTTCCTTAAATATTTTTTGTGCTTTATTATGCATTTGATGGTTACAAGATATACATGGGTTGATATAAAAATAATAATGCAAAAAGGTGCTTAAAGGTTATGGATCTCTTGAAAAACACAACAATGGGAAACATTGATGAATGTCACAGACGGGTTCGATCATTGTTGCAAGTCAAACACTTCTTCGAATTCCTCTGAAGTTGGACTAGTGCCCAAGACGCAACAGGCATTTCCCCTCTGAATCGCAACACTGAGGCGCTGGAACAAGAAACTTTTTGCTCTCTGGTCTTTTGTAGCGCTGATCAATTTGTCCCCCAATTCCTTCAGGAACTTCAATGCACATTTTCCCCACGAACCGAGGGTCTCCGAGCCGATCGGAACAAAGCTGTAGTAGTGTGCTAGACCTCTGTATTTAATAATTTTCTGCGATTCCCTGAAAGAAGCAGCACCACCACTTTCACGTGTGCTGTAGTGGAGGTAGGTACTGGCCAGTGTGGCAGCGCACGTGTAGTCCCATACCACTTGCTTACCATCCTTCCAAGGTAGCAAGGTGACCCCATCAGGGCGCTTCTGAGGGTCGTTAGATCTGGATAAGTGTGGTTCTCTTTGTGCCGGGCAGCGGGCTGTGGCGAGGCTCCTCTTGATGATGTCGTTGACTTCTTCATGTCTTGCAATTTTACCCTGTGATTTACGACATACCAGACCATGACGACCATATTGGTCTGCCATCGCAGTTCCGCAGATGCACCTATGTTCGGTGAGGATGGGGGCGGCAAGGCGAAGGGCAACTCCAATGCGGAGAGCGTCATGACTGAGGCGAGTTCCCAGGGCTGCATTGGGCACAGCAAATAAAAAATCCCCGGCGTGGGGTGCTGTTACCGCTAGGAGGCGGGCTCAAATATATATATATATATATATATATATATATATATATATATATATATATATATATATATATATATATATATATATATTATATGTATATATATATATATATATATATGTCGTACCTAGTAGCCAGAATGCACTTTTTGGCCTAATATGCAAGGCCCGATTTGCCTAATAAGCCAAGTTTTCATGAATTAATATATTTTCTCTAATTTTTTTCTTATGGAATGATAAACCTACCCATTTCATTATGTATGAGGTCAATTTTTTTTCATTGGAGTTAAAATTAACATAGATATATGACCGAACCTAACCAACCCTACCTAACCTAACCTAACCTATCTTTATAGGTTAGGTTAGGTTAGGTTAGGTAGCCGAAAAAGTTAGGTTAGGTTAGGTTAGGTAGGTTAGGTAGACGAAAAACAATTAATTCATGAAAACTTGGCTTATTAGGCAAATCGGGCCTTGCATAGTAGGCCAAAAAGTGCGTTCTGGCTACTAGGTACGACATATATATATATATATATATATATATATATATATATATATATATATATATATATATATATATTCGTTTGACTTTATATTTTTCGTAGATATAACATCGAATTCTGACCCCTATGGAGCTCGTCTTAAATTTCATGACAGAGTACACACATGCTGCCTGTTTCATCTCAGATCTTAATTGCTCGTAATTTACGTTTAGTAAAATTGTACACCGACATTGTCATTATTTTTATTGCAGCTCTTCCACCAAAACAAACATATCTATGATCCCTCTATGATCCTATTTTGTTGTCCATTTCCATGTGGAAATGGAAATATTTCCAAATGGAAATAAACTCAATACATTTATGTTTGTCAGAAGAAATTCCAAAACATTATTGCTTCGGGTAGGTTCAGTAACAAACTGTGTCAGGGAGCAATCTTCAATCACTTTCAGGAATTCTCCTGCCACTGTGTGTATGTGTATATACTCTTCCACCACAAATTAAGGTCTCCAACGACACACACATTATGGTATCTGTTATATCCCTTGACTTCTGGGTATGGTTCCTCTGTTGCAGTGATTAGAAAATATAGGAATATACGGCCTTGCCTACTTAAGTGTCTAGGAGAAACAAATGAAGCCACTGCTTCATTAACAAAGCAATACACTTAAAGTAAGGGTAACAAGAACATACAAATATATAAATGGAGATACAGGCAGCCAGAAATATTAATGCATCAGAATACAACACAATATCCTTATACAAACACTGATCAATATATTACAACTTAAATGGATATATAGGTAATGCACATAATGGTCTAACCAGGAAATCAACTAATGTTACTGAACAATAACAGGGACACAGACTTAACTCCACAACATGTCCACGCCAGCCAGTTCTACCTACGCGACTGCGTTGCTGGAGCATGCATGGCGTGGGTCGGCTACAAGTTACCAACTAAAAAGCCCACATTAACCTCTAGATACTCTGCTATTAGATAGTAATACTAAATAACATAATTATAGCTAACTTATATGTTTATAACGTTGCTAAATGTGTAAATAAGATATTAAGTACAATCAATAAGCAGAAAATAATTACAAGGTTGAATCAGTGACGCTAGCTGGATACACTGTACGCATACTGGACAACCCGTTCTCGTAAATTTAATAAGTCAATATTGACTTATTAAATATGTGCATAGGTGACATACTTAACATAATAGATACCCTTAAAAAGATTCATAGAAAACACCGACCTTACCTAACCTTGTTAGTATCTTAAGATAAGCATCTTATTGCTTCGTAATTACAATTATTACCTAACCTATAATAGGTATTGGTTAAGTAGTAATTGTAATTACGAAGCAATAAGATGCTTATCTTAAGATACTAACAAGGTTAGGTAAGGTCGGTGTTTTCTATGAATCTTTTTAAGGGTATCTATTATGTTTAGTATATCACCTATGCACGTAGTTAATAAGTCAATATTGACTTTACGAATTTGCGAGAACGGGTTGTACTGGAACATCCCAAATATGGTCATCCCCCCCCCCCCCCCCCGAGACGCCACTGTGTCCCCCCACAGGAATGAACATGCAATAGCCTTAACCAAATATTCAATACAGGCACACTACAGCATGCTATATTTTAATCAAACATATATATACTGGAACATAACTGGATGCAATGTTTATTTAAATAACTGAGGAAAGAAAATAATTGACACACATATTTATCATGATGAATGTTAGAATCAAATATATGGAGTCATAACATCCCTCCCGGTCCTTAAAGAAAAATTAAATTAACTGAAGGTTAATTTCATTTTTTGACTACATAAGGTTATAGCATTGAGTACTCCAACAACATAAAATCAATGTATAAAACAATCAATTAAATGAAACAAATGAAATAACCGAAAGATAAAGGCATCCTCATGTATAGAACAATTCACATTAGGGCACTGCAATGGTGAATCTCCTGGATAAGGCATAGGCAATTACATTTTGCCTTCCAGGGATATGTCTAATTACTATGTTGAATTCTTGTAAAATCAAAGACCACCTAAGAATTCTTTGGTTCTTACATTTCATGGAGTTAATAAATGTCAGGGGATTATGATCTGTGTGTATGACAACTTGATTACCTGACAGGTATGTTTAAAACTTCTTAACCGCCAAAATCAAACAAAGAGCTTCCTTCTCAACCACAGAATAATTAGTTTGTGCCTTATCAAATTTACGAGAATAGTAGTATACAGGATGCTCTAAATCATCTGGTCCTACCTGGAAAAGAACCACACCTGCTTCTAGATCCGAATGCGTCTATGTGCATTATAAATGGCTTATCAAATTGTGGACTGGCTAATACAGGTGACGTTGAGAGAATTCCTTTCAACTTCTGAAAAGAGTTCTGACACTCCTGTGTCCACTTGAACTTTACCTGCTTTCTAAGAAGATTAGTTATAGGTGCAGCCACAATGGAAAAATCCTTACAATATCTTCTATAATATGCACACATCCCAATAAACATCTGCACAGATTTCTTGCTCGTTAGTACTGGGTAATCCACGATTGCCAGGGTCTTGTCTTGCAACGGGACTATCTTACCTTGTCCGATTTCATGTCCCAAGAAAATTATTGTTCCTTTAGCCCTGCTACGTTTATTTACATTTACAGTTAGATTAGCATGTCGTAACACTGCAAACAATTGTTTCAAACTAGAAATATGGTCTTCCCAACACTTACTTAAAATCACAATAACATCTAAGTATGCTCTACAATCTGGCACATCTTTTAGTAAGGAATTCATCAACTTTTGAAAAGTTGCTGTAGCATTTCTCAATCTAAATGGCATCACATTAAATTCAAATACTCCATCAGGGGTGATAAAAGCTGTCACTTCCCTAGCAAAGTTAGTAAGTGGTATCTGGTGATACCACTTAGATAAGTCTAGTTTTGATAAATATTTAGCATGACCAATCTGGTCATTGCAGTTTTCTAACAAAGGTAGTGGGTATACATCAACTACAGTTACCTTGTTTAACTTCCTATAGTCCACTACTAACCGCCATTTTCCATCTGGTTTTGGTACCACTAAACACGGTGAACTCCAAGTGCTCTGACTGGGTCGAATGAACCCATGGTGAAGAAGATAATCAACTTCCTCCTGGATGATACGTCGTTTCTCGGGGGTCACTCGATAAGGGTGTAGCCGAATTGGAGTTACTTCTGTCAGTTGAACATCATGAGTAATGAGAGGTGTCTGAGTGGGGACCTCCCCAAACAAGTGGGAAAACGTCTTCAAAAGGTCCTGGAACTCTGCTCTCTGTTCATCCTGCAAATGACACAACAATTCTTCCCCGGAACTGTTATTAGATAAAAGAGGATTACCATCTTCCCCTACAACAATTGTCTCCTCAGGATTTACCTCCTCATTAACACAGCAAGCCACAATACTGGGCCCACAATAAGCCTTCAAACGATTCACATGCACAATCATGGACTGACGGGTATGTTTGGGGCTACAGATTTTATAGGTAAGTTCACCGAGACGTTTTACCACTCGATAAGGTCCTCCAGACTAGTGTGCCATGGAAGTTACCATACGAGGCTTCAAGACCATTACTAAATCTCCTGATTCAAAAACTCGGAGTTTGGCCTTGAACCGCTTATCATGCCGCTCCTTCATTACCTGTTGTGCCTCGCCCAGATGTTGTAACGCCAACTCCTTCGTTCGAGACAGCTTGCTCTTCACATCCTTCAGGTATCTTTCACTCTGCCTAGCAGTTACATCTCCCAACATTTTCTCCTGCAACATTTTTAAGGGTCCTCTCACCTGATGTCCAAACACAAGATCAAATGGGGAGCAGCCGAGGGCCATGTGCAATCCATCCCTGGCAGCATATAGTACAAATGGTTAATTGTCATCCCAATGTCTGGGTGAATCTTCCCCAGTTGTTTCTAACATCTGTTTGAGGGTTTGGTGAAACCGCTCGATCCTCCCCTTGACTCTGAGGATGGTAAGGACTAGTGAAGTTATGTTGTATTCCAAAAGAACAACAAAATGTTTTTAAAGTTGTTGAACAAAAATTGTTCCCATTATCAGTTTGAATGATACGGGGCATACCAAATAACAAATAATGAGAAAACCCATTCCAAGTGCCTTATAAGTGTAGAAGCCCCAATGTTACGCAAAGCATATGCTTCAGGGAACCTGGTGGTCATACATAGGATAGTAAACATAAACATATTTCCTGATTTAGTTCGGGGTAAGGGACCGACACAATCCAACACCACATGTGTAAAAGGCTCCTCTGGCACTACAATAGGGTGTAAGGGTGCTCATGGAACAGTCTGGTTAGGTTTACCAACTGCTTGACATACAACACAATTTTGACAATATCTGACCACATCCTTTTCGAGTTTTGGTCAATAGAAAAACTTGTATATTCAACCCGTTCTCGCACTTTCGTATAGTCAATATTGACTTATTAACTACGTGCATATGTGACATACTAAACATACTAGTTTACCTTGAAAAGCTTCATAGAAAACACCGACCTTACCTAACCTTCTTAGTATGTTAAGATAAGCATCTTATTGCTACGTAATTACAATTATTACTTAACCTATACCTATAATAGGTTAAGTAATAATTGTAATTACGAAGCAATAAGATGCTTTTCTTAACATACTAAGAAGGTTAGGTAAGGTCGGTGTTTTCTATGAATCTTTTCAAGGTAAACTAGCATGTTTAGTATGTCACATATGCAAGTATTTAATAAGTCAATATTGACTATACGAAAGTGCGAGAACGGGTTGATATATTTTATGATACATATTGGAAATCACTTGGTGACCTCCCATCAGGTCATCATGGGCAGCTTGCAATACCTGTTCCCTATACTCCTTGGGTACGACGAGCTGGGTCCTAGACTCACAATCATCTGACAAGGGAGTTCCTGGTGGTCTCCATAGTCTCATCAAACATCGATCATTGAAGTAGCAACCAGTGCTCTCGTCCAAAGTATCAATAGTGTCAGCTGCTTCTGTTTAACATTCAGCTAGACTGGGATCAGTACTCTGCAACTCACTCAAGGTCTGGGACTCAACAGCTGGAGTGAGCGGGCAAGGAACTGGTACCTGGGCCACCTCTTCCAGACCATCCTCTGGGTCAGAATAAATTAGGGCTTTGGCACCAGCGTCACTCTCGACGTCTGCGTGAGCTAAGAATGTATCCCACAAGGTCCACCACCACCTCCCTGTCAGAAGGGGTCCTGGCCTCGACAACATCCACCTTGGGAGTCACAGGATTTACCTCACCCTGCTTACCCATGGATCTGATCACAACACAGGCTGAATAGATGACACCATCATCCGCATCCGGTTGAGCCAGCACACAACTAGGGTTAGTAAATATGATAGGACACTCTGTCCCACTAACTTGACACTTGTCAAAATCATTACCCACAATAACATCAACCCCAGGGATGGACAACTGCTCACTAACTGCTACAGTGCACCAACCTGGTGTAATAGTTGATTTCAGGCGAACTTTAAGGACATGACCTCCAATACCTTGCAATAATACTACCTGACCAGTGTCTTCTGTGCTAACATCAGCAAGAGCACGGTGAGAGATTAGAGATTGGGAAGCACCAGTGTCCCTCAATAACTGCACTGGCTTCCAGCTTCCACTTGTACAAAGTAAGGTACCCGAATATAGGTATATAGTCATATAGTCATCCAATTGTTCATGACTGGAACAACATTAGAATTAATTGCTTGCAACCCCCGTCTCATAATCAGATCGGTAGGTCTCAACTCAGGGTGCAAGAAATAACAGGAATTAACCACATAACCTCTTCTCCTGCAATGCGTGCAATATCTGCCAGTGGTCGAAACAACCGAACCAACTGCAGGTTTAGACACATTATTTGAGGGTGACAACCCTGTCTGCTGTTTCTCAATCTTTGGCTTTACAGGAGAAGAGTTCAGGGGAGTAGATGAGTTAACTGGTCTGGCCTGGAAAACATGAGATTTAGGAACATGACAATTACTCCTAGAATTATAAGTATTAGATTGTGCTCGAGAAGACACCTTAGTGAGTAATTCGTGTTCGTCTGCTAGCTTGGCTAGTTTCATAATGTCATTGGTCTGTTTATGTTCAGCTATAAACAAGGTTAATTTCTCTGATAGACAACCTAAAATCTCCTCTGTCACTATGACGTTTCTCAAAGTTTCAAAATTCGTAATGGAAAGTGCTTTTACCCATCTATCAAAATGATTAATTTTAACACTTGCAAAATCAGAAATGGTCTGATCATGTGCTCTCTTTATACCTCTAAATTTCTGTCTATGGGCCTCTGGGATCTGCTGGTATTCATTTAAGATGCTCTGTTGGACAAATTTAAAGTAAAAAGAATTAGCGTCAGGAAGAGATGCAATAATTTCCTGGGTTTTCCCTTTAAATTGTTCTTGCATAATGGCAACCCATTGATCCACAGGCCAATTCATACTGACTGCTAACTTCTGGAAATGCAAAACAAAAAAATTCTGGGTCCTCCTCGTTGAATTGAGGCAAATCTACATTTTTCCTACACTTTAAAGAACTATCAGTACCATCTTTATGATTACTAGTGTTACCATGCCCTGCTGCAATTATCTGTTGCTCAAGTCTGTTTTTACTTATTGCTATATTCTGTTGAATTTCCAATTGCTGCCGCCTAACTTCCTCTAGTTGCAACTGAGCTTCAATTCTTCTGCTCTGTGCTTCGAGTTCTGCTTGTTTTTGCTGGTTCTGAGCCTCAAAGCATCTGTTGCTGAGTCTCCAACTCCAGCTGTTTTTGGCGATTCTGCATCTCCAACCTCTGTTTCTCTCCTTCTAACTTAGCCATCTCTAGCTTAAATTCCATCTCTAACTTTAGAATTGCTACCTGGTTACTTGACTCGTCTTCTAACTTCTCTAACCACTCCTTGTCAAGTTTCTCCTCCTCCACCAAGTGTGTGACAATGACTCTTACTAGCTGAGCCTTTAACATTCTCCTGTAAACTGTCAGCTTTAATTTATCAGCCATGTACAACAACCCAAACTTCTTCAAGTCTTTAATTTCACCAAAAATTGGATGCTCCACCAACGCAGCAACTTGTTCCTCCATTGTCAGCTAAATTAACACAACTAGCAATTACAACAACACTGAAGGTTTGCTTGGCCCCTGCCACAAGCTGTACACTTACCTCAATCGTGAAGAGTTGAGAAAACTTCCACAAGTCGGTCGGCCGAGCGGACAGCACGCGGGACTTGTGATCCTGTGGTCCTGGGTTCGATCCCAGGCGCCGGCGAGAAATAATGGGCAGAGTTTCTTTCACCCTATGCCCCTGTTACCTAGCAGTAAAATAGGTACCTGGGTGTTAGTCAACTGTCACGGGCTGCTTCCTGGGGGTGGAGACCTGGTCGAGGACCGGGCCGTGGGAACAATAAAAAGCCCCGAAATCATCTTAAGATAACTTAAGATTAAGGAAGCAGCTCAGAATGAACAGAGAAATGGTACACAGGCTTGGTTGTGTATCACTAGTTAACCCACACAGTACCTAGGAAGGCATTAACAATTAATATCATGCACCACTATTTTTTACCTTACATTACGGGAAACAACGATCCCGGACATAGGCCCTCATTTTGTTACGTCCCTTGATCTCTGGGTATGGTTCCTCTGTTGCAGTGGTTTGAAAATATAGGATAATACGGCCTTGCCTACTTAAGTGTCTAGGAGAAACAAATGAAGCCACTGCTTAATTAACAAAGCAATACACTTAAAGTAAGGGTAACAAGAACATACAAATATATAAATGGAGATACAGGCAGCCAGAAATATTAATGCATCAGAATACAACACAATATCCTTATACAAACACTGATCAATATATTACAACTTAAATGGATAGATGGGTAATGCACATAATGGTCTAACCAGGAAATCAACTAATGTTACTGAACAATAACAGGGACACAGACTTAACTGCACAACATGTCCACGCCAGCCAGTTCTACCTACGCGACTGCGTTGCTGGAGCATACACGGTGTGGGTCGGCTACAAGTTACCAACTAAAAAGCCCACATTAACCTCTAGATACTCTGTTATTAGATAGTAATACTAAAGAACATAATTATAGCTAACTTATATGTATATAGCATTGCTAAATGTGTAACTAAGAAATTAAGTGCAATCAATAAGCAGAAAATTATTACAAGGGTGAATCAGTGACGCTAGCTGGATACACTGCATGCATTACTGGAACATCCCAAATATGGTCATCCCCCCCTCCCCTGAAACGCCACTGTGTCCCTCCACAGGAATGAATATGCAATAGCCTTAAGCAAATATTCAATACAGACACACTACAGCATGCTACATTTAAATCAAACATATATATACTGGAACATAACTGGATGCAATGTTTATTTAAGTAACTGAGTAAAGAAAAAAAAGACACCCATATTTATCATGATGAATGTAAGAATCAAATATATGGATTCGTAACAGTATCCTAATACCATTTGTATTTCTTCACAGTTTTGGTTTACATATTGACTCATTATGATGTTCGTCCTTCGGATGCGAAGATGACCATGACTTCAGTATATTAGGTCGAAGACTGTGTCAGATGATGGAGTATGAGACCAATCTGGGTCCAGAAGGCTCGCCCACACACGGGACATATATGGACAGGTGTTACTGCAGAGGTGGAGGTGGCTCTAGCTTTGCGTGAATCGCATTTCTTCTGGGCCTCTGCAGAGGAAATTTGCATTTTTTGCCACTGGGCCTTTGTGGTGATTTTGCTGTTTTTAGTTGGATCGTCTTGAGCAAGCAAATCCCAAGAATTTATGCCAATGTCCAGGTCTTTGAAGGTCTTCTTGAGGCAGTCCTTAAATAGTTTCTTTACCCCCCCCCCCCCCCAACTGTGTTTCCTTGCATAACGCACCATACAGCAGCTGTTTAGGCAATCAGCTAACAGGCATTCTGACAACGTGGCCTTCCCATCTGGACTGAGTTTTCAGTAGAAGGGTGAAGACTCTGGGAATACCGACCCCACCCAGGACCTCCGTGTTTGCGATTTTGTCCTGTCACCTGCTGTGGAGAGAGCTCCAGTGAAAATTATTTTATGTTTGGCGTGTCTGCTGTTTACACTCCAGGTCTCGCTGGGGTAAAGAAGGGTGGCGAGTACCACTGAACGGTAGACCTTCAGTTTAGTGGTAAGGCTGAGGCCCCTCCGCTCCAGACATTCTCACGGTATCTTCCAAAGGCAGCGCTGGCCTTGGCGATCCTGTTGTTGACTTCTGCATCTATGTTCACCGCTCTTCAGAGTATGGTGCCAAGATGGGCGAAGTTGTCAACTGCCTGCAGGTTCTGCTCCTTGACAGTGATGTGTGGTTCTTGGTCGGGTATTCTAAGCGCGGGTTGGTACACATCTTCAGTGTTTTTGGTGCTGATGATGAGACCGAAGTTGTCGCAGACTCGCGAGAAGCCGTATATTTCGTGCTACATCATTTGCTCTGTGCTGGCGTTGAGGGCGCTGTCATTAGCGAAGAGGAAATCTCTTATGACAGCTTCCTTCACCTGTGTAACGGCCCGTAGGCGCCTGAGGTTAAACAGCCTAACGTCAGTCCTGTATATGTTGGGTATTCCATCCTGGCAATCACAGAAGGCATCAGAGAGCATGACCGAGAATACCACGCTGAAGATTGTTTGGGCGCAAACGCAGCCCTGCTTAACACTGTTCGTCACTGGGATGGCTTTTGACTCATTAATACCTGTGTGTCTGCATATTATTTATAAAAGCAGATTCTGTTACTGTCATTCACGTTTACCCATTTGGTTTCTGTATGAGTCTGAGTTGATCTCTCTGATCCTACTCTTCATATTCAGTTCCACTTAGCAACTCTGTCTTTCTTTCTTTGTTTTCTGTCAACATATAACAACATATTTTTATATAATATTTATTGATGACTATTTTTTATTTATTTATATGTATAACAGTTCTTACATTATTTTAAAGCCACTAGCGAACACAACGTTTCAGACAGGTCCTTAATCTTAATTTTCCCCAGAATACGACCCGCCAAATCGATTAACAACCAGTTACCCAATCACTGATATGTGAACAGCGGCGTACAGTTAAGGATTGGCGTCTAGTCAAGCCTCCCTGGTCAAAATGCGAACCCTGGCCAAATCGCTCGCAACGCCTGACAGCTGACAGGCGAAGATATTCTGCCTGCGTCGGATATCGCAGGCGGCGATATTCGGTGATATTCCATTTTATGCTAAATCTGATTTCCTTGTGATCACTGTTTCCTAGCTCAGTTCCTATTTCGGTGATATTTATTTCTGTCCCTGTTAATTAGCACTAAGTCTGTTATCTTCATATGTTGGCTCCTTAATAAGGTACCTTAAAGAAGCAAATCTGACAAATCGTCTGTCAGTATTCCCCGTTTTGATGATCCAGTTCATTCCATTAAAATTAAAATTACCCATAACAAAAACAGTCTTTGACCTAGATACTCTAAATCTTTGCTTCCTATTTGCCGAGTGGTAGTGGCATGTATCTAATTATACATATTATATTATTATTATTACCCTCTTTGATACTACATTTTAAACTTTCGCTGACATATACGGCTCCTCTTCGTCGACTTCTATTCTGTCTATCCGTGTTAAATAATTTTAGTCTCTATATTTGATATTCAGCTAATAGTTCCATGTTTTCTCCTTTCATCCACGTTTCGGTTACGACAAAAATATATAGTGTTTCTTTGGGGTCAAGAGAATTTAAATCCTATATATTGTTTCTAAGGCTCTTAGTGTTTTATAATACACCTTAAAGGTAAGGTTATGTTGAGACCCTTCTCCATCTCTGTTCTTTTTACCAAAAACGTTTTTTCCTGCCAACACCTGCTTTTATTGCCTCCTTTCCCCAAACCCATTCCCTTACCACTATTAACTAATGGTTTAAATCCAAATAAGCCCCCTCCAACAACATATTTAACAGAATTGACACAGGAAACAACCCAAGAATTAGGCAATTGGCATACATATTCTTTCCATAGAAGTGTTCCCAGTAATCAATGAATGATATTGCATTCGATTTGCAGTACTTGTCTGGCCTACAACTGACACCAAGTGCCCTCGACAGTCATTCATTTCCAACTCCTTTTCTGAGAAGAATGCAACATAAGTATCGGAATCCCTCCCTCGGTCCTAACTAATTCAATGGCTGTCTTAAACAAGTGTATTGGCTCTTCATTTCTAACTCTTCCTACTTCATTTCCTCCAGCACTGACTCCAATAAATGGGTTATACTGATTTCTAACTATAATATCATTCATACTGTTAGCAATATCCTCAATTCCTGTTCCCGGATAACAATATTCTCTATTCCTTTTCTCGGATAGCAAACCCTTAACCTGTTTTCACTCTGTTTGGCACAAAAACACTTCGTCTGGAAATCACCTATAACCAAATGTCGCTTACTTCTTATACCGGAGCTTCTTTCGTCGTTTCACCTTTCAGTCGACCTGCAGCCTCCCGACAGCACTCAGTCTCCAAAGCAACGAATGAAACGCAGTCCCCGTGGTGTTATGGTTAAGACACTTGCCAGGCATTACGCAAGTGCTTTGTCTTGGATTCGTATCTTGGCCGGGGAGGATTTAATGGGCGTCAATCCTTAACTGTAGCCTCAACAACACTACAGTAAAATGGGTACCTGACTGTTAAACGATTTGGCTGGATCGTATTCCGGGGAACATAGGATTAAGAACTTCCTCGAATCGAGGTGTATAGTTAAGGATTGGCGTCTAGTCAATCCTCCCTGGCCAGGATGCGAACCCTGGCCAAATCGCTCGCAACGCCTGTGGTGAGAGTGTGACCACACTTGCTTGCTAGTGGTTGTACAATAATGTAAGACCTCTTGTCTTTAATAAAAAAATAAGATTTTTCAAGAAAGCTGTAGAAGGTCTGGTCAGTCTTCATTTGTCCTTCCTGACACCCCTAGGAGAGGACTTCCTAAGGCTGCTCTTCTCCTTTGCTTCCTCTTAAGGGCAAGCACGGTGTTTTATGCATACAATGAGTCACAATAACGTGGCTGAAGAATTGATATCCACCCCTCAACTGAAAATGTATAAATGACGTTTCCGTCCGTAATATACTTGATAATAGTCCAATACGGAACGAAACGTGGTTTTTCATTTTCATTTACAATGTTCCATCTTCCTAAGTTGCTCACGCAACGAGTCCACATCTGCTCACAGCACCACACATTTCCACTAATTTCCACATTGCACACTTCATCTTTGGTACCTAAACATGACCGTTAAACAGAAGCTCCAACAAGTCCACGCAATCAATATGGCGGCTTGCGTCTCCTGAAAGAGCTTATAATTGTACTCGACGATATTTAACCACGTTTCAGTGAATCTTATGTACTTATTCTTAATACGTAATCTTATATATGCATTTCTTTTAATGCTCCCGCAAAATCTACCAGTAGTTTCCTTAAGAGATAAACCTGTATAGTTTGGTCTAAACAGGACCTGCCTCGCATTGACCAGGGAACTTTTGTTCTCGTTTCCTTATGTCTCCTATTCCAATCGTTTATGGGCATGGGCATCATTAGTCTTAATCATATTTAGCTGTACCTAACATTTTCTTCCAATAACTTCTCGCTCCTACCTCAGCAAATATCATGTCCACCTTCTGAGAGGAAGACAATGGTCTTGACCCATTGCCTGAGAGTGATTTGTTTATTCTCTGCAATGTGTCACCCACCTGTGCTCCAGGGAAACATAACTATTTCTTGCGTCCCTGAAGCAGGAAGCAATGTCTAAATAACGAACGAGGAAAACTCCACAACTAATAAATCCGTACCTGCTCTTTTGTGACGTACATCTTCTATACCTTTTTGAGTTCCCAATCAAACTCATCTCCTTTAAACCGGAGAGTAGTTTCTACGTCCTAAACACTATGATCTCTTCTAAACTGTGGGCATAATTGCTTTTTTGTTCACTAATTTTGTTTACTTTCCTTTGTGGATATCGTTTCATCTCTGTTGTATATAGTCGTGTCTCCTATCCTTGAATGTCAGTCCGCTGCGAATCATTAGAAAAGGCTCGTGAAAGGCTTGTGTTTATGTCATGATCACACCTGCGATTCTTGATCCCGAAACTAATCCACTAGCTAAAGAAGCCATAAATCACGTCTTCCCTCTTAAATGCACCCCCTCAATATTACATTTTCAATATTACTGCATCATTTCTGACGTGGACAGATGTGCAGGTATTGCACAATTATTTTTTGCTACTGAAGATGTGTGTGTTGCATAATGAACATCATCTCGTACTGAAATCCAAACATTTCCCCATTTTAGCCTGGTAGTATTATCAGAATGAAACTACATAATCGAATTACTGGTACATGAAGGTAAATCATCATTTCACACACAATTTTTTTAATCAATTATCGTATAACGATAACCCAACCATATACAGCTCACGTTCATTGCCGATATAGGATACCGAATATGTTAAATATTAGTATATACTTATAATTCCCCAACGTTGGCAACATCCATTAATCTGTACAGTTAAGCTCGTGTTTGTTAATTAACTCAATTTCGTATGTGATGAGAGGATGCATTTGCCTGATTAAAGCACTGCCGGTAAATTAATAAATCATGAATAGCGTAATGCAGCTGTATGCTTGGCCGGAATACTGACAGCATCATCCGCTACACGGGACCAGCTGTCCCAACAGTATCAATTATACAATATTATACGGAATTGACAAGTTTCAAATTTAAATATTAGCGTTAAGATTGCTGCAGCAACACTTCCTGCAGTCACCATCCTGCAACGAACCTGCAACCATTCATTATTGAGCCTGCATCTATGCTTCGACCAGCCTGCAACCACGCTTCGAGCAGCCTGCAATATCGCTTCGAGCAACCTGCAACCACGCTTCGACCAGCCTGCAACCACGCTTCGACCAGCCTGCAATATCGCTTCGAGCAGCCTGCATCTATGCTTCGACCAGCCTGCAACCACGCTTCGAGCAGCCTGCAATATCGCTTCGAGCAGCCTGCAATATCGCTTCGACCAGCCTGCAACCAAGCTTCGACCAGCCTGCAACCAAGCTTCGACCAGCCTGCAACCAAGCTTCGAGCAGCCTGCAACCACGCTTCGACCAGCCTACAACCAAGCTTCGACCAGCCTGCAACCAAGCTTCGACCAGCCTGCAACCAAGCTTCGACCAGCCTGCAACCACACTTCGACCAGCCTGCAACCACGCTTCGACCAGCCTGCAATATCGCTTCGAGCAGCCTGCAATATCGCTTCGACCAGCCTGCAACCACGCTTCGAGCATTCTGCAACCACGCTTCGAGCAGCCTGCAACCACGCTTCGAGCAGCCTGCAACCACGCTTCGACCAGCCTGCAACCACGCTTCGACCAGCCTGCAACCACGCTTCGACCAGCCTGCAACCACGCTTCGAGCATTCTGCAACCACGCTTCGACCAGCCTGCAACCACGCTTCGAGCATTCAGCAACCACGCTTCGAGCAGCCTGCAACCACGCTTCGAGCAGCCTGCAACCACGCTTCGAGCAGCCTGCAACCACGCTTCGAGCATTCAGCAACCACGCTTCGAGCAGCCTGCAACCACGCTTCGAGCAGCCTGCAACCACGCTTCGACCAGCCTGCAACCACGCTTCGAGCAGCCTGCAACCACGCTTCGACCAGCCTGCAACCACGCTTCGACCAGCCTGCAACCACGCTTCGACCAGCCTGCAACCACGCTTCGACCAGCCTGCAACCACGCTTCGACCAGCCTGCAACCACGCTTCGACCAGCCTGCAACCACGCTTCGACCAGCCTGCAATTGTTTGGAAACAAAAAAAAACTGCTGCTGGGTCACAGGAATGTCAGCTGTTGAACATACAAATCAAAGAGTTTATTCAGAAATATTTGCACTTTAATGATTAGGCTATTTTACACTCATTTATAATGTTTTACTTCAGCCATTTTTAAAATTCCCGAAATTTAAGTGTATTCCCGTACCTTCAGGTCCCCGGAGGAAGTAGTCTAAGAGAGCGTTGTGGGCTGCGATTATTGTTGATCAGATGCTTGGCCAAACCTTCCTTAATTAATAATCTCTACACTTCAAATTAAAAATTATGAGAAGCAGCTCTTTCTTGCTGAGAGCAGGAATGATTTCAGACAATATCCCACCTCACAAGAGACTGCTGAATAGTGCTCTCAAATTTTCAAGATTTACTTTTCTGTAAATATAACAATATGCTTTAATATACCTACTTATCTCTCTCATCTCATTTTTCTCTTGTAATGTATCTTTATCATTTATCAATTCTGATTGAAATTACCTACTTAAAATTATCTGCTAGATTAAGGACCTGCCCGAAACGCTGCGCGTACTAGTGGCTTTACAAGAATGTAAATACGGTACTATCCAATGTATTCTCACAAACCCAATGTACCTTCTTGTATATAAATAAATAAATAAATAAATAAAATAAAACAGAAGCGATCAAGTGCCGTCTCCGCAGTAAGGTCGCTCAACGAACACCAATCTTCTTGTCAGTGCTGAAAGATTCAGTTCAAATTTAATTACTGTCAGACTTATAACACACATAATAGTTATAAGATTCATGACAAGCGAGCTATGTTAACTGAAGTTCATTTTTAAGTGTGTATGGTTCATTTCAGATATGAACGTTTTGAGATTTTTAATAAACGTAATTGGAATAAGGTTCATTTCAATCGTAAGTGCTTTAGAGTTAATTTTAAACATGTATTGTTGAGTGTAGCTAGGTTATTTCAAACGTAAGTGGTGTTTGATTAGCTACAAACATAAGTGCTTTATGGTTCAACTCAAACTTAAGTGGTGATTGGTTCACTTCAAACGAGTGTTTTATTGTTCATTGGAAACGCAAATGTTCTCTGACTGATGTTCAAAATTGTGAACACTGGCGACTGGTGGAACCATCCATATCATCTGACGCCTTGTATGTGTAAAATGTGCTGACCACAAACAATTTATTGTTCTGACTATAGAACAATAGTTAGGTATGCTTTCTAACATTAGGGAAGCTTGCCATTCTTCTTTTCCCTATCTAAGTTTTGACTCACAAAACACATTAATTCGATTTGGGATAAGGCATGTTTTTTTTGTCTTTTCTTAATCTCTTCTTGATATATATACATAAAGTTTTACCAAGCGTTATAAGGAGTATTGACCTGACCAAGTATTCGATGAACAAAATTCGCCGCAATAAAAAAGTAGTATAATTTAATATCTTATTTTCAAGTGAGGAAACGTGAGCCGCTGAGTCTCCTCCTCTAATTTCCTGCCTGGCTCTAAAACCTGTATTATAAATGAAGTATTCTGACGTTCGAATTCTTTGTCGAATCTTTGTATATAACTTGAAGAAGGAGGTGACTTCTGTAACATCTCTTAGGGCAGTCCACTTGTTGACCACCTATGCAAGGCAGAAGGATTTCTTTCGACTTATTTGCGCATACAGCTTCCTCTCTGTGCCATCGACAGTCAGACACGACTTTCCACTTTGAAAGCCATACCATCCTTTCCATAAAAAGTTGATCCTATTCTGTGTTCTAGTGTTTTCAACCTGATCATTTTCAACAACACTTCATGGGATACCTGTCAGTGGCTCTGTTTTGCAATACACTGCCTTCTGTCTTTCCCTATTTAATAATGGGACAACGTGTGTTTTTTTTTACCCGGAATTCTGGAATATTTCCCCCTCTTTCAGACGTCATAAGGCTAGTGACAAGGCACTGCTGTAGCCTACTTTAGCAGCCATTGTGATATTAAGTTTGGTCCCATTGAGTTTTTGTAAAAATCTAGTTCTTTCATGTGTTTTTTTCCTCTTCTATAGTGACTACTTTTCATCAAGTATTTATTCCTCTCTTTAATCTCGCAGTGCTGGACACAATGATGGTTATTTTGCAATGACTTTTTAATATTTATTTTCTATGAGAAATCCCCAGAATCTCTGGGGATTTAGGGGAATGGATCCTATTCTCGGGAAAGGATAGGTCAATTAAAAACTTAGACAGGTCAGATAACTGATCCTCACAGTCACCACATCACCGTCACACGACAGACACATCATTCCACAGTCAGCATCCGGACGATAGTATGGACCACCAGACAAATTGTGTGTGAACCAACGTGCTGCTTCCAGTTACAAAATGAAAAATCTCTCCAGCTCCATTTCTGACAGTGAGCGCGTTTGCCATCCTGTGACCAAAGCCCACAGGACAAACCATTCCACTAGGACCAATCAAGAAATGTGGCCTCTACCAATAAACACTCCAACTATTGAGACAAAATTCCCACTGCCAGTCTTCAAGGTGCAGCATGCTGAGAGGAAGTCCTCGTACCCCACAGTAGTGGACCTTGAAAAAGAGTGTCCCTAGCTCAAGATCAGAGCAAAGCCAAACTTCAGAGGAGAATATATTCTGAGGCCCAAAGACGAGACAGCTGAATGATACAGGAAATGCGACGAACTCAAGCCAGAGGACAAAATAAGGAAAACCATTGTCCTCCACTATCCCTTGCACATGGCCCTAACTCATTTCGGAACGCTGAACTATGTGGTGTCAGCAGAAGGATGCTAGGTAAAATCCACGAAGCAGGAAACCTGACAAGTCCTTCTCATAGTAACAGGACGGATTCCGGAGAAACGTAATCTTGGCATTTGGGGTGTGTTCCAACACACACAGGATTTAAACCCCAGAGCCCCTCAGATGCTTCAGATGTCAACGATTTGGACATCACAGGGATGGCTGCCAACGCTCAGTTAGGTGTGGAGTCTGCAGCCAGCCCTCGACACCAAAATATGCCTTGAATATATACCAGCTCCCCTGACCACAAAAACAGCCTCACGCTTACCAAGACCAAACCAAGCGGAAGGGAGCACATGACCCTCCATCATCGGTCATGGTGGATTATGAGAAGGCCTCAGTCTAGGACAGAGGAATGGGTGGGGGCCACTAGAAAATAGTTCAACGTAATCGCCCGCCCATTGCATTCAGTAAGCACACTCAGGCCAATAATTGCAAGAGTGCCCGAGTTTCCCCTGATAAGGGCCAAATAGTAAACAGGCCCAAAACCAGCACAGCAGTAAGTAGTGCACCCGAACAACTGAACACCCTCTGGCCAATGCTTAAGGCCTTGGTAAAGGAATTGGTCGAAAAATTTGCTGCCAAAACCCGGTATCAAGCAAACCACAAAGACTCGAAAGACAATTGAGAACAAGAAATTTGAAAAAAGCAATACCTCCCTTTCAAGAACCCAGGGCAGGAAACACTCTCATAAAAAACAGGTAGAGTCCAGTACTTCTTAAAGCAACATTGATGAGTCAGTTTTAAGTACACAAAGATCCTCAACTCCAATTTCAACTTCCATGGCGAGTTCATCTGACTTCATGGATGGTTCGGTAATATCAACAAGTTTCAACAACCAAGAAGACTAAAGATCCTGAAATGGAATGCACTAGGTCTGTGCACAAAATTGTAACACTTGCAATGCATAGCAGCAACCAAAGGCATAGACATCCTCTTAATACAGGCGAACTTGCTTCGAGACGGATTAGAACCTAAAATCTCAGCCTATTGTGACTTCTTCCTTCCATGGGTCAACGGGCAATCCAGGGGATGTGCCATCTATGTGAAATGAGACCTGCTCTCCAAGCGCATAACCAGCCCACTCGATTGTGGGCTGGCGTCAGAGGTGATGGGAGTATCCATTGAGCTAAGACACGTCAAACTTGAAGCATTTAATGTTCGCAGTGCTTTGCATGCTGAAATATATATTTGTGTTACTTGGACACCACCACCTCAAACACAATTATTTGTGGTGATTTCAATGCCCATCGTCGTTTGGCACTGGGATCAAACACGGTAAATGAGACCGGCACTCAAATAGCACATCTACTAGACCAACTACAATTAATTTAAATCCTAAACAAGAATGAACTGACCCACATCCAAGGAGTTAGATTAGACCTCACCTTCATATCAGCCTTCGTCAGAGATGCAGCAACGTGGTCAGTTGAGCATACACTCACAAGCGACCACTATGGGGTCCAAATTGATCTAATGTTGGATCTACCCACCCCACCTTCATCAGGAGCCTGGAACTCCGCTCTTACAAAATTGGACCGCTTTCGAAACCTAATCTCAGAGTGGCATAGAAACTATGTTGTTTCCAAAGACATTAATCAGGCAGAACAATAGTTTGTCAAAGCTGTTTAAAGTGCAGCCAACCATTCAATTCCACAGAAAAAAACAGTCCACCAGACACCACAAAGATCACTGGTACTATTGAGAACATGTCAAAGAACTCAATCATAGACTCAGCAGCACAAGGAATCTTTAACAAAAATCAGCCAAGTGACCGCAATGTCATGTTCACAGAAAATGGTACCATCCGTTTTCTATGTGTGGCGGAGCAGACGCCAGAGAAGGTAAACAAGAGCACACAGGAGCTACCAGCTTGGAAGCAGCTAGTCATGTAATTGTTTATATACGTATTAAAGTCAGTAACCAAGAGATGGCTTTATATCAACCCTACAATCAAGACTTCCTCAGTAACACACAAACACCACATTGGCGACGAGGTTGAACTGTGAACGCAGGTATTTGTTCAGTTTAAAACACAAGGGAGAAGCATGCTGCTTGGAGGAGGAAGACAAGCTGTGAGCACCATACCCGATGCTGTATGCTAACCAATGCTGTGTGCTAACCAATGCTGTGTGCTAAACGATGCTATGTGCTAACCAATGCTATGTGCTACCCCAAGCTATGTGCTGACTCACGCTGTGTACTGAGTAATCTGCGAGCCGATGCTGTGTACGAAACGACGCTTTGATGTGTACAAAACCTGTTGTTTTGGTTATGAAACGACGCATCGTGCTACAAAATTCTTCACGCTGTGAACTGACTGCTGTACCAACTGCTGACAACTGCTGTGCCAACTGCGGTACCAACTGCTAACTACTGCTGTGCCAACTGCTGTGCTGCTGTGAGTAGGAACAACACATGTACACAAGGGCTAGGTAAGAAGTCAGTTGCTGCTATATTGTGCACTGCTGTGAACTTTTGCATTAAAATGCTTGTGTGCTTTGCAAAATTAAAGTAATTACAGTGAATTCTTAACAAACATATGCAGTGCAGTAAGTGTTTAATATTTTGAGGAACATTTAAGTGATAAGTTTACATTTATTCAGTAAAAAAATGGCAAATATACCTCAGTTTCCTGCATTTGATCCTGACTGTGACCAGACAAACCTGTCACAGAGGTGGGTCAAATGGCTTAAAAGGTTTGAAAATTTGTTGATGGTTTCAGACATCAAAAGTGCTGAAAGAAAGCGTGCCTTTCTACTTCATTATGCAGGTGATAGAGTTTGTGACATCTTTGATACACTGAAAGACACTGGTGGTGCCAAAGATTATGCCATTGCCAAAGCCAAACTAACAGAGCATTTCAAACCAAGGCAAAATACTGCAATGAAAATTATGCATTTCAGGAGAGCCAGACAACTCTCTAATGAAACCGTTGATCAATACCACACACGTCTGCAGGGTTTAGCAGCCCATTGTGAGTTTGCTGATGTTGACAAAGAAATCAAACAGCAAATAATTGAAACATGCACATCTACACGTCTCCGTCGAAGAGCTCTAGAACTTGTTGATGATGAAAGTTCTCTTACCAAGATACTGGACATTGCTCTTCGAATGGAAGATGCTGCACGTGATGCTCGTGTCATGGAGTGCAGTGCCAACAACGGTTCTGCCACTGTTACTAACAGTGATGAGGTACGTAAGGTTCAGGGAGGACACCGAGATCAAAGAAGATATCATGGCAAACCTAACAGTAAATTGAGCCGAGAACCACATCACAACTGGAGTCATGGAACAAGACTCAAGCAGTCACAACGACTCACATCAGAGGGTGTCAACAATAAATGCTACAATTGTGGAGGAGACTACCCACACCAAGGTAATGTTTGTCCAGGTCAAGGTAAGAAGTGCTATGAGTGTGGAAAACTAGGTCATTTTGGTGCTATGTGTCGGTCTGCACTAAAGAAACCACAGTCAGTGAATAAAAGCACTGTACGAGGATCAGGTCATAGGTGTCGAGGTGGTAAACACAATATTGCACCTCATATCCAGAATGTTAATAATGTACAAGACAACATTTCATTACAACCAGTCTCAGATGACAGTGAATGTGATTATACTTATGGAGTACAATCAATCACAGAATGGAATGATCTTCCAAACAACCCAGAGACTATAGTATATATTGCTGGTATTTGTCTCAAAGTTCTCATTGACACTGGAGCAAACATTGACACCATTGCTGAGTGCCACTATGAAAAATTTAAAAAAACAGTTCCCAAAGCTTGAAAACAATAATGGCAAAGCCACTGCCTATGCTTCAAAGGTAGCCTTGCCAGTGATTGGAACTTTCACTCCAGAGATTAAGTCAAAGAATGCAATGCTCATTACTACATTCCATGTTGTTAGGAATGCAAAGGAGTCTCTGCTCAGTTACAAGACTTCAACCAAATTGGGGCTACTTCAGCTTTCTAATGCTGTAGCAGTGGAATCTGCAAACAATGTTGATGGTATTGTTGCTGAATTTTCTGATCGATTTAAATCCATAGGTTGTTATACTGATAGCAAAGTAAATCTGCATATCAACCCAGATGTAATTCCAGTTGCCCAACCACATCGCCGACAACCATTCCATACTCGCAAGAAAGTCGATGCCGAACTGAATAGGCTGATGGAACTAGATATCATTGAACCAGTAACAGGCACAACACCATAAGCCCAATTGTCACTCCACTAAAGCCGAAGAATCCAGATGAGATACGCATTTGTGTGGACATGCGTGTTCCCAACAAGGCAATAATGCGTGAACGCCATCCTACACCCACTGTAGATGATATGATCTACCGCTTGAATGGTGCAACTGTATTCAGCAAGTTAGATTTAAACAAGGGCTATCATCAGCTTGAACTTGATGATGAGAGTCGCTTCATCACAACGTTTACGACACATCGAGGTCTGTATAGGTACAAGCGCCTGAGTTTTGGTATTAACAGTGCTGCCGAGGTATTCCAGCACATCATCAGCCAGGTATTGCAAGATATACCTAATGCTGACAACATGTCTGATGACATCATTGTTTATGGCCGTACCCAAGCTGAACGCGACAAAGCTCTTCGTGCAACATTGCAACGCTTACGAGAAAAGAATCTGACGTTAAGCCGAGCAAAGTGTGAGTTCAATCAACATAAAATTGAATTCTTTGGACATGTACTTAGTGACAAAGTTCTGTCTCCAGATCCTAAGAAAGTTGCAGATATCAAGAATGCTGCACCTCCTTCAACGTCCACTGAAGTACATAGTTTTCTGGGAATGACAAACTACTGTTCTCGCTTCATTCCAGATTTTGCGACCATTACGAAGCCTCTACGTGAGCTCCTGAAGAAAAATGCATCATGGTACTGGAGCGATATCGAACAAAATGCAGTTGATGCTGTGAAAGATGCACTAGTAGAGAATACGACTGCTGCATACTTTGATCCATCAATGGACACTGAGTTAACGGTGGATGCTAGTCCTGTTGGTTTAGGTGCTGTTTTAGCCCAACACAAACCTGGTCAACCAGATTCCAGAGTAGTAATTGCCTACGCCAGCCGTTCTCTCACAGATATTGAGCAACGATACAGTCAGACGGAGAAGGAAGCTCTTGCTCTTGTATGGGGCTGTGAACACTTCAATGTGTATCTGCTTGGTGCGCCCTTCACCACGATAGTCACTGACCACAAACCGTTGGAGACCATCTTCAATAATCCAAAGTCCAAACCACCAGCTCGCATTGAGAGATGGGCTCTTCGTCTGCAACCATACAACTTTACGGTGAAATACAAGCCGGGTGCAGGCAATCCCGCTGATTACATCAGTCGACATCCTGCCAACAGTTTCACCATCACCAAGCATCAGCAAGTTGCCGAGGAATATGTACACTCTGTAACCTGTGATGCAGTCCCTAAGGCTCTCACTCTTGATGAGATCTGTACTGCAACCCTGGAGGACCCAACTCTGCAAGCAACAGTGGATGCATTGACTAAGAAAAAGTTTCCACGCATCCCACCCTCAGGAGATGACCAAGATGCATTCAAAGCACTTGAACGCATCCAGACAGAATTAAGTGTTACGCAACAACGTGAAACTGTGCTGCGAGGTACTCGTATCGTTATTCCAGCTGTTCTCCAGCAACGTGCTCTGAAGCTTGCACATCAAGGACACCAAGGTCTTGTTAGGACCAAACAGCTGCTACGAGAAAAGGTGTGGTTTCCTGGCATTGATCGTCAAGCAAAGGATATGCATGATGCCTGTGTCCCTTGCCAAGCTGCAGTGGATACTTCAAGACCAACACCTCTACAACCTTCACCACTACCTGCTGCACCATGGACGGAAGTATCAAAGGACTTCTGCGGACCACTACCAACTGGAGAGTACTTGATGGTAGTCATTGATGATCACTCACGTTATCCAGAAGTAGAAATCATTACTTCCACATCTGCAAAGGCCGTCATCCCGAAACTCGACAAGATCTTTTCAAACTTTGGCATTCCTGAAGTTGTCAAGACGGACAATGGACCGCCATTCAATGGACAAGACTTCGTCAACTTTGCTGAGCATATTGGATTCAAACACCGCCGTGTGATGCCACTACATCCTCAAGCAAATGGAGAAGTTGAGAGATTCATGCAACCTCTCATGAAAGCGGTACGCTGTGCTCATGCCGAAGGACGATCCTGGAAACAAGCTATGTATGCTTTTCTCAGGAACTACCGTGCAACAGTGGGATTGGGTGGTTATAAATAGGAGCTGCCTCGTATGCGCCAATAGGCCTTCTGCAGTTGCCTTTGTTCTTATGTTATGTTATGTTCCTAATTCCACTCATATACATGTTCAACCCACGCCTGAAACAATCGAGGGACCCCACCTCCACCACGTTACGCGGCAATTGTTTCCACAAATCACAACCCTGTTACTGAACCAGTATATACCCAAGTGTTTCCTAAATCTATAAGCTTGAGCCTTATTTTGTCTTCACTCTTGAAAGAACATACATAAGAACACAAGAACAAGATAACTGCAGAAGGCCTATTGGCCCATTTAGGAAAGACTTGGGTAAATACTGGTTCGGTAACCGGGTTGTTGATTTGAGGAACCAATTACCGCGTAACGTGGTGGAGGTGGGGTCCATGGATGGTTTCAAGCGCGGGTTGGACATGAATAGGGGTGGGATTGGGTGGTTATAGATAGGAGCTGCATCGTATCGGCCAATAGGCCTTCTGCAGTGGCCTATGTTCTTATGTATATGAGTGGGATTGGGAGGTTATAAAGAGGAGCTGCCTCGAATGGCCCAATAGGCCTTCTACAGTTACCTTCGTACTTATGTTCTTATAGTCCTCTGTTGTTTATAGTATATATAAATGATTTAGATTCAGTTTTGAGTAGCAACATCTGCAAATATGCAGATGATTCTAAAATCGTAGGGAAATTAACACAGAAGAAGACTCACTATGACTTCAATTTGTCAAAAATTGTCAAAAGATTGGCTGATGCAGTTTAATGCTTATATGTGTAAAGTCTGAGGCTAGGTAATGATGACAGAGTTACAAGATACGAGCTAGATGGTTATCTTGAGATGATTTCAGGGCTTTTAAGTGTCCCCGCGGCCCAGTCCTTGACCAGGCCTCCACCCCCAGGAAGCAGCCCGTGACAGCTGGCTAACACCCAGGTACCTATTTTACTGCTAGGTAACCGGGGCATAGGGTGAAAGAAACTCTGCCCATTGTTTCTCGCCGGCGCCCGGGATCAAACCCGGAACCACAGGATCACAAGTCCAGTGTGCTGTCCGCTCGGCCGACCGGCTCCCTTAAATCTTTGACTCTTTGGCTCCCTTAAACCTCACACTGTGACCGGCTGTCACAGTGAGAGGTTGTGTTAGCTGGAGCTCTGGAGTAACATTATTATTGCAATAATGGAAGGATTAGTGAAGGATTTGGTGAGTTTGGTTGGAGCTCTGAGAGCAGAGATGGATTCCCTGCGGGAGGAGGTACGACGGCTGAGACTTCGAGAGGAAACGAAGGAGGAGACCAGTGTTGACGAGACCTCATCGTGGAGAGTAGTGAAAGAAAGGGGTCTTAAGAAGATCTTGACAAGGTCGCCTACAGACGCCATAAGGACGGCAAATTCATTTGCCGTGTTGGAGGACGAGTGCTGTAGTGCGCCTGCAGCGAGGAAATCAGCGAGGAACGGCGGAGCGCAGGCCCCTCAGGCTGCTCAGAAAGTTAAGGCGGTACCGAAGCGAATTTTGGTTGTGGGAGATTCCCAGGTGAGGTATTTAGACAGAACGTTTTGTGCCAGAGATAGGGGGAACAGATTAAGGGTTTGCTATCCGGGAGCTGGAATTGGTGATATTGTTGAAAACATGAATGATATTATGACGGGAAATGGGAACAAACCCATTATTTGTATTAGTGCAGGGGGTAATGATGTTGGGCGAGTTAGGAGTGAGGAACTAATACAGAGATTTAGGACAGCCATTGAATTAGTTAGGAGCAAGGGAGGAATCCCGATTATATGTGGCATTCTTCCATGAAAGGGAGTGGGAAATGAATGGATGTCGAGGGCACTTGGTGTCAATTGCCGGCTGGAAAGATACTGCAAATCAAATGCAATATCTTTCAAAGACAACTGGGAACGCTTCTATGGAAGAAATGAAATGTATGCTCGTTATGGGGTGCATCTATCGAGGGCTGGGGTTGTTGCTGTTGCGAACTCGTTGGAACCAGTGGTTAGAGGTGTTTGTTTGGGTTTAAACTGTTAGTAGATAGTGATATGGGAATTGATTTGGAGGAAGGAGGTAATAAAAGTATGTGTTCGTGGGAGAAAAGAATTGGCAAAATGATCAAGGAAAGAAAAGGGCCTCAAAATAACAATTCACTTAGGATATATCACACTAACAGTAGAAGTCTAAGAAATAAAATTAATGAATTAAATGCTCTTGTCTGCACAGAAAAAATAGATATTATTGCACTTACCGAAACGTGGATGAATGTAGAAAATAGAGAACTATTAGCTGAATATCAGATAAATGGATTTAAACTATTTCACACAGATAGATATATTAGACGAGGAGGGGGAGTAGCCATATATGTTAGGGACAATTTGAAATGTAGTCTCAAAGAGGGAATCAAAACTGAGCCACACACAGAAACTATTTGGATAGAATTAAACGAAAAAGCAAATAATATTATAATAGGAGTTATATAAAGGCCACCAAATTTAGACAGAATGGAAGCAAAGCCTCTATGGGATGAAATATCTAGAGCATCTAAATCTAACAGTATTTATGTCATGGGTGACTTTAATTTTAGCGGAATAAACTGGTTGAACAAAACAGGGAATAGTGAAGCAGAAGATTTTCTAGAATTAATTGACGATTGCTTTCTTACGCAACACATTAAGGAACCAACGCGGGAAAATAATATTTTAGATTTAGTGTTAACTAACAGGGAAACACAAATTAATGACATCGAAATAGGGAGTGAGCTAGGGAACAGTGATCACAAAGTAATCAGATTTAGCATAGAATGGAATAGACCTGTAGGAGAAAATTCTGTTAAAGTGCTAGATTTTCGAAAAGCTGATTTTAATAGCCTAAGAAATTTTTTGAGTCAAATAGATTGGAAAGTCTTGGGTATGGGGTGTGGGCCGGTCTTAGAGCGAGACATGAACCCAGCGACAGGTGACGTAAAAGGGGATTTCGAAGTGGATTTAATACATAACTTATTTAAGAATATTTTAAACAAAGCACAGGAACATAGTATACCATACAAATTGAATAGATCGAATACTAATGACCCAAAGTGGATAACAAATAATTTAAAGAACCTTATAGGTAAAAAGAGAGCTTGGTACAAAAGGATTAAGAAGGGGGAAGTCAGGTTAGAACAGGAATTCATACAACTGGTTAGAAATGTTAAAAAAGAGATTAGGAAAGCAAAAAGAAACCATGAAGTTCGCATAGCAGAGCAAGCAAAGTCAAATCCTAAAGGGTTTTTTCAGTTATATCGAACTAAGACTAGGGAAAGGATAGGTCCATTAAAATCTGAGACAGGTCAAATAACGGATAATGACAAGGAGATGAGTAGTATTTTTAACAAATATTTTATATCTGTATTTACTAAAGAAGAACTAAACAATATGCCTTCAGCCGAACAAGTCTATGTGGGTGGGGATGAGGACAGGTTGACTAGTTTAGCAGTTACCAGGGAGGATGTAATTAAACAAATAGAAAAACTAAAACCAAACAAATCCCCAGGGCCGGATGAAGTGTTTGCCAGGGTGCTTAAAGAATGCAAAGAGGAGCTTTCCGAGCCACTGTCTACCATATTTAATAAATCAATAGAGTCAGGCAGAGTGCCAGAGTCATGGAAGGTAGCTAATGTGGTACCAATTTTTGAGAAAGGAGATAGATCACTTGCGTCAAACTATCGGCCAATTAGCCTAACGTCTATTGTGGGAAAGTTACTTGAATCAATAATTGCAAATACAATTCGTCTCCATCCTGAAAAACATAAATTAATAAATGAGTCGCAACATGGTTTTACAAATGGCCGTTCATGTTTAACAAATTTACTAACTTTTTATTCCAGCATAGTTGAGGCAGTTGATAGTGGTAAGGATTGTGATGTTGTGTACCTTGACTTTAGCAAAGCTTTTGATACAGTGCCACATGAAAGACTAATTAAAAAAATAGAAGCTCATGGTATTGGGGGGTGCTATATTAACTTGGATTAGGGCATGGCTATTCCAAAGGAAACAGAGAGTTAGTATAAATGGGGTTCAGTTTTGGTCGCCATATTATAGAATGGATATAAATTCACTTGAACGTGTCCAGCGTAGGATGACTAAGTTAATTCCCCATATTAGAAATCTTTCATATGAAGAAAGATTAACAAAGCTTAAGTTGCATTCACTGGAAAGGCGAAGAGTTAGGGGTGACATGATAGAGGTTTACAAGTGAGTGAATGTACATAACAAAGGGGATATTAATAGGGTATTAAAAGTATCAACACAAGACAGAACACGAAACAATGGGTATAAATTGGATAAGTTTAGATTTAGGAAAGACTTGGGTAAATACTGGTTCAGTAACAGGGTTGTTGATTTGTGGAACCAATTGCCGCGTAACATTGTGGAGGTGGAGTCCCTCGATTGTTTCAAGCATGGGTTGGACATGTATATGAGTGGGATTGGGTGGTTATAAATAGGAGCTGCCTCGTATGGTCTAATAGGCCTTCTGCAGTTGCCTTTGTTCTTATGTTCTTACGTATCCTTCACTCGCTCTCCACCCCCCTCCCCCTCACCCTCGCTGTCGCCACTCCTCCTTCGTCGATCACCAAACCACCACTTCCAGCCAGAATGCTTCTCATTGGTGAATCGTCGTATGCACTCGACTTCAGCGCCATCTGTATAGCCGATGACTAAGCGTGCATGAGCCATTGGATTTAGAATTTTTGTACTCTCAAAGCTGACACACCTATCTAATATACGCTCTGTGTAATAGTGGATGTGTTCAGCCAGCACCTTTTAATTCATTTTTTGTCTTGTTCATTGTAGAGTAACGTAACCACTGTTTTATTTTATATTATTGTTTTAACTTTGTAATCTTGTTCATTTGCACTGTACATAGCCAAGGGATTATCTTTGTTCATATTTGTTTTCAAGTTAATTAAAGTTTCATTGTTCACACGATTTGTTTTGCGTGTTTTTCCCCTAATTTACCACAGGAGGCAACAGCCACGCAGTCAACTTTTTTTTGTAAATGTGATTGGCATTGACACCAGCCATTGGGAGGAAAGCCGAGCACCTACATTCTTTTTTTTCCATCACACACTTGATTTGCAATATTTTTCCAGACAGCAATTGACACGAAGTGCCCTCGATAACCATTCATTTCCAACTCCCTTTCTTGGAAGAATGCCACTTATGATCGGGATTCCTCCCTTGCTCCTAATTTAAACCTCTGTATCAGTGCCTTACTCCTAAGTCGTCCAACATCATTTCCACCTGCACTAATACAAATAATAAGTTTGTTCCAATTTACAGCCATAAATTTATAACTGAGACAGGTCAAATAATGGATAATGATAAGATGTAGTATCATCGAGAGATGTAGAGACTAGGTAGAGATGAGGTGAGGTATTTAGACAGAACGTTTTGTGCTAGAGATATGGGGAACAGGTTAAGGGTTTGCTATTCAGGAGCTGGAATTGGTGATAATTTAAACAACATGAATGATGCAGGCGATGAGTCACAATAACGTGGCTAAAGTATGTTGACTAGACCACACACTAGAAGGTGAAGGGACGACGACGTTTCGGTCCGTCCTGGACCATTCTCAAGTCGATCGACTTGAGACGTCAAGTCGATCGACTTGAGACTGTAGAAACGTCGTCGTCCCTTCACCTACTAGTGTGTGGTCTGGTCAACAACATGAATGATGTATGGCTGGAAATGGGAAGAATCACATTATTTGTATTAGCACAGGAGGAAATGATGTTGTCGAGTTAAGAGTGAGGAACTGATTCAGAGGTATAAAACAGCCACATAATTAGTTAGGAGTCTTTGATTTCCTTATCCACAAGGCAGTACAGTGTAGCTGGAGCACTGGCTAAGTCGAAGGCTTTTTCAAGGTCTACAAAAATAAGGATTCCAGGTTTGTCATTGATTTGATCCAGGAGAGAGGCAAGGCATTCTGTGGTTCCAACACCTTTTCTGTAAGCAAACATATTTTGGTGTAGTGGATTGGCTTTCCATTCAATTCGATTAAGGGCCATTCTTTCTGCAGTTTTGGCCACACAGCTTGTTAATGAGATGGGTCTTGGATTTTCTGGGTATTTAGGTTTTGGAATGGGAACAATAATTGCACTGTACCAAGAGAGTGGTCGAGTTCTTGTCACGAATACTCTGTTGATGAGACTCAAGAAGGCTTCTTCGCCCTTTTCTCCTAGCTTGGCTAGCATGTTGTAAGCATTTTTGTCCTCGCTGTATTTTTAGTTTTCTTTGTAGCACTGCAGAGTTCTTTCAGATTGAAAGGTTGATCTAGTTCGACTGGTAAGGCTAAAGCATCATCTATTTTTTCCATCTTGCTGCTTGAAGTCCTTGTTAGTGAGTCAGAGTTCCTTGAGGAAGTTGAGTGGAACTGGATCTTGAAGCAAATAGATTTGCTAACTTTTCTGCTTCTTGCCCTGGATGAACATGATGGGGCGGAGCAGGAGGCGATTTCCCTTTGTCCTTGTTTATCTGCCTCCAGATGTCGCCCAAGGATACCTGGTTGATGGGGATCTGGGAGTTCTACTCCCCAAGCCCGGCCCGAGGCCAGACTTGACTTGTGAGAATTTGGTCCACCAGGCTGTTGCTTGGAGCGGCCCGCAGGCCTACATACCCACCACAGCCCGGTTGGTCCGGTACTCCTTGAAGGAAACAATCTAGTTTCCTCTTGAAGATGTCCACGGTTGTTCCTGTAATATTTCTGATGCTCGCTGGTACGACGTTGAACAACCGTGGACCTCTGATGTTCATAGAGTGTTCTCTGATTGTGCCCATGGCACCTCTGCTCTTCACTGGTTCTATTCTGCATTTTCTTCCATGTCGTTCACTCTAGTACGTTGCTATTTTACTGTGCAGATTTGGGATATATGCTGATTTAGCTTGGCACACCACTCAAGCCATTTTTCTTCTATGATTTTTGCTGTTTTTTCGTGCACATGATCTAGGACAGCTCTATGAAGTCCTAGATTAGCTTCAGTTCTATCTCTTCTAAAATTCTTTCGTGCACGATTTAGTATGCTATGTATCTCTTTGATCCTATCACAGTATTACCAATGGTCCTTATGTTGTTGGGTAATTGTTTTTCTCTTGGGGATGGCGTGATTTGCTGCTCTATGTATTGCATTTACTAAATCTTTTTCCATTTCTTCGGTGTTGTCAGGAGGAGTGTAGTTTTGGTGCCAAGTTTCGAGAGCTTCCTGAAACTTCGTCCAATCTGCTTTGATAAAGTCCCATCCGGGCTCGGGAGCTGGAGGTCTAGGAGGTAGTGCTATATTAATAACTGTTTTTATAGCAAAGTGGTCACTGGTCAGAACATGATCAACTGACCAATGACACATCTCATAAATTTTGGTGGAATCAAACGTGAGATCCAGCTTTCCCCCACCAGTATGGGTTGGTTCCGTCGAGTTAAGCAGACTGATTTCCGGCACTTCATCCAAAAGGTGTTCAATATGTCTTCCGTTGGCGTCGGTTCTTGGTGAATCAAGTAGTTATTCACTATGAGCGTTAAAGTCGCCAGAGATGATAGTAGGTCTAGTGACTGCTATTTCAAAGATTGCTGAGAGATCCATGTCGCGTTCTCTATGGCTTTTGTATACATTGAAGATGGACAGCATTGAGTTCCTCATAGTGAAGATTAACTCCCACAATTTCGACGTTCTCGCCACAGTTGGGCAGGTCTGTGATTGTCGTGGCATTGATATGATTTCTTACTAGAATTGAAATGCCGTTGGTGCCCCCTTCTGCCATAGGGCAGTGGAAACCTTGATATCCTGGGATATTGATATATCTTTCAGTCCTGGTGAGTGTTGAAGTAGAACAATATCAATGCTGTCCTTGAGAAGCACTGCTCTGAGTGTTTCTGCTTTGTTTTTTAACCCTTGAATATTCCATTGTATAATTTTGAGATTGTCCATTATTCCGTTATAGTGGAATCATTGAATCCATGGTTTTTACAGTGCTGATTTTCCCGACGGCTTGTGTCTTCTTGACTGGAGTGGAGACTTTTTTCTTGGTGGGTGAGAAGACTCTTAGTTGGGTTGAAGCGTCTTTGCTACATCCAGCTACTGGGGCATTTGTTGATGTAGGGATCATCATTTCTGCTTGGGAGGTCTTGAAGGCAATAGCAGGTATATTCGTTTTGCTGCCCTGATCTATTCTGTTGCTGTTGCCTTGTGTAGTAGTGCTTCACGCACACTTGAAAGGACACACTCTTGCCTTTGCCAAAGGAAGCTTGCTTAACCGAAAAGCTAAAGTCAAATTCTAAGGAAAAACATCGACCTCAAAGAGGCTAGAAAATGGAACTCCGCAGGGAGGAATACTAAGCCCCTTCCTCTTTAACTGTCTCATGGAACAATTCATAAAGCTCAAGCTACCAAAAGCCACATTTCTTAACTACGCAGACGACTTTGTGGTCATCATCAATTGCAAAGGCGCAAGGAACCATTCACAAAAATGCCTAGATATTATCAACAGGGAAGCGGAACACATAACAGTGAAATTAAACAGCAATAAAACAAAAGCAATGGCCGTTAAAATGAGAACTCAAGACTCGCAATACAAGGACATGAAATTGAGTGGGTTACCTCTTTTCAATACCTAGGAGTCATAATAGACAACCAGTTGAAATTCACTCAAGAAATTGAATATCTTCGGCAATGCTGTAAAGCCAGAAACTCAGCTTTGCGCTCTCTGACCAGTCTTAGAGATGGTGCATCTCTACCAGTACTCAAAATGTACTATGTTCAAGCAGTTAGGTCACTCATTGACTAAGTTGCTCCTGCTCTTACATCCCTCAGTGAAAACCAATGTGAGAAACTGGAAGTGTCTCAAAATGATGCTCTGAGAACAATGCTGGGAGCACCTATATGCACGCGTAGAGAGAACCTTCGAATGTAAACCAATTTACCAGCATTAGAAAACAGGATGAAACAAAGGATAGCTACCATAGCAGTAAAACTTATTGGAACAACCGGCAGACTGTCAATCAAAGACAGCATACAGAGATCCATTCAGAAAAACATTCAATATAGAACAAGCTCATGGATGGATAATTTGGTCAGGATTCTAGAGAAAGTGGACCTGAAACGGACCATCAAAAACAAAGGGGAAGATAGACCATATCAACACTTTCGGCAGCCTCCTCCATGATGTGTGGTCTTGAGATGGTTTCCATTTGTTCTTATATTACTTCCTTGAGCCTCTGCAGGTCACATGCTGATTTTTTAACTAGTAATCCTTTAATGATTATCTTTAATTTCGATACTTCCCATGGAGGAGGCTACTTTCGGCAGGCTCCTCTATGGGAAGAATCGAAATAAAGATAATCATTGAAAGATTACTAGTTAAAAAATCAGCATGTGACCTGCAAAGGCTCAAGGAAGTAATATAACAACAAATGGAAACCATCTCAAGACCACACACACATGAATTTTAATGCTGAGGTCACCTACTTGAGCGAATTGCGGCCCGGACGGCAATCCTCAGGTCGCTAACCTCCCTCTCTGGAGGAGCCAATCTGCAAGTCCTTCGCACATACTATGTATAGGCAGTCAGATCAGTGATCGATTATGCCGCACCTGCACTCACAAATTTATCACACCAACAGTGGAAAAAGCTTGAAGTTGCCCAAAACAATGCTACGAGAGCTGCACTGGGAGCCCCCATGTGGATCAGGCTTGAAACTCTTAGACTGGAGACGGGTTTGCCCTCTCTACAAGAAAGAATATCACAAAAGACAGCTACAATTGTCAGTAAGATAATTATTTCTTCTGATCCAATCCCAGTACGGCAGGCCTTGGTGGTTGGACTAGGCCAAAACAATGGAAACTCTTGGGTTGCAAGAGCAGGAAAAGTCCTAAACAGACTACATTTAAAAAACATGATTCTTGATAGAGAGGGTGATCATCCACACCCAAATTACACTCCTTCCGCGCCGTGGGAAGAGCCTACTTTCAAAATAGTAATAGAAAGTCTCCCAATGAAAAAGGCTGCCTATGATCCGACAATCCTAAGGCGCATAATAAAAGAGCAAATGTATAGCATTACAGTAGCAGGAGCCACCCACATCTTCACAGACGGATCGGTGGACACAGAATATGAGAGTGCTGGTGCTGCTCTTTGCACGTCCAGCGTACAGGCATACTGGAGACTGGGAGGACTAGTATCATCAACCCAAACTGAGCTGTTTGCTATACAACAGGCATTTTCATATGTGATTGCACAAAACACTCAAAATGCAATCATACACACAGACTCAAAAGCTGCACTTCAAATATTAGAACAAAAACAGTGGAAAGATAATGTGGAAATAATTACCTCCATTTTGTATCTTGGAGCAGTCGCTAAAGTCAAAGGACTCAACATAACCTTAAACTGGATCCCATTCCATGTTGGAATCCCATTATATGAGAAAGCTGATGAAATTGCAAATTTGGCAAATCGTCATCCAGTGGTACATAAAACAATTCAACCCAGCCTAGAGAACATAAAAAACATCATCACCAAAAAACTCTCACACCTCAACAAAGCCTACCTGCACCAGAGAATAGCTGAAGGTTCGCCCTCTGCATCATGGTATCTTCAGGCAACCAAATTAGAAAGGTTAAATATCCCTAAAGGAATCCACATGGAAATAGCAGTTAGGTTATATAGACTACGTCTAGGTTACAGATGCAACTGGGAGATTGGTGAACCCCGACAGAGAGAGTGCATCTTCTGCCAAACTGTCACAGAAAAGCCATTACTTCACTATCTTCTGCAATGTGAAGCAACCAATGACCTTAGAAGAGCTTTAAGAGTTCCTGAATCTTGCAGTGGCCACCCTGAAGCCATCAACACAGCCACTCTCCTGGTCAACAAAGGTGTCCAGCAGCTGGACACCCTCATAAAGACTGTGAAGCAGTATCCTCCCCAGCGATAACAGCTTGACGATTAAATGCAACCTCAGAATACTGAAAAGAATAACTAAACAAAAAAAAATTGTACTACTTATGGGCTATTCATGCCCGTGCCACCTCTTGAGTGGCTTAATCTTTATCAATCAATCAATCATCTCAAGACCTACAACGACTCACATCTTCACAGACGGATCAGTTGATCAAGAAAAAGGTTCTGCTGGGGCAGCAGTTTACACTACCAACCATGAAACTTACTGGAGCATGAACAGTGGGTGCTCAACATTGCAAACAGAATTATATGCCCTGAAGGAGGCCATAAACTATACAATTGAGAACAATTTACATGATGTCATCATTCATACCGACTCTAAATCTTCGCTCCAGGCATTGTTATCCAGTCAGCACAGAGATAATATACAACTCCTCCCAGAAATTCAACATATAGGAAAAGAAGCCCATAATCTAGGGCTGTCAATCATCCTAAATTGGATACCAAGTCGCATAGATGGTAATGAAAAGGCAGACTCACTAGCAAAAACGGCCACTGCTCTACCTGTTGTTCAGGTTCAAATACCTCCAAGTTTCTCACAGATTAAGGAGCATATCAAGAAGAAAATATTCTCAACTATCAAAAGTCGTCACAGAGCCAAAGTAGCGGAAGGAAGATCCACTGCGATATGGTACGAACAAGCCACTGGTTACTCTACTCCTCTTTCAAGCCTGGCAAAAAGGTATCCAAAGACATTGCAGTAACCATACACAGACTCTGACTTTTTACAAATGCTGCTGGGAGGTAATGAATCCAATAGTTAAAGAGTGTCACATCTGTGAAACAGAAGCAGAGGCGCCACTATTACACTACTTACTGGAATAAGAACTGAAGAACATAAGAACAAAGGTAACTGCAGAAGGCCTATTGGCCCATATGAGGCAGCTCCTATCTATAACCACCTAATCCCACTCATATACATGTCCAACCCACTCCTGAAACAATTCAGGAGTTGAAACAACCCCACCTCCACCACGTTACGCGGTAATTGGTTCCACAAATCAACAACCCTGTTACCGAACCAGTATTTACCCAAGTCTTTCCTACTGAATAAACATTCAGTAGCTTCAGAATGTGAAGCTACTGAAGCCCTGCGCATCAAACTCACCATTAATCCAACGAAAGCAGCTGCATTAGATGCACATTCCACCGCGACTACAAGGATTAGAAAAGTCGTTGACGAATGGGACTCACTAGTGAGCATTCTGCATCTATATCCGCTACCATGATAATGTTATTAAAACAAGACAAAAACCAGTGCACTAAAATAGAAGCGAAAAATAAACCGGGAAAACGAAGGAATCCCCACCTCCATTCATCACTTTGACCCAAATATCACAGTAAAAAGGTTATCGCGAATAACCGAACTGGCTATGGTGAGCCCGTAATTGAGTTCGGTTAGTGAGCACGTTTGATATCCTGAACGAAAGGATTGTACATTGGTGTAGAAATAGCATATCTGTTCTTTATATATTATTTATGGTGACGGTGTACATATATATACTTAACGGTGGTGGAATGATATTAAATACATTGACGAAAGGAACAGTGTTTTGTTCATCCCCTACTTTTTTATGCCCTACATAGCCACTTTCTTGAAAGCGTACTACCGACTTGGGATCGGATACTATCATTTTGGTTCTACCATCAAAAAACCCGGTTGCGACCCATATTGGCCGTAACATCTTCTGTTGCTTAGGTACTCCCTTATCCAGTTGAGTACCTTCCAGTTTTACTTCATCCAGCATCTCCAGTTTGTACTTCAGTCTCTTATGTGGTATTGTGTCAAAGGATTTCTGGCAATCAAAAAATATGCAGTCTGCCTAGCCCTCTTCTTTCCTGGTCATAAAATTCAATCAATCCTATGAGGCATGATCTGCCATCCCTGAACCCATGCAGATGTTTTAATACAAAGTTAAATACAAAAATACTACTTTAAATACAAAATACACTACAGATGTTCCACTAGTTTTTTCGCACAATCTTCATCACTTTGAACGGTATGCAAGTTAGTGACACTGGCCTGTTGTTCAGTGCCTCCTTGGACCGTCTTTTTTCTGAGTTCTCCCTTGTTATATCTGTTAGGAATTTTCTTATCTCCTCATATTTTCCCTTTCGGAATGCCAGCCTTTTGTTTTCTGGGCCCTTGCTTGAGTATATTTACCCTTCTTCGACCAGATACTCAAACACCAGTACGCAGTGATCGCTCATTCTCACAGGGGCTTCAAAACCGACTTCCCGTATATCAGTGTCGTTTAGAGTGAAGACTAGGTCCAGTTTCGCTGGTTCGTCGTTGCGTCTCATTCTTGTGGGTTTCCTGACTTAAAACGTTCATTGTCGCTACTTCCAACAGCTTCGCTCTCCATGTTTCCACACCTTCATGTGGTTCCTTGTTTTCCCAGTCTATCTTTTCATGACTGAAGTACCCCATGATGAGCAGGTGGGATCTATTTCTCCAAACAGCAGTGGCTGGTCTCTCAATTATTGTGTTGACTGCCATGTTGTTTCTGTCATACTCTTGCCTGGGTCTTCTGTCGTTTGGTGGAGGGGTATATATATCACTTCTACTATTATTCTCGGTCCTCACACTGTCATGGGACCTGTAATGTAGTCTCTGAACCCCTTGCAGCCTGGAATAACCATCTCCTCGAATTTCCATTCTTTTCATATCAGTAGGGCCACCCCCTCCCCTCTCCCTTCCTTTCCTCTCTCTCTCTCGTTATTACAGTGTAGTCCTGGAGAAAGATCGCATTCGTTATGATTCCTGAGTGTTTTGTTTCCAGGAGTCCAATTACACCCGGATTCCCTTCTTGTGCTCTTTCCCCTAAGTTCATTTACCTCGCTTATAATCCCATCTATGTTCGAGTACATTATCTTGAAACTGACTCCCTTCATTCCATCTGCATTATCTGTTGGTTCCACTGTGACGGTAGGGTGACGAGGAGTGTCTTGGGTGGTACGGCCCAGGGAGGAGAACCTGGGGGTCTGGGGGAAGAAGTATGGGAAACCTAGGAGGGTCGGAGGTGGTGTAGCCGAGAGGATCTGGGGTTGGCGGTCAATTAGGGCTTGGGATGGGGGGGGGGGGGGTGCATGAGGATTGGGGGGGGGATATGGAGGTCATTGGTTGGAGAATGCATGAGAACTTGGGATAAGGGGGGACGGGGTTGGGGAGGGAAGCCTGGGAAAGAAAGTGTGCGAGGAAAGAAAGCTTGGGAAGAGGGTACTGGGGAGGGCATTGGTTGAAGAAACAGGGGAGGGTATGGGGTGGGGATGGAGTACATGGAGGGAAACATGGAAGTTCAGGGGTTGCGGAGTGTTACGGCACTATGAGGAGCCGGCCGGCCGAGCGGACAGCGGATTTGTGATCCTGTGGTCCCGGGTTCGATCCCAGGCGCCGGCGAGAAAGAATGGGCAGAGTTTCTTTCACCCCCTGTTATCTAGCAGTAAAATAGGTACCTGGGTGTTAGTCAGCTGTCACGGGCTGCTTCCTGGGGGTGAAGACCTGGTCGAGGACCGGGCCGCGGGGACACTAAAGCCCCGAAATCATCTCAAGATAACCTCAAGATAGATGAGTCGCAACCGAGTTCTTTCCTGGAGGAACCAAAGTACTAGTATCCGACCCCAAGTCGGTAGTGGCTTTAAAGGAGTGAGCTTGGTAATGCAAGTAAAACACAAGGGAGGAGTTGAAAGGAATATGACACTTCATCAATTATCAATATATTCACATATTATCACTTTCCCATCACCTTAAATTGAATCATAAACGAAGTATTACTACACTGATATATACACATGTGTCGCTCTCATAGAACACTAAGCGTTCCTCGATGCTCATGCAAGGCTGCCTTGTCAACTTCTGTGTTTTCTCAACATACAGTTCCGTCCTCAACCAGTACTGGGAAACACCAACGAGTCTACCCTAGCCATGGGCCAACCTATCTACAGTCTCACTAGGTGCTCCTTGTGAACGCCCACAATCACTCTCCAGCCTGGTGCTGGCAGAGAACATCAGCCTCGCGCTGCTGGGCTTCAACACGAACAAATACATGGGTAGCGAGCCCCTGGCAGGAGCTTCTTGCAACTAGCTAGTTACACTCCTCCATAGCACTTTACTGTCGGTCTCTTCCTCGAGCCAGTCCCAGGATACGCCGAATTCTGTCACTGCCACTTCACAGGCAGACAACAGATACTACTCAGTTCCTCTTTGGCGGCAGCTCACTGCTCATGTAAAGCAGAATCATGTAAAGACTTCTCTGGTGATGGTCTGGTTGTGGAAAGAGATTATATGTTCCTTAATGGAGCCCTGTTGCTTATGCATCGTTAATCGCCTGGAAAGAGATGTTGTTGTCTTGCCTATATACTGAGTTCTTTGGGGCTTACATTCCCCAAGTGGGCATTTTAAGGCATAGACGACGTTGGTCTCCTTTAAGGCATTCTGCTTTGTGTCTGGAGAGTTTTTCATGAGTAGATTGGCCGTTTTTTGGGGTTTATAGTAAATCGTCAATTTTATCTTCTGATTTTTGTCTGTAGGGATAACGTTCCTATCAACAATATATTTCAGGACCCTTTCCTCCGTTTTATGAGCTGTAGAAAAGAAGTTCCTGTAAAATAGTCTAATAGGGGGCACAGGTGTTGTGTTAGTTGACTCTTCAGAGGTTGCATGGCGTTTCACTTTCCTTTTTATGATGTCTTCAACGAAACCATTGGAGAAGCCGTTGTTGACTAGGACCTGCCTTACCCTACAGAGTTTTTCATCGACTTCCTTCCATCCTGAGCTGTGGTTGAGAGCGATATATATATATATATATATATATATATATATATATATATATATATATATATATATATATATATATATATATATATATATATAAGCCTATACTTGCATAAACCAGAAGTGAAGATTAACAATCTTTGGACAACACCCACCAGATATGTATATATATCTCGAAGTCTCTACTTATTTTGTAGGGTCTGATGGTGTAGTGGGTTAAAGCGTACTAGTTATGGCAGCTACTGGAAGGTAGTTGTGCTTTCTGGGTTCGAGTCCCACTGGTGGGTGTTGTCCAAAGATTATATATATATATATATATATATATATATATATATATATATATATATATATATATATATATATATATGTATATATATATATATATATTAGTATATTTTGGTAGCAGTCTTTCCTGTAGACATATATTATTAAATATGACCGAAAAAATAAGATTAATAATTCTAACACGAATTTTCTCGATCTTTCGTACGTTTCTTTTCACTGCTGGTGGTAATTCCAAAATCAATTCTCCAAAATTCATTTTTATTTCTAGTCTGACGCGACACTTGAGCGCGTTTCGTAAAACTTATTACATTTTCAAAGACTTTAGTATACACATACACAACTGAATAGAACTTACACATCTCCGATTTGTTTATATCTACATTTGAGTGAGGTGCATGGGGTGAGGTGGTATTAATAGGGTATTAAATTCATCAACAACAACAGGTCCTAGTCAACAACGGCTTCTCCAATGGTTTCGTCGAAGACATCATAAGAAGGAAAGTGAAACGCCATGCAACCTCTGAAGAGACAACTAACACAACACCTATACCCTCTATTACACTATTTTACAGGAACTTCTTTTCCACAGCTCATAAAACGGAGGAAAGGGTCCTGAAAGATATTGTTAATAGAAACGTTATCCCTACAGACAAAAATCAGAGGATACAACTGACGATTTACTATAAAACCAGAAAAACGGCCAGCCTACTCATGAGAAACTCTCCATACACAAAGCAAAACGCTTTAAAAGAGACCAACGTCGTCTATGCCTTCAAATGCCCTCTTGGGGACTGTAAGCTCCAAAAAAAACAGTATATAGGCAAGACAACAACATCTCTTTCTAGGCGTTTAACGATGCATAAGCAACAGGGCTCCATTAAGGAACATATAATCTCTTCCCACAACCAAACCATCGCCAGAGAAATCCTAGTAAGCAACACAGACATCATCGATAGATACAGCGATAGCAGACGGCTTGACGTTTGCGAGGCACTACACATCAAGAAGTCAACACCAGGAATCAACAGCCAATTAATGCACAACTATATTCTACCCACCTCAAGACTCCGCTCCAATATAGAAGCATCAAGAAATATGGACCAATAGGCTTTCTACAATCACTTCCATTCAATACCCATTGTTTCGTGTTCTGTCTTGTGTTGATGAATTTAATACCCTATTAATACCACCTCACCCCATCCACCTCCCTCAAATGTAGATATAAACAAATCGGAGATGTGTAAGTTCTATTCAGTTGTGTATGTGTAAACTAAAGTCTTTGAAAATGTAATGAGTTTTACGAAACGCGCTCAAGTGTCGCGTCAGACTAGAAATAAAAATGAATTTTGGAGAATTGATTTTTGAATTACCACCAGGAGTGAAAAGAAATGTACGAAAGATTGAGAAAATTCGTGTTAGAATTATTAATCTTACTTTTTCGGTCATATTTAATAATATATGTCTACAGGAAAGACTGCTACCAAAATATATATATATATATATATATATATATATATATATATATATATATATATATATATATATATATATTGTGATGGTAAAACGTTGGTGTTCGGCTGTTTCAAAAGCTAGGGGCAGGGCCTCGTCACATGACAAAAAAAAAAGAGAAAAGTTGGTCCTTTCGTCTGTGGTAAGGTAATGGGAAGACACACAAAACACAAGTATATAAACAATGAAATTTTAATTACTCTAGAAAACAAGACATGGATAAAGGCAATCTCATAAAAATATGCAGGATAAGTCAACAAACAAAATAACATGAATAATCACTGGCAAATGAAAAGTTATGCTAAGACAAGTAAGTTACAGTGATAGCAAAATAAAATATGTAACGGGTGCTGGAATACTGGCTTGGAGCTGCCACCTCCCTTAGTACACGAAAGCCAAGGCTTAGTCTACCAGCGAGAGATGTCAACTGCATGGAGCACTGAGATATTCTGACGAGACTGGCGCACTGCAGCCCAGACGTCGACTTGTGGCGGTGGCGGAGGGCAGGTGCGACGAGACACCAGCCAATAAGCAACAGGCAGGCAGAGGATGAGCAGTTAGCTGGTTACGGCGGTGGCCAGGTGTGTGCTGGGTACGATTTGCTCTCTGGGCAAAACGTTTGGCGATACTTGGTGGACGTATCTTGTATTTTGACGTAATTATGTAGGGAAGAGCAGGCTCAATCTCTCTTGAAAGAGATTATCGTCACAATATATATATATATATATATATATATATATATATATATATATATATATATATTTGATTGATTTAGGTTAATAATTAGAATCTTCCACAATCCAGTTGAAACACGTACGTCTCCTGTTCTCCTTATTTTTTTTTATTGTAATGGCGGTATAGTTGGCAGATTGTAACCGTTCTTGATATCTCTCTTGGTGGCCTGAGCGTGTTAGAAACATCAAACTTTCGGTTAAAAACGTTTTAGAAGATTCAGTGTCTGTTAGGAGGCCTGGTCAAAGACCTGGCCGCCGGGAGGTTGAGCCCCGAAATCAGTACAAGGTAAGGATAGGAGCTGTCTACACATCCCCATAGCTGCCTGCTCCCAAATATCAGACCCACTTCTCAATTTCATGAAATTCAAATGCCACCCCAGGAACGACTAGGGCGGCCACAAATCACTTCGTTAACAATCCATGCCGTGTCGTTCCTCTAAAATGAAACTGTCATCTCGAGTCGTTATTGGAATAAATAAATTTCCCAGGAAAGACGTTCAACCTCATTACCACGGAGCGAATAGTTCCCGTTGGTGCAATACCTGTTATCATTAGCGAAGGCAGAGCCCAAGGCCATTGAGAACACTCTCCCAGAGTACCATGTGACAAGTGCTTCTCCACTGCATAACATCAGAACAAAACCATTTCTTATTAATGACTCTGCAACTCAACTTCGGTGTTCCCCGCAAGGAAAATTATGTGTTCGGAGCTGAAGCAAAATGCATTATTTAACATCACTCCAATCAAGTTTTAAAATTATCTTTGGGGAGGCAATTTTTCAAATTCCTTACCAAGTGAAGAAGAACGAAATTGAAATATTCATGCAAAATATTCGATGGTGCAAAGATAAAGAGTTCTGTTAGTACATAATTGATACTGCAGTGATGTACTGGTTACAGAACTAAGAGGACTGACATACAAAGAAATGTCAGGGAAAACTTGACCTCACAACCTGCTTGAAATGTGAAAGGTTGAAACATTTGATATAGGTTTTGATATAGTGAACAGAACTGAAATATTTGGCATAAGTTAGGACCGGACGAAAGGACATGGGTGTACAGTAAAAACTTAGACGAGTCATCGAGATATTAGAAAGTATATTTAGTTTATTTTCGAGAATAGATCCGTAGTTTAAAGATTAGATATAATAAGAACAAGATGGTTGGGATTCATAGCACCTGTTGATTGAAAGCTGGATCCAAGGAGGGGATGCTCATACTACACACGCATACTGATAATTATACAAACATATATACTCAGTGTATGCTCTCGCCTAAATGTATTAAGCATCTAGGAGAGTACATCTAGTTGAATACATACCGCTGATGTGGTGAATTCAGCGTTATTTGGACGCAGGAATTGTGCATTGAAAAACTGCAATTTGTTCAGATCTGAATATGTTACAGCCCGCCACATGGTATAATTAGCTTACAATATTACCTAAAACTAATCAGTATTCATCACTCGTACTGTAAAAGTGGTCGACGATATCAGTTTGTGCGCTGCTACCATCTGGAGTGAGGCTTCCAGCACCATCTGTCACGGCTAGTGACGCTCGTTGCTGCATTAGGAATGAATCTTCGGTCAAATGCTAATATGTTTTATATAACTTTAAAATTCTGCCTACTAGCAACGCGACTTATCGGCGGCAAGATAATGCAGTGGTACTAACAGACAGTATAGCGGTACTAACAAACAGTATTATACTAACAGACAGTGTAACGATACTGACCCTCTGTTAAACGGTACTATCACAGCGTAACGGTATTAACAGTGTAAAGGTACTAACGCAGCGAAACGGTATTAACAGTGTAACGGTACTAACATGGCGTTACGGTATTAACAGTGTAATGGTACTAACACAGAGTAACGGTATTAACAGTGTAACGAGACTAACACTCAGTTAAACGGTACTAACACAGTGTAACGGTGTTACCAGTGAAACAATACTAACACAGCATAATGGTATTAAGAGAATAACGGAACTGACACAGCATAACGGTATTAACAGTGTAACGGTACTAACACAGCGTAACGATAGAAACACACAGCGTAACGGTACTAGCACGCAGTGTAACGGAACTAACACACAGCATAACGGTACTGACACACGACAAACACAATGAGTCCCGCTCAGCAACCCTCAGACCACTGGAAAATATTCTGCAACCTATTTCAACATTCCTTATATATTTTTCAACATAAATAGAATTACAAAACATGTATGTGTTCGCACATCATTGTTCTATGTCACTAAAGAGAAAACAAATATAACTTTCATATTTTTCCGGCAGGTAATATGCAATGAATAGTACAAACATTCTAAACATGGCAATTATAGTTTTTAATTGTCAGTAATTGGTCAATGGTTATCAATTATTTTGGTTGGTCACCCGATAAGCTTTTCATGCAATATATTCCCCCAAAAAAAATTTTAAACAAAAAAAGAATGAAAGTGATCTTATTTAATTTCAAGATAAGTAACGCGTTTTTGCGTCATCAGAACGTTAACTGTAGTAGTTCGGATGATGCTGAAATGCGTCCTGGGAAAGCTAAAGTGAATTTATTTTTTATGAATGTATTTACTTCATCTAATGTAAATAAATATTATGAAGTATTAGGAAATTTTCCCAATTTTTTTAGTTTAACCCTAAGCAGGAAAATAAATAAAGAATTCAATGACGAAAAACGGGTGTTTTTGTTCTTAGTTTCGCTTCGCAACAACAGAACTGAAACCAGAGATAAACACATTAGTAAATACTTGCATGCAATATCCCGTAACCAGTTACACGAGCAATTATATACGTTTGTCGTATTGAAATCGCTAAGCCACAGGCTCTGAATAGCAAGTATCCTCTAATTTTTCCTCTTATTTGAACTGACTTTGCTTGAAGTACGTCGTTGACTCCAACATTAATTAAAATAAAGGATTTTTGTTATGAAAAACTGCTTTTAATATGTTTTCACATTAAAAAATAAGTTTTTAAATAAAATATTATAATTTAAGCATGTTCTCATGTTTTATACTACACGGCCTTTAGTCAATGTGAAGGGTTTTCAACTGAAAGCTTAGCCCACGATGGCTTCGTTACTTAGCTTCCACCATTGCTCACCACCTTGACTCATGCATGTTGCTTGAGTTACATTACATGAGCAGAACACTATGCCAATGAGGCCCAACGATAGACAATGAAATTACACAGCTTGACAAAAATTTGATGGAAGATGTTATCTCACAAGTTACCCTTCAGCACAAAAACGGTGCTGTGGATAATTAGTGAGTTCTGACTGAGGTCAGAACTTGAGGGCTCTGACTTCAGTCATTTGCACTAAGATGATTTTTTTGAGGATGTCGATGCCAAAAAATAACATGAAGTTATTAAACTAATAATTTACAAAGTACTTTATTTATGAATCCATTTTTCTGGTGTATTTTCTAATTTTACTCGAATAGTAACAAATGGATATGTGTGGAGAATTCGGAGATGTGCCAGTAGAATGCTAAGTCACCGATTAGTTAGTTTGTTAGCTTAAGCTGGAGAAGTTGGTGTAAGCAGCTTGTAGTGGGTAGTTGAGGGTGGCAAGCAATCTGTTGGTGATTGTGTTGGTTATATGTGTGTGTGAGTTTGTGTGAGAGTTTGTGTGTGTGTGTGTGTGTGTGTGTGTGTGTGTGTGTGTGTGTGTGTGTGTGTGTGTGTGTGTGTGTGTGTGTGTGTGTGTGTGTGTCGCGTCGCACTCCTTGTGTGCTGATAACACCTTCCAAGTGTTCACTAACACTGGGGAGTTGGGTGAAGCCTCTCCCTTGCAGTCTCTTTCCATACATTTACACAGAAGTTCATTCATATAATACACAAACATGCCTGGACACTCACTTATGTACTTACGTAAACACTTACTTGATCCTCTCCTCTTTAACTCCTCTCCATCCACTTCTCCCTCTATTTCCTTCTCCCTCTATCTTCCTTACCCCTCCTCCTCGTCGTTGTCCATCACCTCCTCAAATTTACAATCTCCTCTTCTCCAGTATAGTCCTCTCTCTCCATCATTCTCTTCCATTTCTTGCTCTGTCCTATTACAGTAAAGTGCTTTACGTTTTTCAGGTGCGAGGGTGACACAGTCAGAGTGAGAGGGAGTGTGTAGTTGGAGCTCCAGTTCTCCTAATACTGAAAATGGAAGCCGTAGTAAGTGAACTAGTGCTAGTGAGGGCGATATGTGGAGTTCTGTGGGCAGAGGTGGATTTCCTGTGGGAGGAGCTACGACAGATAAAGGAGCTAAAACAGACGAAACACCGTCAAGAAGATGCGAATGAGGAACGCAGCAGTAGAAAGTCGTCGACCTGAAATGTCGTAAAGGACAAGGGTCTTAAGACTTTGACAAGGCTACCTACAGATATCATAAGGACTTCCAACCCATTCACCGTGCTGAAGGCCGAATGCTGTGTGGAGACGGTAGTTCCATCGAAAGTCAAGACAACGAAAGGAGCGCAGGTCCCTCAGAGTGCTCACAAAGTAAAGGAAGTACCTAAGCAAATTTTGGCTGTTGAAGAATCACAGGCGAGGTATCTGGATAGAAATGTTTGTGCCAGAGATAGGGAAAACTGGTTAAGGGTTTGCTATCACGCAGCAGGAATTGGTGATATTGTTAACAACATAGACGATATTATGGCTGGAAATGGGAACAAACCCATTATTTGTATCAGTGCCGCTGGAAATAATGTTGGACGAGTTAGGAGTGAGGAACTGATACGGAGGTTTAAGACAGCCACAGAATTATTTAAGAGCAAGGAAGAAATCCCGATCCTATGTGGCATTCTTCCAAGAAGGGAATTGGAAATGAATGGGTATCGAGGGCACTTGATGTCAATTCCCGACTGAACAAACATTACAAATAAATCAAATGTAATACCATTCATAGATAACTGGGAACACTTCTATGGAAGAAACGACATGTATGCTCGGGATGGGATGCATCTATCCAGGGCTAGGTTTGTTGATGTTGAAAACTCATTGCAACCTGTGGTGGGGGGGGGGTTGTTTGGGTTTAAACTGTTAATAGATAGTGGTATGAAAATTGATATGGTGAAAGAGGGAAATACAAGTAAATGTTTGTGGGAGAAACAACATGGCAAAATGATCAGGGAAGGAGTGGAGCCTCAAAATAACAAGACACTTACGGGGTATATTACATATTACACGAACAGTAGGATTCTAAGAAACAAAAACGATTTAAATGCTCTTGTACGCACGGAAAAAATAGATATTATTGCACTTACCGGAACGTGGATGAATGTAGAAAATAGGGAACTATTAGCTGATATCAAAAACTGGATTTAAACTATTTCACACATATTAGACGAGGAGGGGGAGTAGCCATATATGTTAGGGAAAATTTGAAATGAAGTCTCAAAGAGGGGAATCAAAACTGAGCCACACACAGAAACTATTTGGCTAAAATTAAACGAAAAAGCACATAATATTATAATAGGAGTTATATACAGGTCACCAAATTTAGACAGAATGCAAACAACGCATCTATGGGATGAAATATCTAGAGCATCTAGGTCTAACAGTATTTGAGTCATGGGTGACATTAATTTTAGTGGAATTAACTGGATTAACCGAACAGGGAATAACGAAGCCGATCTTTTAGAATTAATTGACGATTGCTTTCTTACACAACACATTAAGGAACCAACGCGGGAAAATAATATTTTAGATTTAGTGTTAACTACCAAGGAAACACAAATTAATGATATCGAAATTGGGATTGAACAAGGGGAACAGTGATCACAAAGAAATCAGATTTAGCATGGAATGGAATAGATCTGTAGGAGAAAATTCCGTTAAAGTGCCAGATTTTCGAAAAGCTGATTTTAATAGCCTAAAAAAAATTTGGGTATAATAGATTGGAATATCTTGGGCATAGGGGTCGGCCGGTCTTGGAGCAAGACGTGAACCCAGCGATGGGTGATGTATAAAGGGATTTCGAAGTGGATTAAAAAAAAAACTTTAAATAAAATTCTAAGCAGAGCACAAGAACGTAGTATACCATAAATATTGAATAGATCGAATACTAATGACCCAAAATGGATAACAAAGGATCTGAAGAATCTTATAGGTAGAAAGAGAGGTTGGTACAAAATGATTGAGAATGGGGAAGTCACTTTAGAACAAGAATTAGTACAACTGGTTAGAAATGTTAAAAAGAGAGATACAGATGGGAAAAAACTATGAAATTCCTATAGCAGGCCAAGCAAAGGCAAATCCTAAAGTTTTTTTTCGGTTATATTGAACAAAGGTCAGGAAAAGGATAGGTCCATTAAAAACCAAGACAGGTCAGATAACGGATAATAATAGAGAGATGAGTAGTATTTTTAATAAATATTTTATCTCTGCATTGACTAACGAAGGTCTTTAGTAAATACAGAGCTAAAATGTTAAAAGTACTATTTATAAGGAGCTCCATATGAGATCCATCTAGTTAGTATCAAAATATAACTTAACTCTCTGCCTTCAGCCGAACAAATCTATGTAGGTGGGTACGAGGACAGGTCGACTAGTCTAACAGTTACCAGTGATGATGTTATTAAACAAATAGTGAAACTGAAACCAAACAAATCCCCAGAGGCCAGACGAAGTGTTTGCCAGGGTGCTTAAAGAATGCAAAGAGAAGCTTTGCGATCCATTGTCTTCCATATTTAATAAATCATTAGTCAGGCAAAGTGCCAGAGTCGTCGAAGGTTGCTAATGTGGTACCAATTTTTAAGAAAGGAGATAGATCACTTGTTTCAAACTATCGGTCAATAAGCCTAACGTCTATTGTGGGAAAGTTACTTGAATCGATAATTGCAAATACCATTCGTCTTCATCTTGAAAAACATAAATGATTCACAGTATGGTTCTACAAATGGCAGTTCATGTTTAAAAAATTTGATATAATTTTATTCCAGCATAGTTGAGGTAGTTGAAAGTTGTAAGGTTTGTGATGTTGTGTAACTTGACTATAAAAAAGCTTTTGATACAGTGCCACATGAAACACTGATTAAAAAGATAGAGACTCATGGTATTGGGGTGCTATATTAAGTTGGATTAGGGAATGGCTATACCAAAGGAAACAGACTAAGTATAAATGGGATTAAGTCAGACTGGGAAAATGTTGTAAGTGGAGTGCCTCCAGGCTTTATCCTGGGACCTCTGTTATTCATAATAAATATATAAATGGTTTTGATTCAGGTTTGAGCAGCAACATTTCCAAATTTACCGATGATACAAAAATCGGGAGAGAAATAAGTACGAAAAAAGACTCACTATCACTTCAAGGCGATCTAAATAGAGTTTTGAAATGGTCAAAAGATTGGCAGATAAGAACATAAGAACAAAGGTAACTGCAGAAGTTTCAAGCAAGGTAGTTTTAGCACAACGAACAAGTACTGGGAGGTAAGAAAAAGCACGAGTCTGACGAGAATACCATCTAAGTTGAGGCAGACATTGATAGAATATGCCACATAATTACATAAAAAGGTAGCAACCACTGTGTACTAGACTCTGAATACCAAGCATAAATGTATTTCAATTTAAGAGCTCATGAATAAAATAGATAACTATTAAGAATAAATTACAGGGAAGTAAGCCAAAAGACTTAAGTTACTGAAAGATGAAAAGTGTGGAAGAGAACTCTGGTGCATAACTGCTAAAGGCCTGAATAACAATGCTCTTCAAAAATGTTAAGCTGAAAACAGTTTTAAAGCTCAATGGGGGGCAGAATGAAATTATGTGACTCTAAAATTGCTCTGAAGTCCTAAAATAACTCATCACAATTTGTCTGAAGTAGCATGTAATATTAAAAGGAATTTAATTTTTGCCAATGATAATAACTATTGTATAAAATTTGTGTGGATCCCATCCCATATTGGAGATGAAAAACATGACTTTGTAGATCGATTGACCAATGAGGCTTGCAGGAAATAAAACACTGATTTATGACTTTGGACTATCTAATGCAATTATTAGAAACACAAATGAAATTACTTCAGATTTAGAGGAACTAAGAAATGCCCAGAGACCTCAAAGCTGCAGCATTAAAAGATATGACAACTTTTGTAGTAATAGGTATTTGTATGGTCAGCACAGTAACCGGACCAGGCAATGTGATGTAGTCATTGCGCGAATTCGCCTTGGCTATAGGCACATCTGACAGGTTACTGAAGCTGAACCACTAAAAGAATACTCAGATTGTAAACTCTGTGACACACCTTTAATGCATTCACTAGAACAGTATATTGTTGAATGTGAAACCGTAAAAGATTTTAGATCTCCTGGTCTATTGTACCACCAACTGTGTAACTATTTTATTGAATCTGGTGTACTGGACGACATCATAACAATTTATCCAAAATTTGCTAGTCCATTGTAAGGAACGAAGAACAATTTTATTTATATTATTCTTAAGCTGCATCTCTTATGAACCCATCCCTGCCATTGTGTGGCAGTGCACAACAGACAGTTGTATTTACATATTCGTACATTGACGCATGTATACAGTCTAATGTAGTTGATTGTAACCATGATATATGTGTGTGCTTCAGCCTACAATTTAGACCTATTGTCTTGTATATGATCTTCTGCCCTGTGTGACAGTGAATACTAGCATTAACCTCACTCTAATAAGATCTAATTCAATTCCACAGATTAGACAAAATTTTAATTATTTTTTGTCAATAAGTTGTTAATAATAATAAATTCCACCACGAAGAGAAAATTAAATAAACAACATAATTCAATAGTTAACACAGTTCCCGGAGGCATAGAAGAGGTATAGAAAGAGCAGAATATAGCATTGACGAAATAAATACAATTCAGAAGATAATGAATATGCCAGAATAAAAAGAGAAACGTAGCAGCAATATGAAACTGGCAAAGGATTCAGGGTTAAAAACAACCGACGCTAAATCATGGCGCTATTCGGATAATATTTTGTAATTAAATTCAAACGAAAAGAAGTTAGACGGTATATTTTCAGATATGCCAAATACTAAGGAAAAAGACCCAGTAACGGCTGAAGTTAGAACCGGAGCACCTCTCAGAGGTGTGGAACAAAACATTCTTGAATGAAAGGCTAAGTAGTATTACAGTGGTAACAGAAATAATGCTTAAGGATTGTGAAGAATTGCAGATAAGGCGTTGGAAAATCTCCTTACGATAATCTACAATGATTCTTTTGAAGGCGGGAGTTACCAAATTGCTGGAAGACAGCTTATGTCACACCTGTATATTAGGAATAAAACACACAAGATACAAAAAAACTGTTGACTAGTAACACGTACAAATAGAGTATAACCCTGAAAGTCCTCGATAGGTTGGTCCCAATAGCTTTCAGAACATATGATTACAGTGAAAAATGAAGAGCAGAGGAAGCTGGACACTGTTGGTAAGAGTGAGGTCAATATGAGTTCACAAAAGGAAAGTTTTTCTGACAGACCTGCTACAGTTTAATAAGTTCACAGTGATAAAGCAAGGCAGAGATGAATGGTCTAAAGTAAGCTTCCTGAGCACCCAGAAATCCTTTGACGTCGTTGTACACAGAAGGCTAATAAAGAAACTTAAAACACATATACATGCTAAAGTAACTGGAGTTTAAGCTGTTAAGTTGGGTGAAAATTTGGCTATCCAATATAAATTATAGTGAAGTAATAAAGGTCAAGTGAACTGAATTGAGAGAAATAATATACTGAGTATTGCAGATCAGTTCTAGGATCAATACTTTTATTTAAGAATGTCAATGCCGTAACAAAGGTAGTAGGATTATGAATATTAATGTGCACCAGTGACGTAATAACACGATACATGATTGATACACGAGTCATGTAATGTGTAACGTCTGGACTTATATATATATAAGACCCCCACAAGACTGTAAAAAAGAGACACATATTAACAATATACAATCAGCAGCATATGTAAATCTAGGAAGCCTTCAAGCTGCCCTTAGGATCTTGTACAAGCAAGACAATGACGGTGACCAGTACTTGAAACGTCTAAAGAAGTGTAGTATGTTTATATACTACACTTTTCCTAGAAGCATAGAATACAAATATTCTACACTTCTATGAAAAAGATGCAAAAGTGGCTTACATGATCACATCATATAAGATTCTTAATGTCAGGCATATTAGGCAAACATTATATTTAGAATGCACCGTGGTTAAATAAGAGGCACTTGTGAGAAATGAAAACACAATTATGTGGAATGAGAAAATGGAATGCGCTGAGAGGGAAGGTAGTTGGAGCTAATTAAATACTGTATTTTATAAGCGGACTAATAAAACGAGAAGGGTAGGAAGTCACTGCAGTATCCGATGCCGAAGAAGCCAGCCAAACCAGCTGATGCCGGGTCAGTTCTTGAAGATAAGTGCATATAGGAGATTAGACATTTAAATGCGCACAAACTATTGAAAACATTGATTTTCAGCTATTTTAACTAAATTAATTTTCATTGAGCAACACAAAAGGTATTCATGAAATGAGTTATTAGACAAAGTGTAGGATAAGAGTATTTTTGGAAATGACAGGAAGAAAATAAGGTAATATTTAGCATAAATTTCACCATTAATTTATTTCTCACCCGAGAGAGCAACTTTCGAGAAGCAAGATGAAAAGACATTTTTCACCTACCAACTTATATAATGAAGACTGCCTGAAGACGCACCATGAGAGTGAAACCTTCCTCATTCACGACATAATTCTTCGCTGCCAGAATGGCAAGTAAAACAGAACCGAAAATAACATCTGTAATATTACTCAGCATGTGAATCATTATTTTTAAATCTTAAAAGATTGGTATATGATAGTATTAAAGTACCGACTTCACACACCTGTACAGGCTTCCACCAATAAAGTGCCACTAATTAGGTTTGTGCTAGTAATACTTTTCCTCCTCTTCTCACCACATCTTCCTGTTTGATGAACGCCGAGGCTTCAAGGAGTATAGGATAAGATATTTTCTCGCAACTCATAATCCGTACAATATTATTGTCCCTCCCTGGAACAACAGAAGCCGTATACAGTCCAATCAGCAACACACCACACTCGCCCAAGCAATATGGGTTTCCTAGCCTGTTATTCCCTGGTGACCTGCTGTATTTGTGCTAATGGTGCTCAAAAATACGATGTTTTTGTCTGTAATTCTTTATTGACACGTGTTTTATGAACATATGTATTTGTGTACATGTTTTATAAACACATGTATATATCAACATATGTCCTTTAATATATATATATATATATATATATATATATATATATATATATATATATATATATATATATATATATATATATGTCAGACCACGGAGGAAAATGAAACAGGAATTTCCTTAAGTACTTTCGTATATTAAATACATCTTCAGAAGGAATAAGAGTTCCAATTAAAAATTTAAACTAGGAACACAAGTGACCAAAAAAATTGAAGAGGGCAACACAGTAGGAGCAATTAGCTAACTTACCAGCGAAGACACAATCGCCCCTAGATGATCTCCCCGCTACCGCCGACTCACTGAGAGAGAAGCACCCTCCTAGAGTACCTTGCGAACCCACTGCTCGGGACACAAATGTCCCAGACATGAGACCTCTATTCCTCCAAGCGTCAGAGGTATACAAAGCCATCACGTCATTTCCGCCAAGCTCAGCAGGGGGATACACTGGAGTAAGACCTCAGCACCTCAAGGAGATGGTAAATCCAGTTCTCGGCGAAGTTGCCGAGACACTATTGTCAGAGGTCACGAAGTTTGTCAACGACTGCCTATCTGGGTTGATCCCAGATACAGTTAAACCCTTCTTCTTTGGAGCATCCCTTTGTGCCCTTAAGAAGAAGGGTGGTGGAGTCAGACCCATTGCCGTGGGTAACACACTTCGGCGCCTTGTTGCTAGGGCAGCTGTCAGAAAAATTAGCATAGACGCTGCAACGATGCTTCGACCCTATCAACTAGGTTTTGGTGTCCCCCATGGCTGTGAAGCAGCAGCTTATGCAGCACGAGCCTATATTAAGCACCTCCCACAAAATAAGGCATTAATTAAATTAGACTTTAAAAATGCCTTCAACCAGGTAAAAAAGGATGTGGTACTGGAAGCGGTTCGAACAAGCTTTCCTTGTCTACTCCTCTTCGTCTCAGCAGGGTACAGTAGGGAATCGACGCTGCTGTTTGGGGAACATGAAGTTGTTTCTGCAGAAGGTGTCCAGCAGGGAGACCCGCTTGCCCCTTTCCTTTTTTGCATGGCTGTTAAAGAGGTCACAAGCAGGTTGACCAGCGAACTCAACATCTGGTTCCTGGACGTTGGCACCCTGGCAGGGACACAGGAGTCCCTGTTAGAAGATCTACAGCTAGGGAAATCTAAGGGAGAGGAGCTAGGACTCACCCTAAACTCATCAAAGTGTGAAATCATCTCTTTTAGCTAACCAACCATAGATGCAGTACGAATCATATTGCCAGGAGCCCCAGTGATCACGCCCACAACAGTGTGCTGCTAGGGGCACCTCTGGGCTCCAGAGCCATTGAAGTAATCCTCGAGGAAAAGCTGAACGACCTGAGGAGGATGGAGGGAAGAATAGGGTCTTTGGACGCCCACGATGCTTTGTACCTTCTTACAAGGTGCCTGGCTTTGCCCAGACTCACCTATTTCCTAAGGTGTATTCCTTCCTTCGACAGCCCAAAATTAACGGAATATGACTCACTCCTAAGGTCAATAACCGTGAAAGTGTTAAACCCCTCCCTGCAAGATGATCAATGGGACCAAGCAACGCTCCAAGGTTGACTCGGGGGTATAGGTATTCGCAAGGCGACACAGTTACCATTGCCTTCAGTCTTATCCTCGACCAGTGCTACAGGTGAATTAGTTAGGTATTCCGGTAGTATTTCTTTAAGAGACTCCATTGAGATTCATGATCCCAAATTCGCGGATGGAGCCGGTCAGTGGGACACTCTTGTCAACAATCACCCTCGACCGACTTTTCCAAATGACTGCAAACAGTCCAAGTGGGATAGCCCCATAGTGGAAAACATCGCCACGTCATTGCTGGAGGCAGCTTCCAGGAAGGACAGCGCTTCTTCTAGCTGTGCAGGCTAGTTCGCATTGGTGTTTCTCACGTGTGCCCCAAAGAATGAGGTGATTTGATAAAATACGATACCTAAGATTACCATCAGAGCACGGTTGTGATGGTCGAGTGGTGAAGGTGTCCTGTATACCAGTTGCATAGTGCTCCTGGCAGTATGGGTTCGAGTCACTTCTGGGGTGTGAGTTTTCGGTTATATATATTGTGACGATAATCTCTTTTAAGAGAGATTGAGCCTGCTCTTCTCTACATAAAGTTACTTATATATATACAACAATAAGATGCTACCTTCACGATACGTCTACCAGTAGCACAAAACGTGTTGACCAGGAGGAAAACGTACCCTAAACTCCCCCCTACTCCACACTCCCTCCATGCCGGCTCCGTCATCAACCAGCAAACTACCATTCCCAGCCTGCCTGCTTCTGATTGGTGACCTGCTGACTGCACACCTGCACCTCAGCGCCCTCTACTTAAGTCGATGTCTGGGTTTGAACCAGTCATTGAAGTTAGAATATCTTGTGCTCTCAAACTGTGAACAACTGATATACGCTCTGTCTATCAGGTGGATATTTCTCAGCTAGCACTTTATTCTCAGCACCTGTTTAATCACTTTTCTGTCTTTATATTATAGAGTAACGTCATTCCTGTTCTTAATTTTTATGCTATATTTTTTGACTTGTTTGTTTGCACTGTACATAGCCAAGGGATTCTTTTGTTCATAATTTGTTTTCAATATTAATTAAAGTTTAATTGTTCATACTATGTGTTTTGCGTGTCTTCCCTTAATTTACCACAGACAACAGCCAAGCAGTCTATCTCTTTTTTGTAAATGTGACAGGCATTGACACCAGCCATTGGAGGACTGCCGAACATCTACACTCCTACACTTTCCCGTCACATTTAATGGGGGCCTGTCCCAGGAGCCTCACTCTGGTACTAGTACTAAAGCATCAATTTGTGGTAAGCGTACTTGGCTTTGCTACAGTTGCTTTTCATATTTATATGGTTCTGTGTGTATTGTGCATTCCGAGAGTAGCATATTGTGAGTGTTGGATAACTTTGGATTACGTGGTGACTGAAGGCCTCAGTAATTCTCTTAATTGGTCATCCCTCCCTCCGTGTTATTACTCGTGTTTTCCACCTTTTGTCCCTAGGACATTTCTCAATCTCAGACAGATCATCATTTTGGGTACCCTGGTACTTTGGTTTGTCTTCGGGTCAAAGCACCCTATCTTCTGCAATTCGACCGAAGGAGGATACAGAGGGCCATAGTTCCTCTAGCACAGACTAAGTTGCTGAGTTGGGACCTCAACAGCAGTTCTCCTCACCAGTTGACGCACCCCTACACGTTGGTCAGAGATGATGATATTTACTTAGGTAGGGAATTAGCTTTCTTTTTTTAGAGCACAAAGTTCGCTAATTCTGTAAGAATCATATTTCATTTGGTGGGAAAACCCTTGCTTCTGTCCTACAGGGAAGCCAGATTGGGCTACAGGTAGCGAATTGGGCTACTTTTCAGAGCCCCGCGCTCCCAGATATTTAATTTCGCTACTTGCGACTTTTTGGGCTACTTTAAAAACAAGTTGGGCTATTTTGGGCTTTTAATGTTAAACTCAATGATGATTTTTATGCTTTTTATAATGTCATGTGTACAAATCACAGCCGCGTCCAATAGCTTGATTGAATAGACCACTTACCGCAGGAGGCCAGGTCAGAGACCGACCCCCTGGGGACGTTGATCCTAGGAACTTCCCAAAGAAAAAGTAACCGCAAGGCAAGATAATCCTCCCCAGGGGCTATAGATTTCCCAACCTTAATTGCCATTAATACTTCATCCCGGGTACTGTCTATGTTAATTAAGTGACCTCCCACTGTTGCCTACTGTAAATATTAGGTTTCTTTTTAGGTGTTTCCAAGAATCAAATGACTGTCGTTAGAGCGGATTAGCATACAGTGAACTTGGCAACTTCATCTGTGCTTTCATTGTTAGTGTGGCTCTGACCTCCAGAAGGATAGTTCGACACAAGTTACCGCATATAGAAAAGAAGTTACCACTGTTACTTTTAGAATTGGCTTAAGTGTTAAGATAAAGAAGTGTAAAATGGGGAAGTGGTCTAAATACCAGGAAGCGTTTCAGATGTCCTGGCTTAAGGATCCCGTGTTTGCAAAGTGGTTGGCTGAAGTGAAAGAAGATGGAAATAAGACATATTGTAAATTTTGTAGAACTGAGATAAGAGCTCATAGAAGTGGTTTAAAGAAACAGTGAAACATTAAAACACAGACAAAATATATCGGAGGTAAGTCATCAGCAGATGAGCATCAAGTCTGTTCTATCAAAGAAGGAAGATAAACTTACTAAATTTGAATGTCGTCTGTTTGTATGTACTGTCGCTATCTATAAATAAATAAAAAAATGTTTATTAAGGTAAGGTACATACCTACAAGAGATTTTACAAAGATTGATCGATTTATAGATAGAGCTAGTACATACAATGCCTAAAGCCACTATTACGCAAAGCGTTTTGGGCATGAAAAAGATTAATGACTAAAGCTTAATACTAATTGAGTATAAAGAATAAAATGTGTTGAGAACAAATAAAAATAAAGATAAAAAAGGGGGAAACATGGCTGAAAAAGCAGCACAAATACAATTAGGTCGACAAACAGCGTTGTTAAAAAAACAGACATGGGTTGACAATAGAGGGGTAAGGTACGTTACAGGGAGTTTATTAGGTAGTGCTTCGTTTTTATCTTAAACTGGTTGGAAGAGGTACAGTCTTTAACATGGTTGGGAAGGTCATTCCACATTCTGGGTCCCTTGATCTGCAGAGCATTTCTAGTTTGATTAAGTCGTACTCTTGGAATATCAAAACTGTATTTATTTCTGGTGTGGTGCTCTTGGGTTCTGTAACAACCTTCAATGAAGCTTTTGAGGTCAGGATTGGCATTACAGTTCAGCATTTTATATCTAACATTAAATATTTTTATTTAAATTTTTTTAAATATTTATTTAAATCTAACATTATGTTATTATGTTATAAATCTAACATTATAACAATACGTTTATTTAAATCTAACATTGTTTGTAACTCATCTTGTATGTATGTACTTTTACCTGAATAAACATTTGATTTGATTCGATTTGACAAAACAAAAATTGGGCTACTCTACTAGCAAATTCGCTACTTTTTGACCGTCAGCTCGCTACTTTTAGCAATTTGGATCTGGCATCCCTGCTGTCCTATAGAGACTCGGCAAGGTATGCCTACATTCTTGGACTACCTTATTCACTTTTGAAACAATTAAATGTTTCATTCGTTTTAGAAACTATCAGTTTCAATTTAGTAGGATTTTCTTGCCCTTATTCTCTTACATTGAGTACCGGGTACAAGATTTCCTGCGCTTTTGATTGACTAATCATTTACCCTACTAAAATTTACGTTAATTGTTAACGATTAAAATTCCACAGGATAGTTACTAGTGGCCACGTTATCCTGTTACTGACACTTCCATATCACAAGTATATTCGTTGTACATATATTTGCTATTTTTCACCATGTTTCGTCTCCAAGCTTTTCGTAACGATCCAGCAAGTGAAATAGGGAACTTAAGTCGTGCAAAGAAGATCGAATTACAGACTCTTGCACACGAGTATCAACTAGAGGTTCCCCATGGAGCCAACAAAAATGACTTGCACAATTTAATATTGGATCACCTCTTAGATGAAGGGAAGATTGACTCTGAAACTCACGAAAATTATTCTATTGCATATAGACATGCTCTGACAACTATAAAACTAAAGCTCGAACTTGCAAAGATCAAGCAGGAACAACAAAAAGAAGCTCTACAAACAAGGAAAGAAGAACAAGAACGCGAGGTGGCCCTAAAGGAACGCGAGATGGCCCTAAAGAAAGAAGAACAAGAACGCGAGATGGCCCTCAAAGAACGAGAGGCTGCCCTGAGGAAAGAAGAAAGGGAACGTGAGACTACACTACTCCGTGAGCGTGAGCGAGTACAGTTTGAAGCAAGACAACGTCATCTGGAGATGCAACGTGAGCATGATAAGAAGCAAGCCGATATGGCTATAGCATTTCGTCAACAAAAACTCACGTTGGAAACTACACACGACACTCAGCGCCAACAAGTTACCGCTAGTCTTCCCGTAAGTTTCAATATCTCCCATGCAAGTAAGTTAATGACACCATTCTTTGAGACAGAGATCGATGTCTTTTTCACCACTTTTGAGACCCTAGCTAATAAACTTAGCTGGCCTGTAGATCAATGGTCTACCCTTCTCAGAGTGCATCTCACAGGTAGAGCTGCAGTTACTCTCAGTACCTTAGCGTCTGAGAATGACTACCAGACCCTAAAGCAAGCAGTTTTGGACGCCTACCTTCTCTCCACCGAAAGCTACAGACGAAAATTCCGTGATTATCTAAAGGCAAGTACCACCACCTTTCTAGAATTTGTCAATACAAAAAAAAAGAAATTTCATGAAATTGCTGGAAGCAGCACATGTCTCTACATTTTCAGAACTCGTCAACCTCATGCTAGTTGAGGAATTCTTGAGACGTGTTCCCCCCTTCCGTCCGTTTATATTTAGCAGACAAAGAAGAAACCGACTACATCAGATGTGCGAAGTCAGCCGACACCTACAGCCTCATCCACCGGCTTACACCAGAACCACCTTCCGGTAAGAAGTCTTGGTACAGTTACAATAAAGTGAGTGCCGATCAAGCGAGCTCTCAATTGTATTGTAAGTATTGCAAACTCTATGGACATACCATAGATAAATGTGGGAAGGCTCAATACAAAGGCAATGAAACTACTAAACCCAAACCTACTCCTCCTAAGTCCGGTAAGCTTGTGATGAATGTTGGTGTTCCTGTTAATGATCTTTCTCTCTCTTCAGCAAACACCTGTATCCTGGAACTGTCTCTGCCAACAGTACAGATTCGGAGGGACGTTTCAAATTGAAGATCTTGAGGGACACAGCGGCTCTTCAGTCTATTATATTGAAATCGGCTGTGCCTAACATCACCTACACCGGGGAAACCGTCCTTATCACTGACCTCACTGCTACCACTCCGTATCCACTCGCCAGAGTCCACCTGGATTTTCCTTTTGTGACCGGTGAAGTCCAAGTCGCCATCAGGGAAAAGCCTTTTCCCATGCCTGGAGTGCAACTTCTCCTGGGCAACGACTTGGCAGAAGATCTGCAACCGTCCAACCTGATCATCATGGACAAACCCCAGGTGTGTAACTCTGTAGTGGACAATCCCATCTTTGAGTATGTTCCAGCAGAGGTCCAAGAAAGTGATGAAGTTTCTCCTCAGGTTTTGGTGACCACCCGTGCACAAGCTGCACGCCCGCAACCAGCTGACTCTACTGCAACCGCTGTCCCTCAAAACCCTCAGAATCTACCACCGAATCTTACTAGTTTGGAGTTCCGTAAGTTACAGAGGGAGGATTCATCATTAACACCATTATTCTTCCAGGCTGAGACTCAACCTGACAGTATCCCTGGGTTCTTCCTAGAGAATCAGTTACTCTACCGCAGGTACATACCCAGTAAGCTGAAGGAGGATGACGATTGGGCAAATGTCGAACAACTAGTGGTTCCCACCATCCTACGGCCCGATGTTCTACACCTGGCCCACGGAGCACGTTCTCACTATGGTTTTAACAAAACCTACCACGGAATCAGACAAGACTACTACTGGTCAGGTATGGTTAAAGACGTCAAAAGTTACGTGAAACAGTGTCATACATGTCAGATGGCAGGTAAACCTAACATCTCTATTCCCCAGGCCCCATTAACTCCTATCCAGGTGCCTGCAGAATCTTTCCACAGACTCATCATAGACTGTGTTGGTCCTTTACCCCGGACCAGTTATGGCAACGCCTATATACTAACTATCTTGTGTCCTACCACCAGATTCCCCATAGCAGTTCCAGTAAAGAACATTACGGCTGCTACTGTGGTGAAACAACTATTGAAGATCTTCACCCAGTATGGATTTCCAAGAGAGGTTCAAAGCTACTGTGGCACCAACTTCACCAGTGATCTCTTCAAGAAGACACTGGAAGAGTTCAACATCACACACGTATTGTCCAGCCCCTATCATCCTGCTTCACAGGGTTCTCTTGAACGTAGTCATCAGACTATTAAAGCACTCCTAAAGAAATTTTGCAATGACACCTTGAAGGACTGGGATAAACAACTTGACCTCATTATGTGCATTTTCAGAAGTCTCCCCAATGAGTCTCTAGGAGTATCTCCTTGTGAGATGCTCTACGGACGTAAGTGCCGTACTCCTCTCAAAGCTTTTAAAGACTCTCTACATAATGCCACCTTCAGTGACCCTCAGAATGTGCCCCAGTTTCTTCAAAACTTAAAACACATTCTAGAGAGAGTACGTAAATTTGCTAATGACAATCTATTGAAAGCTCAGGAGAGGATGAAGACTCATTTTGACGAAAGCAGCAAAATAAGGAAAATTAAACAAGGAGACTTCGTGTTGGCATATTTTCCTATCCCAAGTTCTCCATTGCAAAACAAGTTTTCAGGACCCTACCGCATCAAGGAGTGCAGAAACAACCACAACTACGTTCTTGAGACTCTAGATAGGCAGCGGAAGACCAAGTTGTGCCACGTCAACCTCCTGAAGCAATATCAAGGTACTCCCCCACTGTGTTGGTATCATTATCCACATTTAAAGGTCCATACCTCCACAGTGAGACCTTCCCTGCTTCTCCTGCCGAAAGCACTAACACTGAGTCAGTGCCTTCCAACTCGGAAATCCTAACTGATCTCCATACCAATTTACAGGACTATGATAGTGCTCCTTTGCTATGTTCTGATCACATTCTCGCCTCTCCAGATATCACGAAGCCCTTCCTCATCAAGGTCGACGCCAGTGGTACCAGCATCGGGGGCATCCTGATGCAACAACGAGGCGAGGAGGTTCTACCTGTTAGCTACTACAGCTACAAGTTAAAACCTCACCAGAAGAACTACAGCACTATCGAAAAGGAACTTCTCTCCATCGTCCTGAACTTACAGCACTTTGAATCGTACCTACAAAGTGCTCGGTCTACCACCATCTACTCGGACCACAATCCCCTACGCTTCCTGCAGCCAACCCAATTCAACAATCAACGACTTCTACGATGGGCTTTGTATCTGCAGAATTTCAACCTGGAGATCTTCTACATCAAGGGTTCTGACATCATAGCAGACGCCCTCTCGAGTCTATGAGGTTGAGGCAGCTACACCTACCACTCTACCATCTGAAGACGTAACTTCACCCAATAGAGCAGGCTTCGGGGGAGAGTTGTGACGATAATCTCAAGAGAGATTGAGCCTGCTCTTCTCTACATAAAGTTACTTTATATATATATATATATATATATATATATATATATATATATATATATATATATATATATATATATATATATATATTATTAAATATGACCGAAAAAGTAAGATTAATAATTCTAACACGAATTTTCTCAATCAGTCGTACATTTCGCTTCACTGTTGGAGGTAAATCAAAAATCAATTCTCCAAAATTCATTTTTATTTCTAGTCTGACGCGACACGAGCGCGTTTCGTAAAACTTATTACATTTTCAAAGACTTTAGTTCACAAATACACAACTGAATAGAACTTACGCACCTCCGATTTTATATCTACATTTGAGTGAGGTGGAAGGGGTGATGTGGCATTAACACAAGACAGAACAAGATGTGGTATTAATAGGGTATTAATTTCATCAACACAAGACAGAACAAGAGTATTAATAGGGTATTAATTTCATCAACACAAGACAGAAGACGAAACAATGGATATTGAATAGAAGTGTTTGTAGAAAGCCTATTGGTCCATATTTCTTGATGCTTCTATATTGGAGCGGAGTCTTGAGGTGGGTAGAATATAGTTGTGCAATAATTGGCTGTTGATTGCTGGTGTTGACTTCTTGATGTGTAGTGCCTCGCAAACGTCAAGCCGCCTGCTATCGCTGTATCTATCGATGATTTCTGTGTTGTTTACTAGGATTTCTCTGGCGATGGTTTGGTTGTGGGAAGAGATTATATGTTCCTTGACTCATACGTCGTTCCTTGACTGGCGTGACTCATACGTCAGGCTGCGAGCAGCCGCGTCTAACAGCCTGGTTGATCAGTCCAGCAACCAGGAGGCCTGGTCGACGACCGGGCCGCGGGGACACTAAGCCCCAGAAGCACCTCAAGGTAGCCTCAAGGTAGGTAGCCTCCTTAATGGAGCCCTGTTGCTTATGCATCGTTAAACGCCTAGAAAGAGATGTTGTTGTCTTGCCTATATACTGGTTTTTTTGGAGCTTACAGTCCCCAAGAGGGCATTTGATGGCATAGACGACGTTAGTCTCTTTTAAAGCGTTCTGTTTTGTGTCTGGAGAGTTTCTCATGAGTAGGCTGGCCGTTTTTCTGGTTTTATAGTAAATCGTCAGTTGTATCCTCTGATTTTTGTCTGTAGGGATAACGTTTCTATTAACAATATCTTTCAGGACCCTTTCCTCCGTTTTATGAGCTGTGGAAAAGAAGTTCCTGTAAAATAGCACAACACCTATACCCCCTATTAGACTATTTTACAGGAACTTCTTTTCCACAGCTCATAAAACAGAGGAAAGGGTCCTGAAAGATATTGTTAATATAAACGTTATCCCTACAGACAAAAATCAGAGGATACAACTGACGATTTACTATAAAACCAGAAAAACAGCCAGCCTACTCATGAGAAACTCTCCAGACACAAAGCAGAACGCTTTAAGAGAGACCAACGTCGTCTATGCCTTCAAATGCTCACTTGGGGACTGTAAGCTCCAAAAAACCCAGTATATAGGCAAGACAACAACATCTCTTTCTAGGCGTTTAACAATGCATAAACAGCAGGGCTCCATTAAGGAACATATAATCTCTTCCCACAACCAAACCATCGCCAGAGAAATCCTAGTAAACAACACAGAAATCATCGATAGATACAGCGATAGCAGGCGGCTTGACGTTTGCGAGGCACTACACATTAAGAAGTCAACACCAGCAATCAACAGCCAATTAATGCACAACTACATTCTACCCACCTCAAGACTCCGCTCCAATATAGAAGCATCAAGAAATATGGACCAATAGGCTTTCTACAATCACTTCCATTTCAATACCCATTGTTTCGTGTTCTGTCTTGTGTTGATGAAATTAATACCCTAATAATGCCACCTCTTGTTCTGTCTTGTGTTGATGAAATTAATACCCTATTAATGCCACCTCACCCCATCCACCTCACTCAAATGTAGATATAAACGAAACCAGGAGATGTGTAAGTTCTATTCAGTTGTGTATTTGTAAACTAAAAGTCTTTGAAAATGTAATAAGTTTTACGAAACGCGCTCGTGTCGCGTCAGACTAGAAATAAAAATGAATTTTGGAGAATTGATTTTTGATTTACCTCCAACAGTGAAAAGAAATGTACGAAAGATTGAGAAAATTCGTGTTAGAACTATTAATCTTACTTTTTCGGTCATATTTAATAATATATATATATATATATATATATATATATATATATATATATATATATATATATATATATATATATATATATATATATTATAGACTGTGGGGTGGTGGTGTTGTCGTCGTTGATCCTTCCCTACGGACAACCCAACCCACACCTCGGTAGAGTGTTTATACCTCACTAGGAGATCACCCTTGGCACTTCTGGCTCTTGGAGAGGGGCTCAACGTCACACGTTTAGGGGATGCGGCTCCAACACTTAGCCTCGTTGTCACGTGCACACACCCACTCGAGCCGCTGTGACTCCCCACTCTCTCCTTATGAGATATGATCTCCTCAATCCCCTATGACTTACTAGTATTACCTCCTACCCTGCCCACAGCAGTGGTTCCTGGTTCTTTCTCTCTCTCTCTCTTCTTCTGTACTATTTCATGGGTAGCCTCACTAGGACAAGGGCAAACACCAGCAAATTAGGATACATTTACTGGACAAAGCACATACACGATACATACACACATATAATAATAATGAATCCTATACTCAATAATATTACAATCAGGTTGCACTCCAACATCATCAGAACTCTATCATCAGCTTATCAAGTGGTATCCTATCTCCTGGTTCACCACCTGATAATATCAACCTCCTCAAGTTGATCAAGTCTACATACGCTGTTACACCATCAGCAAGATAATATATATATAGAAAATCAGCATTTGAATGCAATAACATATATCAGTATAAATGTTCATTGATACACAACAATGATCAATTGATCACTGTCAGTCCTGGAACGCATACATCTGTAGGTAATCCAGCCTACGACTGTAACTCTAAACTTCAGTATAAAACACTCCTTGACATAAGAATGCAAACAACCACTCACCTCTCACTGCGTCTTGCACACTAATCACAACCAAACACTATCAACTCCCTACAAGTAATCCACCAGAACTTCCCTTCCACCTCTGGAAGTTCACTACCCTGATATCTTCAGGTTCTTCCGGGCTTCACTACCAGGATCCTCTGCAGCTCCTCCAGGCTGCTATCATGAAGTTTCCTTGAGCAACTACGGTGCTTCACCCTTCTGCTAGGTTCCTCCACAGCTCTCTTGGCTGCTACACCATGAAGTTTCCTCGAGCAACTATGGTGCTTCTCCACCTCTACAGAAGCATGTGACACTCCTCTTCACTGCTTCTCACAGCTCGAGGTCCTCGCCTCCACTACCTTGGAGTCTCATCAACTACTTCATCTGTGCTGGCTTCGAAGTTCTCAGCAACTTCTTCCCCAAAGACAAACCTGCAACCCATCGACACTCCAATAAAATGTTTCCCCTTTAACACATAAACAAAAATAACCACACAATATGCTTGCCTCAAACCTCTATCTGTCCTCTACATACAGTGGGAGTGGACTCCCCCGTTTTGGGCGGGTCCATACTCCACCTTGCCCGGCGGCGGTCCTCACTCACTCCGCCTCACTCACTCAGGGAGGGGCCTTCGCCGTCAGGAGCTCTCAGTCACCTGCCAGCGCTCAGAGGGGACGGACGCCGCTCCGTGTTCCTCCCTCTTCACTCTCTTATTTTAGGCTTTCTGCCTTATTAAAACATGTCTAACTTATAAATAAACATTGCTACTGTCGCTGGGCACACGACCAACTACAAGCAATCACTATGAACTGGCGTATACCGTGCTTACCACAGATCGTCTGGTCGAGGGCGCTATCCCTCTGACAGAGCTTGGTCAAGGCGCTTCCACGGCCCACAATAATGCCTCTGGGCGGTTTAAAACTCTCCCCTTCGACCAGGACTTGAGACCACAACGTTCCCAGCTCAGTTCCACAGCTGGCACGTCTACACACTTCTCTTCTCTTGGAGATATATCACTAGGGGTTCCCTTCTGACGGGAGCTCGAACGGAGCGCGGCTTTCCCCTGCGATGTCTGGCACTCAAGTGAGGTCAAAGCCCCTCCAGAAGCGAGCCTCACGCCTCCAGCAAAATGTCCACATCTCCTAGCCAGTCATCTATCTGTTTTCTTCTTCATTGCCCATAATCTTAAATTGTTATACATATCCAAGCAACTATTTTACATATGTGTTATCGCCTCAATATTTGCTAGACCTTCTAATCAGGTCAGGCTTGATGAATAACTCAAGGAGGGAGACTCGTTTCTCCTGCAGGCTGAGATCATAACAATAATATATATATATATATATATATATATATATAGACCACAAGCAGGCCCACTGGGATAGCCCCATAATGGAAAAGACTGTCACAGCAATGATTGACGACGCTGATGCTGAAAACAAAGCCCGCCTCCTAGCGGTAACAGCACCCCACGCCGGGGATTTTTTATTTGCTGTGCCCAATGTAGCCCTGGGAACTCGCCTCAGTCATGACGCTCTCCGCATTGGAGTTGCCCTTCGCCTTGCCGCCCCCATCCTCACCGAACATAGGTGCATCTGCGGAACTGCGATGGCAGACCAATATGGTCGTCATGGTCTGGTATGTCGTAAATCACAGGGTAAAATTGCAAGACATGAAGAAGTCAACGACATCATCAAGAGGAGCCTCGCCACAGCCCGCTGCCCGGCACAAAGAGAACCACACTTATCCAGACCTAACGACCCTCAGAAGCGCCCTGATGGGGTCACCTTGCTACCTTGGAAGGATGGTAAGCAAGTGGTATGGGACTACACGTGCGCTGCCACACTGGCCAGTACCTACCTCCACTACAGCACACGTGAAAGCGGTGGTGCTGCTTCTTTCAGGGAATCGCAGAAAATTATTAAATACAGAGGTCTAGCACACTGCTACAGCTTTGTTCCGATCGGCTCGGAGACCCTCGGTTCGTGGGGAAAATGTGCATTGAAGTTCCTGAAGGAATTGGGGGACAAATTGATCAGCGCTACAAAAGACCAGAGAGCAAAAAGTTTCTTGTTCCAGCGCCTCAGTGTTGCGATTCAGAGGGGAAATGCCTGTTGCGTCTTGGGCACTAGTCCAACTTCAGAGGAATTCGAAGAAGTGTTTGACTTGCAACAATGATCGAACCCGTCTGTGACATTCATCAATGTTTCCCATTGTTGTGTTCTTCAAGAGATCCATAACCTTTAAGCACCTTTTTGCATTATTATTTTTGTATCAACCCATGTATATCTTGTAACCATCAAATGCATAATAAAGCACAAAAAATATTCAAGGAAGGGGGTGGTAGGAGAAAAGCACACAGAAACTGTATTGGAGGGGATCTAAACATTCCCTCTAATGCGTTATGCGTGGTTTCCTCCGAGGCTATGGGTCCCCCTTCTTCCAGCTAGAGGTGGTACTCCCTTCTTTATATATATATATATATATATATATATATATATATATATATATATATATATATATATATATATATATATTATATATATATATATATATATATATATATATATATACATATATATATATATATATATATATATATATATATATATATATATATATATATATATACACACACACTAGCTTTACACGGCCACGCGTTGCTGTGGCTCAGCAATGCATGTGCCTTGTTGAGCCACACCAATCTTCCTCTTGTCTCCCAGTCCTCCCAACCATTCCTCACTCTCCTGTCCCTTCTTCCTTTCAGCCATTCCCCATTCCCCTGTCCCCTCGTCCTCCCCACCATTTCCTCCCTCCTCCATTCCTGTGTCCTCCCCACCATCCCCCACTCCACCGTCCCCTCATACTCTCCTGCATTTCCCACTCCCCTGTCCCCCGGGTCTCCCTATCATTCCTCTATCCCCTGTTCCCTCGGCCTCCACACCATTCCCCAATCTCCTGTTTCCTTGTCCTTCCCATCATTCTCCATTCCTTTGTCCCCTCGTCCCCACCATCCCCAACGCCCAGTCTCCTCGTCTTCCCCACCATTACCCCTTAACTTCTCCTGTCGTTCCCAGTACCATTACCCAATCCCGTCCCCTCATCCTCCCCACCATTCCCCACTCCCTCGTCCAATGTATTTCCAAATGATCTTATGTTCTCATCAGAAAATTGGGAACATCAAATGATCTGATAATCCCATCACTGAAATATAAGAAAAACATTTAAAAAACGAATGACAAAAATGAAGAAATAAAAAAATAAACTATACTCACGAAATGAACGGTATGGTAAACAACAAAGCTCAATTCCAATGCAGTGTCATAAAATAATTAAATCAAAATGAAAAAAAATTGAAATCTATGAAAATTCAATTTATCAATGAAATTTATAACATAAAAATGAAATTGTAACATATTTAGTAGAGCATGAGTTTTCTTACGTGCAACAGTTGGCGCTGTTTTTCAAAAATGCATGTTTTTACTGTCACAGATGTGGCATCTATACTTATACTCACGAAATGAACGGTATGGTAAACAACACAACTCAATTCCAACACAATTTCACACAAAATAATTAAATTAAAATTAAAATAAATCGGAATCTATGAAAATTCAATTTATTAATGCAATCGGAAACATTGAAGTGGAAATCATAACATATTTAGTAGAGCGTGTTTGTGTTGCAATTACGCTCAACAGATGGCGCAGTTTTTTCCTTAAATTATGTTTTTACCTGTCACAGGTGTGGCCTCTATATAGTAGGCATATAAAAACAGGCGCATATTCGAATGGAACGTTGTGTCAGAATTTCGAAGCAATCAGTGAAGAACTTTGGGGGATAACAATGTGTGTTGCTCTTATGTCCAACAGATGGCACTGTTTATCAAAAAAGCATGTTTTTTCCCGTCACAGGTAAGGCATGTATACAGTAATAATAGCAAAAAAGCATGTTTTTTCGTCTCAGACGTTACATCAATATAATATGTATATAAAAACCCGCTCTGATAAGAATGGAACAATGTGTGAAAATTTCAAAGCAATCGGTGAAGAACTTTCGGAAATTAGCAATTTTGAACAAACGAACATTTCCATTTATATATATATATATATATATATATATATATATATAACTTTTTAACACTCAACCCACCAGGAGACTCGAACCCTGGCCCACAGAGTGGCAGGTACACACTGTATCCATTGCACCATACTTCAAAGCCATTAAGAGAGGTAGGAATTCTGGGGTATTTAACCCACAGAACTCCACTCTCTCCCAGGCAATGAGATGATGAAGGACCTCTGGTGTTCTTTGATCGAGCCCTGTTATGTGGGAAAACTCGGTGTAAATGCTCAATGCACAGACTTGCCTATATAACTCGCAAGCTGAAGTTTATAACTTTTTAACACTCAACCCACCAGGAGACTCGAACCCTGGCCCACAGAGTGGCAGGTACACACTGTATCCATTGCACCATACTTCAAAGCCATTAAGAGAGGTAGGAATTCTGGGGTATTTAACCCACAGAACTCCACTCTCTCCCAGGCAATGAGATGATGAAGGACCTCTGGTGTTCTTTGATCGAGCCCTGTTATGTGGGAAAACTCGGTGTAAATGCTCAATGCACAGACTTGCCTATATAACTCGCAAGCTGAAGTTTATAACTTTTTAACACTCAACCCACCAGGAGACTCGAACCCTGGCCCACAGAGTGGCAGGTACACACTGTATCCATTGCACCATACTTCAAAGCCATTAAGAGAGGTAGGAATTCTGGGGTATTTAACCCACAGAACTCCACTCTCTCCCAGGCAATGAGATGATGAAGGACCTCTGGTGTTCTTTGATCGAGCCCTGTTATGTGGGAAAACTCGGTGTAAATGCTCAATGCACAGACTTGCCTATATAACTCGCAAGCTGAAGTTTATAACTTTTTAACACTCAACCCACCAGGAGACTCGAACCCTGGCCCACAGAGTGGCAGGTACACACTGTATCCATTGCACCATACTTCAAAGCCATTAAGAGAGGTAGGAATTCTGGGGTATTTAACCCACAGAACTCCACTCTCTCCCAGGCAATGAGATGATGAAGGACCTCTGGTGTTCTTTGATCGAGCCCTGTTATGTGGGAAAACTCGGTGTAAATGCTCAATGCACAGACTTGCCTATATAACTCGCAAGCTGAAGTTTATAACTTTTTAACACTCAACCCACCAGGAGACTCGAACCCTGGCCCACAGAGTGGCAGGTACACACTGTATCCATTGCACCATACTTCAAAGCCATTAAGAGAGGTAGGAATTCTGGGGTATTTAACCCACAGAACTCCACTCTCTCCCAGGCAATGAGATGATGAAGGACCTCTGGTGTTCTTTGATCGAGCCCTGTTATGTGGGAAAACTCGGTGTAAATGCTCAATGCACAGACTTGCCTATATAACTCGCAAGCTGAAGTTTATAACTTTTTAACACTCAACCCACCAGGAGACTCGAACCCTGGCCCACAGAGTGGCAAGGTACACACTGTATCCATTGCACCATACTTCAAAGCCATTAAGAGAGGTAGGAATTCTGGGGTATTTAACCCACAGAACTCCACTCTCTCCCAGGCAATGAGATGATGAAGGACCTCTGGTGTTCTTTGATCGAGCCCTGTTATGTGGGAAAACTCGGTGTAAATGCTCAATGCACAGACTTGCCTATATAACTCGCAAGCTGAAGTTTATAACTTTTTAACACTCAACCCACCAGGAGACTCGAACCCTGGCCCACAGAGTGGCAGGTACACACTGTATCCATTGCACCATACTTCAAAGCCATTAAGAGAGGTAGGAATTCTGGGGTATTTAACCCACAGAACTCCACTCTCTCCCAGGCAATGAGATGATGAAGGACCTCTGGTGTTCTTTGATCGAGCCCTGTTATGTGGGAAAACTCGGTGTAAATGCTCAATGCACAGACTTGCCTATATAACTCGCAAGCTGAAGTTTATAACTTTTTAACACTCAACCCACCAGGAGACTCGAACCCTGGCCCACAGAGTGGCAGGTACACACTGTATCCATTGCACTGTATTCTGTGGGTTAAATACCCCAGAATTCCTACCTCTCTTAATGGCTTTGAAGTATGGTGCAATGGATACAGTGTGTACCTGCCACTCTGTGGGCCAGGGTTCGAGTCTCCTGGTGGGTTGAGTGTTAAAAAGTTATAAACTTCAGCTTGCGAGTTATATAGGCAAGTCTGTGCATTGAGCATTTACACCGAGTTTTCCCACATAACAGGGCTCGATCAAAGAACACCAGAGGTCCTTCATCATCTCATTGCCTGGGAGAGAGTGGAGTTCTGTGGGTTAAATACCCCAGAATTCCTACCTCTCTTAATGGCTTTGAAGTA